>NC_139229.1:148893363-149493363 GCF_977018435.1 Lepisma saccharinum | reverse complement strand
GTATAACTTTCATGTATACAACATATATTTTAAACATATGTAACATAGAGCGACATAAAATAAGAAAACACATATGCAACATGTTAACGCTAAATTGTGTACGTATTCAAAATTTCCTTAATATATATATATATATATATATAAAATTTAAATACATTACATTGTCAATTCATCCGCCAAATTGTCTCTCAAATGTGAACGCTCCATTTCCTCAAAAGAATTGTTCATGCATTTAAGCAGCAACAGTCTGAAGTATATATATCTGGCCTTACCTCTCTCTCGGGTAATTTAGAATGCATTACAGAAAATAATCATATTGGTATCGAAGCGAGCAGGAAAATCTTTAGTATCAAATATTTGCAAACTGAAAACAATATTTATTTAATAGGGCGCAACAAATTTCACGGCGAACATGGCATTCTCTTTAACATTTTTTTATTTAGATCGTTTTGGCTCCCAGGGCTGACTCCCGCCGTCCCCTAGCTATAGCTCTGAACGTGGGACTATAAGAATAGTAGATATCGAAAATTTTACGAAATGTACTTTTATTTGTAAACAAAAATTGAAATCGAGGGAGCAATTGCCCCTCTTTGTCCCCTGCAAGTGCCCTTGGCCGTCTGGAGGAAAATAGCAAGAAACACTTGAAAACTAATTCCAACTTGAGTATCCATTTTGTTCTACTATACTTAGATTCTGCTAGTCATGTTTCTTTACTTCAATGTTTGCCCCCTCCCAGATTGGACTTCCGTTCAAGATTGGGGGGGGGACAATGCCCCTACCCCCTGTGGTTGCAGCACTGTTTGTGAGTGTCTCTTCATCAATTTCACGTCACTCCCTTTCTCTATCACATGAATCGCTATTACCAAAAGGTAGACTTGGGAAACAAAAAATTATGCTGTTCAAACTTCTTAGCAACACATCCAAGAAAAACTTCCAAATACATTAGGCACTTTTAATACAAGACTACTCAAAATATCACAACTGTTCTACATACAGAAAATTGATAAATCATTTCCCGAAGTTTGAATCTGGAAGAGATTTTATTCCCCAAATCCTGATCCGACATTATACGGAATCCCACACACCTTCATAAATCACAAAATCAATAAATGTCTTTGTTATGTTGCCAGAGTAATACAGGATCAAATTGTAAAGATTAGTGAGAATTCCAGGTAGATATGTATTCTGTATTTTTTACAGGGGGGGGGCAGTTGCCCCTCTGCTCCGTATAGCTACAGGCCTGCTGTGACGTCACCTACGTAGGTGAAACTTCTTCCGAGGGTCGCCATTTCAGCAACGAAAATATGTTGATTTGAAGAAGATTTATGTCAGGCTCACACAAAGCATTTGTGGGGGGGGGGGGGGGCAGATTCGAAAGTGTTGAATGCTCAATTGATTGAATTAGGTTATTTACGTCGTTTTCTGCCACTTTGGCTAATCACGGCGATGAGGATGAGTGATGATATGATGAAATTCATATGAGAAAGCTTATGAAAAGTCTGTATTGCGAAAGCGGGAACGGCTATGATCAAGGGCATTATTGCTAAAGCACGGCGTGCTATGTGTTTATTTATTCTTGCAAAATTAAATTTAAAAAGTAAAATACAAAAAAGTAAAACTATTTGCCTCCGATTTGTGTTAGCATTTATGTAAATAATTAAATAAAACTGTTAAATATTGTAAATATTCGCTATTTTTATGGGTACGTCAACACTAAGGTTCTTTGCACCCGTCACATGTCCTTTCTTTACAAGTCTGTTGCGGACATTAAAACACACCCATGCCCTTCCCGGAACTCGAATCCGACACCTCCGGATCAAAGCGAGTTGAGCCGACCACCCAACACGCTCGGCTACCGAGGCCGGCATAAAACTGTTATGTTGGCCTCTTAATTTAAATACATAGCCTACTTTTAAATAAAAATGTTAACTGTTATCTAAAAAACAAATGAGCAGACACACATTTTTCATGTTACATTTCATTTGCATGAGGAATATAATAGCTGCTTAAATCTGCTATACGAAGACGTAATTTTTATTTTTAAAAAAGGGAGGGAGTGAGTCATTCATTCATTTATTTCAGTGATCAGAGCCACCCCAATAATTTTGACAAGTCGGCGCCCCTGGGCACCCAGGGCACGGTGTTATATGCACGGAAAAATTTACATTACCTCTACCTATGGAACTCACCAGAATACATGTTGCTAAATTCCACTGAGTCTATTTTTGCGTTCAAAAGTAAATTTTAAAAAATTGCAACGCATTAATCACTTCTAGGCTATTCAGAAAGCACTTCATCAACATTATTTACTGATGTAGATGTAGATTCAGTACCACTTGAGAGTTCACAAGGGGATACGTAATCAATACCGGGAAGAACGTTCGCAATAACGACGACCCAATGCGACGAGGCAAGGAATTTTCACAATTCTGGCAAGAGTCACCGCGTGACTTTTTTGGGGGGGCGGGGAGCGGGAATGCAAAATTGAATTTTGCGGTGGCGGTAGCTTACATGGTTTAGACATATCAAAAGTTCTCAAACGACACTGTAAAGATTTGTGATAAACCTCCAATACCGCTCTCCAAATTTTCCATTATATAATCAAAGCTCAAGAATGGGTTTAAACTAGGGATGGCCAAACGGATCCGGATCCGAAAAATCCGGATCCATTCGGATCCGGATCCAAAAGTTACGGATCTGAATCCGGATCTGAAAATTCCGGATCCGGGTCTGAAAGTTTCGGATCTGGATCCGGATCCGAGGGTTTCGTATCTCAATCCCATTATAATATTACCACACCTTAAAAGGTATTATGATCTTCGATTACAAAGAAATTTTTCTTTAGTCCTACAAGAATTTTTTTCAAGTGTTGTTCCTAAAATACTTTGCTACGCATCGGCTAACACACTCGTGCAGAAAAATAATCTTACTTGTTTAACATAAAATGTCAGAGGTGATTTTGTAAATGCCATTGAAACGAATATGTATTCATTCGAATGTATTGGAAATGAAAACACACATAAATGTGAGACATTCCATTCCAGGATGAAACCTTTAACACATATAACAAGATAGAAATGTTATACAAAAATTATACAATTGTTCTACACTTACAGTTTTACAAATTAAAATATAACATTATAATATCTACAGTGTTATATAATTACGAAGTGTAAGACTAACAAGGGAGGTTATCTAAGTGTCCCCCTCCGATTTCCATGAAACTAGGCAGGCGTATAGTGGGGCCCAAATGAAGAAATACGTGTTTTTTGTATCGGCTAAAAATCTGTTCTAGGGGGCAACCTCACCTCAAATGTCAAGATGAGGACAAATTGAAGTGGGGATATGACCCCTGTGTTCCCCTCCGATTTCCATGAAACGTGGTAGGTGTATAGAGGTTCCCAAAGGAAGAAATACGTGTTTTTTTTTGTTTCAGCTAAAAACTGTTTTAGGGGGCAAAATCCCCTCAAATGTCAATTTATTTATTTATTTTTTTATTTTACTTCAAGTTTTGTGCCTCTTGGCGTTTTTGCGAAGATGGGGATGAGTGATGATATGATGAAAGTGATGAATGGACATTCACAAACAACCGTGCCCGAGCGGGATTCGAACCCGGGGCGCCTGAGGTTTCAGCGCGATTTGCTAACCACTCAGCCACAGGGTCCGGCCCTCAAATGTCAAGATGAGGACAAATTGACGTGGGGATCATCTGACCCGTGTGTTCCCCTCCGATTTCCATGAAATTTGGCAGGTGTATAGAGAGGCCCTATGCACCCTGTTTCTTCCTATGTCATATTTACGTGGTTTCAGGGTCAGATCCCCACTTCAATTTCTCCTCATCTTGACATTTGAGGGTGGGTGCCTCTATACACCTGCCAAGTTTCATGGAAATCGGAGGGAGATACTTAGACCTCCCTTGTAAGTGTATTAATTAATTACAAATCGCGCACGCGCGCACACACACTATATATATGTGTATGTATGTATATTATATATATATGTATATTAGCAGGTAACAATATGTTATAAGCACATTCTTACTTTCCAAAGAAGCGCATGTTGGACGGCAAAACGGATCCGGATCCGAAAAATTTTAAGATCCGGATCCTAAGGATCCGGAACCAACCGGATCCGGATCTGGCCATCCCTAGTTTAAACTCGGTACACTCAGTACACTCCACTGATGTTTTTATTTCTATACGCTTCCATGTGAACACATCACAGGAAGGCAAGTTCTTCAAGCCGATGTGACGATGACGTCACAGAATTTTCAGACCGCGAGGGTTGACAAAATCCCATTCATTCTCTTTGCAAAAGGGGATGAGGCCTCGCTCGAAAAAGGTTTTATATCCCTGCAAAAGGAGACCTTCAGGCAGTGGGCAGAGAACACAACGTAACTTGACTGCGGGACAGAAGGGATGCCTTCTTGCGAGGCATAGAGGACCAGTCGTCCTTGAGCGAGGGAAGGTTGGGGGAGAGACGGATCCATTGACCATAGTTTGATGTCGTGCGTCAACGATTTCTTTAAAACTCCGTGCTGTGACTTCCTGCGTGATGTAGGCTTTGTCTTGGTTGGGACCAGAGGCGCAAACACGAATTTTTGTCTGAGGGGGGAGGCAAGTACCAGGATAATCGTACCAATAATAATAATAATAATGTTAATAAAATAATGTTAATAATAATGTTGCTAATAATGTTATTGTAACATTATTATTATTATTATTATTATTGATTTACTTTATTTTACTTCTCTTCTTGTGCCGATCACCACTACTAGTTAGCAGTCTTAAAAATATTCCCGAATCAAACGATAGTATTATATATATTGTAATATTGGGCAATGTTTGTTAGAAGTTTTAATTTAAATTTTAGATTAACTGAATACTTAAGAAGAAATGATGCCTCTCGCTCAGGGTTGGCAATTTTTTTTTTTTAAAGAACAAAACAAACTGTTTTTTTTTGTTTAAAATATGTTTTTTTTTGTTTTAAACATAGTTTTAAACATGAGTTTTAAAAAAACAAGTTTTAAACATGTGTTTTAAACAAAAGAAAGTCAACTTTTTCCAGTAAATTATAGTTAAAGTCGTTAAAGAAAAAATAGGGGTGTGCGGAATCCCGAAGAGTCGGGACCAGGATCTGGAAAAAAATTTCCCGACTTTTCGGGTTCCCGAGCAGTTAGTTTTTGTACCAGAAGTGCAAAACAAGTACTTAAGATGAAAATTACGTGTAGAATTCGAGATTTTTAGAGCTTCGGGAAATTTCGATCATTTCCCGTCCCGAAAATTTCCTGACTTTGTCGGGAAATGGCAAATATTTCCCGTCCCGAATGTCGGGATTTAAAAAAAATTTCCTGTCCCGATCCCGTCCCGACCAAAAACATTCTGTCTCGCACACCTATAGAAAAAATACTCATTTTTATGAATCTATATTACTGAAGTACAGTGGCTGCAAGGACAGTTTATATCCCTTTGCAGATAAGGTTTACCATACTGTAGGATAGGGGTGTGCGGGACAGAATTTTTAGGTCGGGACGGGAAATTCTTTAAATCCCGACATTCGGGACGGGATATGTTCGAAATTTCCCGAAGCTCTTGTAATCGCGAATTCTACACGTAATTTTCATCTTAAGTGTTTGTTTTTGCACTTCTGGAACAAAAACTAACAATTTCCGATACGTTCCAGACATACATTTACATTGAAGAAAATGTTCAGAATTGGCGACTTTTTAAAATGACCATTCTGTATTTCCCTACTGCTTGGAACCTCAAAAAGTGGGGATTCGGACGGGAATTTCTTTTCCCGATCCCGGTGCCGACTCTTCGGGATCACGCACACCTCTACTGAGGGACAAAAGTAGGGAGTAATACCCCCATTTTCCGCCACTGCTGAAGTAGATTAGGATTCATATTCATCTAAATCTCAAGAAACTAAATATTATAGAATTACTATCTTCGTCGTGGAAAAATCAGTGTGAAATAGTTCCTGCTGCCTGAACAGTTTATATAGGAGAAAACAACCTGCAGTGTCATAATAGATTCTCCAGGTCAATTTATCTATCCAAAGTACAAAATTGTGTTACCAAAAGTAAGCGTCTGCGCTTTATTCAGTTATACAAACGAATGAATCCTATCGCAAGAGAAAAAAGTCACATCATCATCAAAATCACGCATTGTGTATTCAGATACTTCCACCAGTCTCAAACTTACAGGACGGTACGAAACAAAGAACTGAGAAGTTTCCATTTCTACAGTAAAGTACGGGCCCTTCTTGTCGCAAAACAGTTTTTCTACCTTGTGCATACATAGCTAGCCTGCCTAACCAACGTAGCCCGTGATGTCAGAACATGAGGTTGGTCAAGTGTTGTGCGATAAGTGAGACCCGTAAAGCACGGATTAATTGACACTGATTCAATGAAAAGACAGGGTTGCCAAACAAAAAAATTATCACAGACTATAAAATATCAAGTACCAAAATGTGTTTTAAACACTTCTAAAAAAAACATGTTTAAAACACATTGTTTTAAACGTTTAAAACATTTGTAAAAAACAAAGCCGTGTGTTTTAAACGTTTAAAACAAAGTGTTTTAAACACTTTTGTTTTAAACATGCCAACCCTGCTCTCGCTCGAGCGCGTTCGTCTCCCGAGTTTTCCCCGTTTACTTCTGAAAGAAGTAATCAATTCCACTTCTCCGTAACTATTGGACTTATGACCTTCAAATTTTTATGGGACACTTTTCAAAGGTTTATTTCATAATCCATTCATTCAAATTTTCATTCTCACAAATGGTTTGATATTTGGTTTTATTTACATTAAATTTGGCAATGTTCATTCCAAATGCCATAAACAGGCGAAGTCAAAATCGACCCTTTACACGGAACGGGGTCTTTCCCGGCGGTTGGAGTTTTTTCCCCCTCATTTCGGCAGGACCGCGAAGGAAGGGAGGGGTGCTGCTAATGAGTGCCAAACCTTCGTTGGAAGAGTAAACCTTCAAGAAATAGAAGATCGAAGAGAGAAAAGGCGCAGAATACCACATTCAAAGGTTCCAAAGAAGAAATCTCGGCAGGGTGCTCTTCTTCGGAATTAATGGAAAAATCACAATTAATCTCTTTTCATTTAGATCGTTCGGCGCCCTAGGCCGACTCTCGCCACCCCCAGCTACGGTTCGGAACTTGATAATACTAAGAAAATCAGGTACTGCTAGCGAAGCGAGGAAGAAAATTTTACGAAAAGTATTTTTATTTACATAAAATTTCACAATATTTTTTATTAGCTTTATTTTTACTTCAACTTTTGTTCACTTTTTGGCTAATTTGCGAAGACGGGGATGAGTGATTATATGACGAAATTGATGAATGGACACTCACAAATATCCATGCCCAGGCCGGGAACCCGAGACCCCTGGCGTTGGAATGCAATGTGCTAACCACTCCGCCACGGGAGCCGGCTGAGTTCACAATGAAAATTGTTTGCATGTCCGGGTAAAAACAAATATTTAATTTCGATTTTGTGGTTTGATTGAATTGGTTTATTTTATTTGCTTTTCTGCCACTTTTAGCTAATCGTGAAGATGAGGATGATTGATGTTCTGATGAACCGGCACTCACAAAGAACAACCATGCAAAGCCCTGGCTTCGAACCTTGAATCCCTGGCATTGTTGCGCACAGTGCTAACCACAGCGTCACGTAGGTCGGCGATTTGGTGTATTAAAAATAAACAGAGAATCCTTGTGTATTAAATCATTCTTAAGCGAAGTGATAGCAAGGGACACCAGATCACCAAAAATAAAAAATAAATAAAGACAAAATGAAATAAAAATAAAGAATACTGCTTCGGTAGTCTACTCGGTAGGGCGTCTGACTGCCACGTGGGAGACACAGTTTCGATTCTCGAGGTGGGCCTTGTCCCCTCATAAAGCGGCTCTGAGGCTCACCTAGCCTCTAATCAATGTGTATCTGGGGGCAACCCTTGGGATAAAGGCGGCCGGATCGTGGTGCTGATCACATGACCGAGACCGAGAATGTGTGGGGCCCTACCTCACATCCCCTAAATGTGTGTTATGGCACGGTGAACTTTGCTTTACCTTACCTGTGAAAATAATGACGTCCTATACAGAAATTTATCCACGCACCCCTAACGACTACAAAATTTCTCAACTCTCACCAGAAATTTTTCACTGAAGTCAAATTTATGATTATTTCGGCTCTAAATTTACCCTTACACTTCTGTAAAATTCTAGGTTGACCCCTGGTCATATAAAATCAGTATCGTTCGGCTTGCAATTGCAAAACAGTGATAGACTTTTTGCTAGCTTCCTAGTAATACAAACTTTCTAGTAGAACCATATCAAATTCTTACTTATTATACTTGGAAAATATTTCTACTTAGTAACAACTTTTCTCCCGAAAATTTTGGCCAGGGTATGAGGCCGGAGGGCACTCACCATCATGAGCAAATTGGGGAGCTACGAACGATTAGTGTAATCAGGTCGTGGAAACCTATAACAACAACTGAGGGTTCGTCGTGCTAATCACACGTCATCCCGTAACTGGTAGCATGACAGAGGCGGAACCACGAATTTTTTAAATTTTTGTCTTGGGGCGGGGCAAGTACCATAATAAACGTACCAATAATAATAATAATAATATTATTATTGATTTTCTTTATTTTACTTTGCTTCTTGTGCCACTTTTGACTTATTTGCAAAGATGGGGATGAATGATATGATGAAATTGATGAATTGACACTCAAGCCGGGATTCGAACCCGGGACCAACATTATTATTATTATTATTATTGGTAGTAGTAGTAGTAGCGGTAGTAGTAGTAGTAGTATCAAAGACGTTATTACCCTCGTAAATTATGCAAAAAGGGGTAGAAGTTGGTGCTAAAGTATTTGTTTTCGAACAAACGATCTAAATTATTTTTCAAGACGTTCAATTTCACATTAATAACGGAAAACAAGTACTCAAACTATTTTTGAAAGATAGTAATGCTTGATAAATGCATTCCAAATATAATTCCCTTTTACATTAACATGTATAACTCATGCACGATATATGTTTCGCACATATGCAACACTAAATTGTGTACGTATTCAAAGTTTCTTTAATGCATATTATATACAATATAATATATTATTTAAATACATTACACAATAAATTCATCCATCTCACAATAAACCAACAGCAAAAATTACATAAATTGTGCACGTTCCTTTTCCTCAACAATTGCTCATACATTTAAAACAAAATCAATTAATAAAAGTGTTACTCTCTCTCTGGTAATTTACAATGCATTACAGAAAACAACCTGCGAGCAAGAATATTTTTAGATCCATTTTTTTTTTAATTTAATAGGGGGCAAATAATTTCACGGGACGCCAACGCGTTCTCTCTTTTACAACTTTTTAGCTTCCCCGATGGCGTAGTGGTAACGTCGTCACCTTTTGATGGAGTCCCGGGCTCGATACCCGGCGGAGGCACATGACAGTGCTTCGGATCCCACTTTAAACTGTATGTCCAGTCCCTATTAGCCTTTCTGTGCATAAAGTGGACTTAAAACCACAATTCATCTCTTTTCATTTAGATCGTTCGGCGCCCAAGGCCGACTTTCGCCATTCCCAGATATGTTTCGGGACTTGATAATACTAAGAAAAGCAGGTACTGCAAGCGAACCGAGGAAGAAAATTTTACGAAAAGCATTTTTATTTACATAAAATTTGAAGTTGTGGGCGGTAATTGCCCCTTGCAGATGCACTTGGCCGTCAATGTTTCCCCCCCCCCCCAGAACTCATTTCCGTCCAAGGTTGGGGTGGGGGGCAATGCCCCCCTGTAGTTGCGCCACTGTTGCATGATCTCCCTCTGCTGAGGCATGTGGGAGTGATGCCGGCAGTATCTTGACCTGCTTGGACCTTTGCGCCATGGGTTATAATTATAATTATTGTTTACACGGAGAGAGAAATTGTATTGTATACGCTTCATCATCCTCATACTCGCGATTAAGCTAAGAATTATAAAAGCAACGAAAATAATAAATACAGTCAGTTTATGTGAATTATAAGACTGTGTTTTCCATAAAGACCTCGTATGCTTTCTTTCAATTTTCTTTATCTTGAAACTTTTTCCCATCAAAGTTGATCTAACGGTGAGGTGAATATAAGTGTAATAAACTTAAATATATTGCTCTTTATATCATTAGATTAAGAAAGACGAGATGGAGGAATAAAAATATGAAACTGGGAGGAAGAGCCTCCATTATGGTTGCATCTTAGAATTTATCCGGAGTGATTAAGTACAAACTGATACACGTACCTATATTTTCTACATTTAATGGACAGCCTCAGTGGCCAAATGATTTGAGTTATCGACTCAAAATCTCACCGCCGAAGATTCCAGGTTCGAACTTCGCCCTGGGTAATGTACACGTTTTCTTGAAAATTCTATTAATGTTTGAATTAGTAAGATTTTCGGACAGATTTCATTAGTGTATATCCCACGACATATATTGATCGCTGATCATATAAATTAGAAACTATCTGTTGAAAATATAAATTACAAATTTGCGCTGTCTGGATGTCGTTCAATTTGTCTTTCGAACATGGATTCGTATAAAGTGTACGCAATTGAGGCTTTTCAAATCTCATTTCACAGTGGATGTTTTTTATGTGGAAGCAATTCTGTGAAGACTGAACTAAATATAATCTAAAAACTAATTTCTGACATAAGCACAGAAATAAGCATAATATTTCTAATGACGCCTTCTTTGACGAGATCCCAAGAGAAGAAATGGAGGACCTCTTCAACCTGGACATTAACGATAGGTTAATTATCATCTCTTAAACATGTAATTCAATTTCTGCAACAGTGCATTAATTATTATAATAGGCCCGAACCCGAAGTGACATTGGAACATGCTCTTCACAGGAATATTAGAAAATGGAATCCAAGAAGTTAAATGAAGATAGAAGTGTTTTAGTGTTCCAAGGTAAAAACCTGCAATTTTGTGACTGTCTTCGTTTGGATATCACTTTAATTCATTCCTGAATTAACAAACTTACGGACAGAAAACGGCAGCAAAAGTTTCACTAGAATAACTTACAAAAAAAGAAGCTCAGTTGTAATAAAATAAGCCAACTATTTTTTCAGCGAGTTTGCAGATTCAAAATAAAATACCAGGCTGTTCCAGAAGACCTGCACCATACTAGAACGAAAACGAAACACAGAATATCAGAAACAAAGACAGACTTTATTCAGCAAAGTACAGGCCTCCATGTTCAGTTACCTTCACCCACCTCTGCGACAACAGTTCAATCTGATGGCGATACCAGGTGGCAGGTTTAGAATTGAAAACCTCACGACAGGCAGAATTTACCTCATCATATGAACTGAAGTGCCGACCACACAGGAAATGAGAGAGAGCGAAACAAACCGTAATCCGATGGTGCAACTTCCAGACTATAGGCGGGATGAGGTAACAACTCAAATCCGTCAAGCTCAGCTAGTGTGTTGGTCACTCTTCGAGACCGGTGACTGGGAGCATTGTCATTTTGCAGCAGTAACCTCTTCCTCCTCGTTAATGCCGGGTATTTCCCGTCCAGAATGGCATACGCTCGGCGTAATTGTTCAGAATACATTTCACCTGTTACAGCATGGTCTTCTGGAACAAACTCATAATGGACAATCCCGTCAATATTCCACCACACACTCAGCATGAGCTTTTTCCCAAATCTGTCCTGTTTCACATGGGCGATGGCCTCCTGCCTTCTTTTCACCCACTGTTTACGTGTATCGGGGTTTTCAGAAACACATACTTCTCGTCTCCTGTCACAATTCTCCTCCTAAAACGAAGATCATGCGGGTTTTGTAGCAATGTCTGGCAAATTGCAACTCTGCGCTGGGCCTGCACCTCTGTCAGCTCGTGTGGACTTTGTCGAGACTGTGTATTGGTGTAATCCATGTCATGCAAGCGAAGTTTTACTGTCGATTTGGATGCCCCAACCACTCTGGCTAACACGTGTGCTGGATTGTGGTGTAGCATGCACAGCATCCTGCAGAGACTCGTTAATGTCCATCGGAGGTCACCCCGTGCGGGCCTTGTCCGCGAGGCGTAGATCACCTGAAGCGAATTTTTTAAACCAACTGGAAACTGTCCAACGATTCACCACTTCTTCGTTCTCCACACGACAAATTTCCTCCGCTGCCGCTTTTGCTGTTAGACATTTTTTCCATAAAAAAAAGCTAGCACTGCACGAAGTGCAATTTGGTCCTCACTCATCGTGCCCACTTTAATTTCAAAGGAACACTCGCTACACATGCTGCGCGTGCCTTCACTTGATCCCACGAACCTGTCCTCTATGCCTGCCAACAGCCTTTCACCGGTGGCGCCACCCACCCTCGCAAACTTCATCTCTTAGGGCTCAGTGTGCTGATGGTGCAGGACTTCTGGGACAGCCTGGTATTAGTGTTGAACTAGTGTTTATTGACTAAATTATATATTTTACGCATGTACATATTTGTTGTGTGTATATGATAGGACAGGGTTTCGCCGATAAGCTGTCATTCTTCTGCTGGCTTCCTGCTTAATTGACTTCTATAGTGAGTACAGTTTTAATTAAAATTATTGATTTGATTTGCTTTCTTTTACTTCGCTTTTTGTGCCATTTTTGTCTAATTTGCGAGGATGGTGATGAGGAATGATATGATGAAATTGATGAATGGACAATCACAAACATCCATGCCCAGGCCGGAATTCGAGCCCAGGACCCCTGTCGTCGTAGCGCGATGTGCTAAGCACTCCGCCACGAGGGCCGGCAGTTTTAATTACACAATTAAAATCAATCAATTTAATAAAACAATAATCAATTTTATACGGAATAATATTATATATTTTTTATCAGAAAGGGGTTTGTCAATAATAATGAACAGAAATTAATTTAATGATGATGGCTTGAGGAACTTATATGCTATAATATTGCTTTGCTCCAGTGATTGGTAACTAATTTAAATTTATATTTGTCAGTCTTTATGATTATACCACACTTTCCAATTGTTAGTATAAACTATAAAAAAAATGAAAAGTATTTACGAATAAATTTGTTGGGATTGGGCATCGTCCTATAAAATAAAAAAATACTAGGCCGAGGTCTCGAAAAGATTGAGAACCACTGGGATAGAGTAACCAACCTACCATCTGCTCTGTGTTCCTATGGACACAAGCAAGTGGAGAATAGAAGCTGCTGCGAATTTTGTCACGCTGCCCCTGCCCATGGCTATAGTAAAAGACCGAGGCTATTTATTCTGGAGGAGGCAGTTCACTCCCCCCCCCCCTCTCTCAATCCCTCCCATCGGGCGAAACACTAGAAACCACTGCCCGCTCGGTCCCGTCGATTCTCGAAACCTGTTTTGTTTACCCTCGGAATCGGAAAGTGAGAAGCCGACCATTTAGTGAGGCAATTGTACGCTGTTACCAAACTCAATATAATTAAAATCAAGTATGAAATCATTATTGCTACAGAGAATTTGAGTGAATAGATTATGAAATAAACCTTTAAAAAGTGTCCCATAAAATATGAAGGTCGTAAGTCCAATAGTTACGGAGGAGTGGAATTGATTACTTCTTTTACAAATAAACGGGGAAAACTCGTCTTTCTAGGAAAGGGAGGGGGAGACGGTCGCGCTCGGGCAAGGGGCATGATTTCCTCTTAAAATACTATTTTTATATTTATAAAGTTACTGGACAAATGACAGTTATACAAAATTTTATTGCTTGAGACCTCAATTCGAGATGTTGGAATGAGCTCTAATTTATATGACTGAAAATGTAAGAACATAACCATCAACAAAATTTTCAATATGCAGTTATTCTCACAAAATACTTTAAAAATGAGTATTTCACAAAATAATCGTTTATTTTTTAAAAATAGATTTATTGATTTAGTGTGAAAGTTTATACTATTTGGAGCACTTCTGAGAAAACCAGACATTCATAGGCGTCACCGTTCCCGAGAAATATCAAACCAAAATAAATCTAATACGGTGGACTATTTTGAACATGGGAGGCATCGGCACGCACATAGCGATTGGCTCCTCGACTGAAAATTCCTTAAATGGCATAACAATTATACTACCAAGTCCCTTGCTTTTATCAAAAAGTGTAACAATTCGTCAATCATTAGGGACTTAGCCGCTGGACAGTGATCAAGATTGTGGGTACGAGTCCTCTATTTGGAGACACATCTTATGGCGATTCTTTGATTAAATACATTAAAAGTTATATCAGTTTAACGCTTATAAATTAGGCTATAATTTTTATTCCAAATAATATTCTGTCGCATAATTTATCTGATAGTTACAATCGAGAAAATTCTAAAAGTACAGGAAGACTTGTCTCTATTTTACAGGGGAAGACAAGACTTGTCTTTATTTTAAAAGATGATTTCTTACATAACGTGAAAACCACTTACATTCGTATCATTGCCTATCCTTCCAATTTTCATTTATTTCGAATTGAAATAAATGAATATCCCACATCTATCACCACGTGGGATCGTACTACGGGTAATGTAGCTCATTCATCATTCATCACCCCCAACTATTGGCATACTCGCTGTTCATGGCAAACCTGATGGTAAGGTGCAAGTGGTACTGACTAAACACATACGTGTGGCTAGGGTTAGCACTTAGCAGATCGCTGTAAGGGAAATGTAGGACATGCTATCCAAAATGTAGGTAGGACACAAAACATTCTCAATAAATAATAGATATTTCTATAGAACACTTTAGAAAGTAGTTGAAAAGTGACACTTTTCAGTTTTAAAAAAAATAATTCTTAATGAATTTTTAAATGCAAAATTTCAAAACTTGCAATCATACTAATCAATGCACCTCTCACTACATGATTTAAGCGGTACTTCTCAGAGGAGACAATCTTTATCAAAATTTCAGGTTTAGCCAAACTATATTTATGTTAGAGTGGACAGTCAAACTCTTTGAAATTATAGGGACCAGTACCAAACAAACATTTTACAGACTTCATGAAAAAATAATTTCTCTCGTGAGTCTGTTGTGCTGATGGTAATGAAAGTACTCTCTCAACATTTGAATTATGACCTGTAATGGCAAACAAATATTCAGCAGTTACCGTAACTGAAAATGGTTCGAGAAGTTTCATCTTGAGTAGTGTCCAGGGTGTCTACCAAAATAACACATCCAGAATTCTTGACTTTTTCTGGACTTTTCTATACCTTTTTCCGTTTTTCTTAATGTCTATTTATTCGACCGCTACTTAGGTAAAGTTGAAAATTAGTAATTAAGAAAATAAATATTTATTTAATGAAAAACCCTACTAAAGGGCCTGAACTGTGTTTGGCAGATAAGCGAGGCTTTGGCGTCTACTCATGTGGGGCTTGTGTCGGTTGTCCCTATATGTTTGTGACTGTCTCTTCATCCATCTTATCTTACCACCATTCATCCTCATCTTCGCGATTAGCCAAAGGGACAGAAAAAAGTTAAGTAAAATAAACTAAATCAACCAATCAGTTATTATGATAGCAAAACTTCTTGACAACAAGAATAATTTATTGCCTTTTTATTGACTTCTTGACCTACTTGTTAATATATTTACTTTTTCTTGACTACCATGACTTTCTTGACTGGCAGACACCATGAATAATTTTGTTATCTATACCCCTGCTTTACAATCAAATTGTATTGAATATTGAATCAGAATGGGCAAGACCTTGTTCCATCAGTATAAACCCTAAGGCAAGAAATTCTGCTCAGGCATTGAACAGTGACGTTATCAGAAAGTGGTCCCAAAACTTTGTTCATTAAGTGCTTCCGTTTTCCTGTTTGTTTAATAGCAGGACAAACTTTTGGGGGGGGGAGGGGGCAATGACTCATGGCCGCGTTCACCAACTCCGA
Source organism: Lepisma saccharinum (assembly GCF_977018435.1). Classification (NCBI taxonomy): domain Eukaryota; kingdom Metazoa; phylum Arthropoda; class Insecta; order Zygentoma; family Lepismatidae; genus Lepisma; species Lepisma saccharinum. Next base: position 149,477,443 of record NC_139229.1, on the reverse strand, counting down.
TTATTTCGAAGTTCAGATGAACGAGATCAATTTTAATCCACAATAAATGAACTTGGTTTAAGGATTTGCATTGCACCAACGAAAAACGACGTTCAGGAGGTTCCGTTCAACAGATCCGAGATTAATTTGTAAGGCTATACCTGATTGGTTGGCTAACACAAATCACAACCAAGAACTCCATAGAGTAATGTGATGTGGTAAAGTATCAACATGTAGGAGAAGAAGATAATTCGGGCTGCAAACTTCTCTGAATTTGAGAGATGTACTAATCAACCTTGTCAATATGTACAAGGATGTAGTGGAGCGTAAAGAAATAATGATATTAAAAAAGAACTGACGGCACAACACAAAAGGAGGAGAAAGCATGGAACCTTCTTCTACGGGACTTTAATGCCTTACGAAATACATTCGATTTTGAGAGAACAGTGTACGCTGAACCTCGCCCGCAATAAAGATATATTATTATTATTATTTCTATTATTACTGTACTGTGGTAACTATTTGAATTTTTCATTTCTTAATTCTTATATATTTATATTGTCGTGTCGTGTAAATAGCCAGTAACATGTATTTTCGTAAATTTATACAATCATATTTCCAACACCATGTAGCAATATCGTAAACATTGCTGTGTTCTAATTTACCTTGCGCGTAATATATGACATTTATATATGTTTTGTGTTCTGGGATAGAAAGTACAGTATTTATAAATATTACAACTTTGCACCACAGAACCACAAATTATTATTATTATTTTAACAGTTTTTAGTTTACATAGTTCTCGAATTATTAGCATTGTACATCCAACATCTCTAGCGTTTGCACGCCCTCGATATCACTTTCCGCTCTTTTTATATTAAAAAACAACTGCCTGCAGTCGAAGCGTCAGTATCGTGAACCAGGATCACACACCAAAACGGTCGCGAATGGCCGATCAGAAGGCAAACAAGTGTTGAACCGTCTTCGTGCAATGGAATTTTCCAGTGATCCTTTCCCGATCCGAGTTTAAAATTTGATCTTCGTTCGTGCACACGGACATCAATGACTGAAGCAAAATAAATTTCACTATTGAGTTTGGAAGCGTAGTCCATAGACTTGTAACTAGCATGATTTCTTTCTGTTACCTATTTTCCTAATTAATATTTTGTGACGCTCAAAATGTAGGACTTTTATGATATTTTTCAAATTCCTCCCGGACGCCGGACATAAGGCTAAAATGTAGGACATGTCCGGGAAAAACCGGACGTCTGGTAACCCTACGTGTGGCAAGACACACCACTTGAGTTTTAAACCCCGAAAGACTGGATCAACATGGCTTATTGGAAAGGGTATACTTGTCTCTGCACTACTGAAGATATGCGATGAGAGGTTACGCTCGAGACTATACAAAGAGTCTGACTTGCGACTTGTCTCGACACGGTCTTCCCAAGGCGTCCTCTTATCTCTCTTCGTAATCCTCGTACTCGCTCCTCGATTGACTGACTTAGAACTGACCACTGACCTCTCTCCTTCCAGACATTTATTCCAATCGAATTTACTAAGTAATGCCGACTCAGTTATCTGTAGACTCTTCCTTGATTGCGATCGTTTACACCTGTTTGCAACGACGGCGATCAAGGAAGCTCGGCAATGTCTAACAAGACATTCCTTAGATGGTTCTAGCAATTTCCTGATTTGGAAAGTGATGGCTAAATGTCTGGGATTTTAGAGTTCGTTGTACGTTACATTTAAAAGATTCTACAGATCGTTACGATGCCCCTCTCCGGAAAATAATTCCTTTGAATTCGTCTTTATATGTGATCCAATCTTATAGGGGCATCGTTCATTACCAAAACATAAAATCCTACAGATCGTTACGCATTATTGAACAACGAAACATTACCTTTTCTTCAGTCTATCTAATGAGGATCAAAAGTTTAATAGAAAAATAACTGCTTAGATATAAGCCAGTAACTAAGAGTCTGTGAATCCGATGCTTGAGGGGAAGCACAGGGGAGAAGGACGTGAACTTTTGAGATTTTTTTCTTCTAGTAGAGGTCTAACAACTGACCAAAATCCATCTTTTACGGAATCATTCCCAACATTCGTCGTTTTCAACTTATTTTTTTTTTTTCTGGCTAACACAGAAGTTTTCACAACACTCCCACATCTCGTCCCCATGAACGCGGCTAAAAATATGAAAACAGCAACGTATAAATTAGCAATAACAGCACAAAATAAAGGCTATTATCAAGAGGAATATCATCTGTCCCTGAACAGTACGTATGTATATCCTCTAGCGCGACACAAATGAAAAGTCTCATTATAGCTCAGTTCATTGCTGATGCAGGACAAATTTCAAATTCATTTTTCTCTCTTATATAAAAAAAAAAACCTTCATAAAACTTTATTAGTATGAAGAGGAAGGATGGTAGTTAAAAATATTCAAAAATGAGAAAAATCGATGAGGGGATGTTTTGAGCTGTTCAAACTTGAAATTTGAACATTTGAACAGTGTGTTCAAATTTTACAAAGTTTCAACATTTTATCATCTCATAATATGCAACCGTTTTTCCCCTTTACAACGAGCTCAAGAACGCTTCTGTATCTTCGTTCGTTCCCGAGATATACTTAATTGAAAAGAGCATGATGCTCAAAACTGATATTTTGAACAACCCTCATATAATTCGTAATAATCATATTTCAGCAAAATCCTTTCACAGGTTTTGGAGCAAAGCAAAGCTGTGTCCGAAATATCATCAACATCGTGACTATGAGGGTCAACTCCTGCCTGATTTGACATGGAATGAATGACCCGACCCATATTTATATATATAATGTCATTAAATGTCTCAAATTATTTTATAATATATACAATATATTATATCGACTGTCTTTCAATCAAAATGTATAATTGCAAATAGATGAACAATGATGTGCATAAGGGAGGAGGGATAAAAAATAAGATATATTAAGATGATATAGTTTCATGTATAAAATTCACATATAAATGCTATTACGTGTTTTATTAATATATCTATGTACTTCGTGGTTGCTAACGAAAGACGATGAGAAATGGAGAAGAAGTAACAAGTCGGTCCAATTTCTGTGTTCTGGGGATTGCTGGGTTTAGTGTCCTTAGAGGTGAGGCTCTTTGTTGTCCGTTCTTTTTGTATGTTCTCGATATTATTCCAGTCATGTATATTCGAATCTCAAACTAATTGTTTATATTTGTTGTTAAAACAAAAACTCTTCCCCCCTTGGAAGAATTTTTGTGGGGGGAGGGGGGAATTTCAAGACAAGATCGTTGGTGGGAGGAATTCCCCCGTCCCCCCGGGATTCCGCACCTTGGTTTGGAACATTTATGTTACATATTATGCTGTTCATTAAATCACATTTTTGTAATCTGTAATTTTAAGGCAGTATATTGTTTGAAATAAAATATGCCAAACCATTTCAAAGGTAGAATTACAAGTATTGTCAACTGACCCCGAACATATCGTCAACTCACTCCACATACAGGTTGAATTGACAATTGTCACTCTTCAAAAAAAAAAAAAAATAAATAAAAAAAAAAAAATAACAAAATAAAAAAGCAATAATTTTACAAGTTTTTTGGAGCATGGTGAATTAAAAATTTGTAGTGGTTGAGGAAAATACAAATATTGCTCGTAGGATTTCATCAATAGTATATCTTAATTTTTAAAAGCTGCAAAAATTTAAACATAAAAACATGGTCAAGTACGATTTGATGTTGCTCTTAAAGTAGGGTGACCATAATATTTTGACCCAAAGGTCACTTTACTCCCTCCTGAAAAATTGGTTAGGCCTAATTAGCTATAAAATTATTGTCATTAACGTATTATTATTATTATTTATAGTAACCGCTGTAGCTCAGTCGGTGGTCGGCCTCCGTGGAGGAGTGGTTAGCATAGTGGTCCCGGGTTCGAATCCCGGCTAGGACTTGGATGTTTGTGTTGTCCGTAAATTTAGAAAACCGAGAATATAGAGAAAAACTGATATGTACGAATGTTGAGAAAATGTGTGTGAATGACGGGGGATACCACCGAATAGGGGAATTTCTTTATTTTATATATAAAAAAGTCGGTATTGCGTCTGACTACCATGCGAGAGGCCCGGGTTCGATCCCCGGCTGAGAGAACCGGGACTTTTTCCACCTGTTTATGCGGCTCCGGCGCTCGCCCAGTGTTGTATAAAGTGGATACCTGGAGGAAACTCTGGGAGGTAAATGCGGCCAGGGGCGTGGTGCTGATCACATCACTCCAAGCTTCGGCCGAGATACGCCTTCATGGCGTGGTGCAAAGCACAGGGGAGCACTTTACCTTTTTTATTATTTATTATAGTATGGATCACATAAATGATACATCATGAACAATATCTATGTAAAATATGATCTCTCGTTGTCAAGAGCTATTAATTTTTATAATCTCGGTATGACTACTATGCCAGAAGTAAAGTCCGCGCGTTTATTATGTCCCCATCGGCAACCCTTTTATAAAACTTAACACTGACAACAATAGCAAACAATAGCCAAGCCGCTCCCGATAAGCGCGTGCACTCAGACGTTGTTGCCACATTTTCTTTACTTACATTTCTTGTAGTTGCAAGGCGCCTCTCATTATTTTTGCTCCATAACCACGTGCGGGGTTGATTCTTTTTAACTAGTTGTGTTGTGTTATGGTGCTCTTTTGTTGCTTTGTTATAGTGTTGTGCTTTTAGTTTTTTCCTTAGACTTTGCATAATGCAAGTTATCACTCACGGCTGCTAGTGATAATCCTAAGTATGAAGACAAAACTGCAGAATATTATTTCCTTCATGGAGAGCACAGGTGCCCACCCTTATCAAAGCCAATGGCGCATTCCCCCCAAAAATCATGTCATGCGTCCCCCCAGATTATATCATGTGCCCCCCCCCAAAAAATCATTCGCACCCTCAAACCATATCGTAATTCCCACAAAGTATTTAATTACGACAGTGTGTCTACCGAAAGTAACTTTTTCTTAGCTTTATCTTAGCTTTACAGAACACTATACTTGATCTGCCCTTATTCCCTAAACAGGGGTGCCCATCACTCAAGACCACTCCTAAAATCGTTCATAAACCCCCGAAAATAGTTTGGATGAATGTGTAATAGATGATGTCTATTTGAATGAAATACCATGTTACATTGTCCAAATTTTTTGATTGTTCGATTTTCGAAAAAAACTTAAAGCTAGCACATTGATTGGTTAAATGTAGTAAATTAAAATATGTAAATATGCATATAAATAGTATTTTTGAGTGGGTTTATAAAACTCAATTTGAGTATTTAACACGTTTAATTCAGAATCCCCCCAGAACACCGGTGTCAATTAAGGCCAAATATGTAAGAGTTGGATATTTCTCCCCCCTTCCTTTTTAATCTTTATCTGTATTTATTTTCTCTTTCCATATTCTTTAATCTTGTTTCTCTTTCTTTTTCTTTTTTCCTTACAATTTTCTTCTGCTTTTCCTCTCTATCTCTTCAATTTGGCAACATCGCTTTCCTACTCCAGTTTGTTGCTTCTACTTCAAAAGAAAACCGCCAGCTTGGGTGTTTCTTTTAACAAAGAGTACCGCTCCCTTTGTTAACCGCTGGGGATATAATGAACGCGCGGACTTTTATTTTGCAGAAGGACCAGTCTTCTTGAGAACAACTTTATTCTTTACTAACCGTTAATAAAGCTCCCCGAAAAAGTTGCATCACATATTAATATCTAACACAAAACGCGGGATTTGACATTTGAATTTCCGCCAAGACACAGAAAGTCATTCTTTTTAAGAATCTCTCAAATTTAGACTTGGTTTTCAAGCTAATTCCTAGACTTTTAAAAAACGGGACAAATAGTGTTTCTTGTATAATATCGACGGGACAACTGGGACACGCCTATGAAACGGGACTCTCCCGGTCAAAACGAGACGAATGGTCACCCTATCTTAAAGAAACGATTTTATTTCGAGCAAAGTGAAACAAAAATTATTTGAATTTCACGCTATTCAGTTCATTTTCATTTCTTGTGCGGCAAGGCCGAGTAAAGATTGTTGCAGTCAAGAAATGATTGTTGCGCCGGTGCATGGAATTCGCCGCCCCCCGTTTGTACTTCAGTTATGAGCTATTATTTTTTTCTTTTTGCACAGGCCAATCGGGACTAGACCTACAGTTTAAAGTGGGATCCGAACCACTTGTAGCTCCACCGAGTATCGAACCCGGAACCCCTTGATTACAAGGCGACGACGCTACCACTGAGCCATCGGGGAGGCCCACACACTGTACTGAAATATTTTTTAAAAAAAGTTTTTTGAGAACTGAATTTGAAAATTCAGGCGCCAGTTGAAAATGCCTACATTTTACATTCCCAATTCCGCCTTCAAATAAACACTCAAAGAATCTGTTAATTGCATAGGAAAGGCAACCTTACTTTCGAGTAAAAGATTCCGAAGAACTTTGCGGTGGCGGAAACGCATCACCCATCCCATCTCTTCACCCCACCCCTAACAGCGGTGCTTGGAAGGGAACCAGCGAAAAAGGAAGCCCTTGCCATTGGTAACAGCCTTGATGGCATACAAGAGATCTGACCAATAAGGACGTTTGAAACCCACGTGACTGTCACCGAAAGAGCTCTCCCCCCAATTTGTGCTGGAAACAGCAAAAGAAGACGGCCGCGCCATCTACTGGCCACCGATGGAAATGCAATTTCAAAGCGCAGCGAGGTTTAAATGTGGGATAATCCTCTACTCCCTAACTCCTCTATGCTTATAGTGTAGCCTAGATCTGTTGTTGTAATGTGCGGTTTTTCGTGTCGCCTATCTGTTGTTCGCACAATTAGCAGCGAACGCTTGCCAATAGACTGAAGGCACCATGTCGCTTGTCACTTAGTTGGGAACTCCCCCTGTAGCGCGTCGCTTCGATCTCAGCAGTCAGCACCCTTCCTTTAAGGAGCTTTCCGACCGAAGTAACAAGTAGCACGCGAATACGCCATATGAACATTTCGTTTGCTGTTTGGACCCTCATGTGCAATGAATGCTATTTTACAGTCTGGAAGTGTGTGTCACTAGTGTGACAGTGTGAACATCCCATGTCGTTTGTCCCATTGGTTCGAAAGTTTCCTTACACTCATGTCGATGGCACTAAGAAAGTTTTGTGGGGTTCCCCTTGTCGTTTCATGGAATCATCATTATCATCATCGCCGCGATTAGTTTAAAGCGGAAGAAAAGAAACAGTAAATATCAAAAATACAAATGCTTCAGTGTGTATATCTTTAAAAGAAATGATGATGATGATAATAATAATGAACCTAATTCATACACAAAAATTTAGTTGCCAAGAGCATTCCACGCGTATTTTTTCTCCCGTATTATTAACGAAAGTATGACGATAACAGGACGTGGTCGACTGTCTAGAATGTTCGTTAATACCTTCGCGACCACTGTACCAAATATCAAAGCAATTATCACATTCATAGAAATGCTTCATATAAAAGAATCGGACGTTGCAGCGAAAACTCCTTACTTGCATTATAAGCAGACGCATACCAAGCACCGGGTTCAACACCAGCGCCTCTAGCGGATCATTTTCGAGTGGAACCAACCAGAGCGCGCAGAACTGTGCCGTTTTTCCACACTACGTTATTCAAGGCGCTGTACTTGGGCTGCCCTGCCTCGTTTTGTTTTGTTATCGACTGCACACTTTGGGAGGTGTCACTTATTGCACAACAATTGAGCAACCTTGTGTTCTGACGTCACGAGATAAAAATTATTAATTTTAGGCTAATGCCTAAGTTGTTAGGTTAGGCTAGCTAGGTTTAGTTCTATTATCATAGAAAAGAATTTTGCAGTGTATTTATGCTAATAATACCAAACCTTACAGACCTAACCTAACGTCGTAGGAATTTCTCATCTGACGTCAGAACACAAGGTTGCATAAGTGAAGTGAATCAATGTAGACAGACACACTGGTGGCATGGTGCGACGCGATGCGATGCTATCTAGCGAGCAAATGAAGCAGACGACAGCGGGGACCAGTTTTTCAATAATGGTCAACGAAAAATATTCGTGGGGACGATAGAATGACGAAATATCAACACAGTAATGAGAATAAGGGTTGCGAAAGTTACATCTGTATTTATCGTAGTGTTAAATACGGTGGTACTTTTCTATATTTGGAAATTATTTATGACGTTCGGTGAAAACAATTTAGCAGATGAGGACCTAAGACATCACACTTTTGATAGCAGTACAGTTCAAGCTATTGATAAAAACTACATAGAAAAGGCTGTGACAGTCGTAATAAGAGGATTTGAATTCTTCGAAAATGACGTGCTTGGAACAATTGAAGCAGTGTTATCAGTGTTTCGTAACATTGAGATACTTGTCATTAGTGATAAATTACCGTACCCTCCATTGAATTTCACTAATGTTTGTGACAACGTGAAACTTCTTAACTTGCAATTTGGTTTAACAAAAACTTTTGAAGCAAGAAATCCACTATCCTTCATTAAAACAAAATATGTACTTTTCATACCAGATTCTACTAGGATTGGAGAAAGGTCCACGCAACAACTCTTGTTGGAGCTCAAGAAACACCCCCACACAATAGTGTCTGCACCAGTTTTGAGCAACAGATTTGCGAACTGTCTCAAAGTTAAACTTAATGTCAAAGAATGGACACTCAGGTATCAAGATTTTTCAGAAAGTAATGTTTGTGATGCTGTCACAGGTAAACATGTAATATTTGTTGAATCTTACACACTGAGAAAGATGCCGGAGGCATTGATGTTGCCTTTCCCTGAATCTCTCTACATTCAAGCAACAGTCCAAGAGTTTAAGGTAGGTGCTGTAATGACATAATAAATGTTTTAAATACTAACTTAACAACAGGTTTGCCCGACCCTGTGGCCGAGTGGTTAGCACATCGCGCTGCGACGCCAATCCCGGTCGGGCTTGGTTGTTTGTGAATGTCCATTCATCAGTTTCATCACTCATCCCCATCTTCGCAAATTAGCCAAGAGGCACAAAACGCGAAGTAAAATAAACTAAATCAAATCAAATTAACAACAGGTTTGAACTGGAGTATTACACTAATTTTCAGATTAATTCATTTATCTATCTCTCTCTCTCTCTCTCTTTCTCTCTCTCCCCCCTCCCACTAATAAGTCTTTATTTTAGTTGTAAAAGTTACTTGTGATAGGAGTCATTCCATGTGAAAACAACCAATGGTAATAAGTTCCTGTAGCATTGTCTAACATCTGGAAGGTGTTTTGTGTGATGTGGGAATGATTCATAGCGGAAATTCATGTTCTTTGTTAAAAATTAATTCTCCGACGGACAATTGCCTTTGGCGCGTACACCTTCGTACATCATCACGCGTCGTAATTGTGTTTTGTTCATGTTCATTGGGTATCCAGAGTTTCGTACCGTTTCGAACTGTCTGTGTTTGCAATGAAAGTTAGAAACATGACGTGTCGTGGATGCGTGGTGAAATTCGTACCAGGTGTGGAAGATCCAGTGGATTTTTTAATTTAATTGAACACGGGATCGTGAAGAAAGGAAAGGAATGTCGAAAATGTGGCAGTGAATGTATGCTACTCGTTAGAAGGAATGGGCTGTGGTCATTTGGGGGCAGGTGACTCCGGCCAATTTCTAACATGCCTTTAACAGGGATTCTATAGAGAAAGCCGTGTAGCCGGAGCGGAGGCGGGGCCATGGTAGTGGTAGGTCAATTACCCCAGGGTCAGAGCCCGGAATCGGTGGGAAATTTGGACTCAAAAATTTGAAACAAAAATATTTTTTTTGTTTAAATTTCCCACCGATTCCGGAACGGATAGCCCCAAAAACCATTCACTGGTAGCACCACGAAACATTACAATTTTCTTCGTAAAACAATGCGAAAAAAAAAAAAATTAGATCAGATGAGCTTTGTTCAAGGGTATTTCTTGGGTTCCAAAGGTTGAAACCCTGCATAACGAATGAAAATCGACAAAACACAAGCACGACGTGCGATTATGTAGGAAGGTGTACGCGCCATATTGTCTCTCAGGCAAGCGAAAAGACTATGAGAAAGAAGTACTCGTAATGTGAAAAATTGCAATTACTTTGATAAAAAACAACAACATGAATACACCTTAAAGAATGTTCCGCAAAGCAGATAGGTAAGTACAACTGTCAAAAATTGACAAAACGAAGAAGTTATAGGTGTCCGGGGAATACTAGATTTTTACCAAAGATAGAAAGTTCTTGTTTTCACTGTCTTAATGCAGGGGTCCTAGCCTTTCAGATAATGTATATACATAAAAGATAAGACATAGGTATCTGTAAAGTTAGCCATCAAAGGGAGGAAATTTACAGATTTTAAAGGCCTGTAAAATTCAAAGGGCTTAAAACCAAAGGTTGGCAATTTTGGTACAAGATCATTATGCTACGAATGCAATTTTTACATGGTTCGATTTCGATGTATGTCTGTTTACACATAGTGCAGAGTTTTAGCGATTACTTAAACTTTTGTTCAATATATGCTTTCGTGGTTAGGTTTGGTTTCTATAGCATTAAAATAAAGTCCCTAAATGCATTCTACTAAGGTTCCGATTTACTTCTACATTCATTCTCACACTTCTACGATATTTACTGTTGCTTGTCGACATAGACTATCTTGTCCATGAGAAGTGCGCATGCTTGCGTAAGGTAATTTTCAAGTTCTTTTTTTCAACATAAGGAAGGTTCAAATTTCGTGTGATAATGATTTCCAAAATTCTATGATAATTAGTATTTGTGCAAGGAGCCGGAACCGTTACCGTTTCTTCATTCTGCCAGAAGATTTTTCTTTTAAAAAATTAATTAAATTACCGTACTTGAAATTTGCTTTTGGTCAAGATAATTACATTAGGTAATGAAAAACATTTTGAATTCAATTTATTCATGCAAACATAACATATTCGTAATAAAAACTATTACAACTTGTCATGTTCCTTTTAGACTAATTCTTTAAGTATGATAAAAACTTTAGAGACAGTTCTGTGTTCTTCTGATTTGTAATATTATATGTTCTTCCAGTCTCAGTTGTAAATTCACATGGTGTGAGGACATCAAGGATGTTCTGATACTCTACCCAAACAACATCACTTCTTTCCAAAGTAAAAGTAGTTGAGGAACGACTTAAGATGACCGCACCCCTCTCCGATTTTCTTCATATTTGTCATACTCACTAATTGAGGCCTCCTAATCACGAATCTGAAGTTAAAAGTTGTAGGAAACGTCTAGAAATTGCAAAATAAGCTAAAATAAGGCGTTAGTTTTCGGAATGGAAACCGTCGATTTTCGCGAAATTTTTTGTTTCACAAGGAAATATATATATTCCTGATACTACCTCAACACCAAATTTTAACTGTGTTTGCCTAACCAAAACTAACCTAACCACACGTCAATAGTTTGTGGGGCTAGCGTCAATGGTTCACAATTATTTTGCAATTTCTAGATCCTGATACTACCACGACACCAAATTTTAACTATGTTTGCCTAACCTAACCACACGTCAATGGTTCGTGGGTGCTAGCGTCAATGGTTCGCAATTATTTTGCAATTTCTAGACATTTCCGACAAATTTTAACTTCAGATTCATCATTAGCAGGCCTCAATTAGTAAGTATGCAAATATGAAGAAAATCGGAGAGGGGTCCGGTCATCTTAAGTCATACCAGTAGTTGATGGTCTAGCTGGTTTGAACAACATGACTTGAACATCAATTTTATCCTTTGACATTTCAATTTCCTTGCCCACATACCATCTGTTACCATGTATACAAGCTATGCATTCATTCACAGTTATTTTATTGATGTCAATCAGTTCTTTTGATCCATCAACTTTGATCAGTATATGGTTAACATGAAATGATGATGATGATACTTATTAGAAGAGTAGATGAGTTCTTGGGGATGTAGCAGTGATGGTCTCTTGTTCCATCGAATCTCCTGGATTTATTGAAGCGATCATTGAGATACTCTTGTTCTGTCTTGATCTCATCAACTCTAACCTTTAATGTTTCCTAAGCAAAACTTGTACATATCCTTAGGTGTTGATCTCTGAAGACTTGCCTTTACTACAAGTCTCTTCACTGTCCCACCAGTCCCATCACAGGGAGTCTTGCCATGACTTGTGGGAAAGAAATGCCACTCAACATCCACACCAAAGTCATCTGTATGTTTACAGTTTTTTTTTTCTATTCTTGTATTGTATTCCTGATCTATCTGAGAAATAATAGATCTTCAGATTAGGTATGAATTTCTGGATAAATAGAACTAGCTTCTTCTGGAATGCATAAACAGCAGTTGTAATGTGGTCCATACAATCACTTATAACTAGACCTCGGATTTTTAAGTTCTAAAAAGTGTGCTTTTAGGTTTCTAAAATAGGTTCTAAAAATCCTAAAATAGGTCCTAAAACTCTTAAGTTAGGCTCGAAAAATCTTGAAGTATGTTCAAAAAAAACTTTAAATGTTAAATGGTTCAAAATTCCTGAAAAATGGTGATTAGGTATAGTCACTGGCAATGAAAATGGAACACCTATATCCTGAAATACGCACTATCTCGCATAATGTTATGTGTGTTGCCTAACCCTATGGCGATGGCAGAACTTACCATTGGAAATTGCTATTAAAATCCACTCTTCGCCGTATAGTTAGGTAAAAATATTTTTTCATGATATCCACAGTCAAACTCCACAATTTTGTCTGTGAGGATCAACTTATGTGTTGAAGATAATATTTCAACAAAAACATTGTCAGTGTTGCAAACTTGAATGCTGAAATGTTAGTTCGCAATGCGTGAATACCACATAGCACCAAAGTGATGCGAAAGTGAGCAAGACCACACAGGCCCCTAGAAAACTTAGGCCCGGTATGCTAGATGTCTACCCAAGATTTTTTTCCTTTCTTTAGGCATGCCCTAACAGGATCAAAAGAAAAAACCCGTCCACCTCAAAATTTGTGTGGGTCTTATTGCCAGGGACTGGATTAACTGGTAATTCACCATCTGTGTTCATCAGTGAGGGGGACACATCGTCCTGGAGAATATTCAGATATCTCTCCCCATTCAGGGTTCCATGGATGAAGGAGACATGTCCCGGAATTCGGGTGTTCCATATCCCATACCACACCATTATCTTTTACTGACTTCCTTACGAGGATCTGTCCATGATGGGTTGGTATCTAACCAATAACTATGATTCTGCTTATTTACCTCACTGTTCACGAAGAACAAGGATGCCACGATTGCCGTTGCTGTTTCTTCGTTTCTCGGCCATCCACTATGTTCTCTGTTGCACACTGATCCCGTCTCCTTAAACTTCTGCATTACATGCAACACACAACGTGTGGTACGTGAGATGTCTTCTCTCTCTGGATGCCGGGCACTGAAATCTTCAGCAGTGACCCTGGTACTGCGCTCCCCACTTATAACAACAATTTCGATCCGTTCTTGGAGGGTTAGAGCCATGTTAAATCACCTGGAACAAATAAATACCAACCTATTACATTGTCAAATGTGAACTTCAACTGTGAAAATATCCTCTCCAAATAAAATAAAAATAACTGCATATTCTTATTTCTGAGAAACACACATGTAAAATGATATGCTACATGACCCCTTTCCCATTTGATATTCTGGATGTAATTCCAAGGTGGCGGCTTTCAAGATGGCCACCATGATACACGCTAGCCACATCTGGGGTGCCCCCACCCCAATTACCCATATCCGAAATTTCATCGCCCTCCGTCAAGTCGTTTTCAAATTAAAAGGGTGGTTCCGGACTTTTGCCTCATCCTGTACTTTATGAGCAGGTAAGAGTGGTAACACAGGACTGTCCTCCTCTCCAACAATACCTAAATCATTACAATACTCCACCTCCACATAGTTTCCGAGATATAACATGTTTTGTGTCATATGGTGTGTTCGTTCGTCTACCCAATTTCTGAAAATCTTCAAATTTTCCAAAATTTGTAACTTTCAGCATATTTGTTGGACAAGTCTAACATTACATATTTGTCATATTGGAACAAGCATCTATCAGTAAAAAAAAATTGGATGCAAATCCATGACTAAAGCACCATCTTGTCTTTCAATTGGGTGATTTCACATGGAATGACCCTATTGAATAAAAGCACGTCACTATAACACATGTCCAAAAGCTAGAAACATCAGAAGCAACTTAGTCTTCATAAACGATGCAAGTGGGAGTACAGAGGGTCAAGTATACCAAGGTTTGTCTTCTGCCTCTCCTGGAAAAAGTATGGGTACACCCATGCTTGAGACCTGCAAGTCAGTAGTTTTAGATTCGGGCATGGCTTAAATCATAGTGTATGCATTTCATTTCTATTGTTGCTTATAAGTTTCCAATTATGCTGTTTTTCTCCATGTGTGCTATTTTGGAATGTGTGCATGTGTTGCTTGAGTTCAGATGTTTTCCTTTGATGAACTAATTAATGCCAATTGCCTCCGTGGTTATATTGTGCTGTGCTGCTGGGGGTCCTACAGTTAGTTTCAGAAGTTTCATACAAACAGTGGCATTATTGCATCTTGTATATCCAAACAGGTCATGCAATCATTGACACTGTAATTAAACATTGATTTCTCAACTGTTTGGAGCAAGTACTCTATTTCATGTAAATTAGCAAGCTGAGAACCTGTTTGCACAAGGAGCACTGTCATGGCCGTAGGCAGGAAAAATTTTCAGGGGGGGGGGGGGTTCACTCATAATTGTTCTCATGGGCGTCACCAGAAATTTGAATAAGAGAAATGATAATAATTTTAAAATTTCATAAACTAATTAATTCCAAACGTATTATTATTATTACTGTCCTTATATTCTTGAGGAGACTTTTCTACTCTATCCATCAGGAGTGAATATGCAGCACAACTGTTTTTATTTTTTTATTTTACGTTTCATGCAGTGTATTCCGAAATGCAAAGTTATTATATTTTGTTATTATGTTTTAGGTACCTCAAGAAAAAGCTTTAAAAATAAGAGAGAAATTTTAGTCATAAGTTTATGTTGTTTGACCATTCACATAAAACTTAATTTTTGGAATTTTGAAAACTGTGGAGCCAGTTATTCTTTTGATTAAATTGTAAAACATAACATGGTGCCTGTATTGTAACCTTAATTTTTTCGGTCTAACGCTGTTTTTCTTTGGTTATTCTGTTGGAATACTAACTAACTGGACTTTATTTCCGTTATTAACAATAAAACTAACAAACATTATGCTATTTTGTAACGTGCAATAAACTATGTCAATTCGGGGAGGAGGGGGGTTCTAGGAACCAGTTCGATCCCACTTTCCGATGCTCATATTGTGCCTATGCTTACCAAACAGCATTATACCGGGTGGTCCAAAAGTCCCGGAACGGTCTCATATTGTGAGAAATACACATCCAATCGGAAAACGAAAAAATACTTGTTTAATAAGTGAAAGAAAGCTATTCAATGATATCACACTTAATTCCCCACCCCCTTTGGGGTGGGGCAGGGGGCAACTGTGAAATTTTAAATGGAAACCCCCAATTTGTATTGTAGAATCGGAAAGAGACTTCATTGGGAGTCCAACGAGCTATCAACCATCCTCCTAGCTCAATTAGGAACGGAGATATGGCGATTTAAAAAAAAAAAAATTCAAAGGTACGCTCTGCCCCTAATTGAGCTAGAGTGAAAGTGATTGCAGATTCGGAATCTGCATGTCAAGACCTATCAATAGAGTGTATGGTAGACCCCTTCCATGTATCTACTATATCGAACCGCTGGGTAAAGGATAGTGAATGTAACGTGCTACGAAGCTGGATATCCTAGGTTTGAACTCTTATAAAGGGGGAATTTAAATGTTGGGATGGGAATTTTGGGACAATCACAAGGGAATTTTCAGTGTTATCCAGGAACAGCACTCGAAAGAGGACAGCAGAAGTGAAAATGAAGGGGTCGTGGGTGGGCTGCGATTCTGAGAATTAAATCAGTTTCACTCAAATTTCAGAATTCAAATGTTTGAAAATTCTAGCTCGATCATTCCAGGATTGTCTCCCTGTTGTATTTTTGTGAAACTGCGAATACATTTTTGAAAATGTGTTACAAATTTGGTTTCTGAACTTCCCATTAATCCAACATGCAAGAAGTTTCAGGGGGGGGGGGGTTGAACCCTAACCCCCCTCTAATATGGCCAGGAGCACTGTGCTCATACACACACACACATGTGCACATATAATCTTGTGCATATGTATATATATATATTGCACATCATTAAAAATGTTTATATTTCTGCGAGAAGTCACTAGATTGGAAACTTTGCAATGGATATATTTATTCATATGAAATGGAGTACACACTCACTTCCTGAGTACTTCTTGCTCTTTTTTTCTTTGGAATATGTTCTTATGAACACTTATTTTTTGTAAATAATATGACCCATTGTTGTCCTCCACCTCCCTCCTGCCCCCTAGTCTCAATCAGGTTTTTTTTTAGACATATAGCAATCAATAACGTAATTTGTTTTTATTGATAGATTGCAATGCAGTCTTTGTAAAAATTAGGCACAGTTTGCCTCAAGATGTCATTAATTATGAGCAATACCCCAGTAAAGAGCTTCGCAACAATGATGTAGGAAGAAAAAGCGCCTCAGTTGTTTTCATGCATCACAATATGAGTCATATCATCTCCACTGTAATTTGACATCTTTAACTTTCTTTTTCTCTTCACCATTGGCCAAACTAACATTGCATGAAAGTGGTGTACTACTGTATATTTTACATACAAAATGCATCATTACAGGCATGTTGCTAGCTACAATGATTTAAATCCTTCAGTTGTGGAGACAGTTGATACTCTGTTGAGGGCTTAATTTTAGACATAAAAGGAGGCAAAGACCTTTTTAGATGTTGAAGAGTTGGGGAAGATCCATCTACAATTACTCTCATGATTGCTTATTAAACGTATAAAAGCTGATATTTTATGTCAGGTCTTCATCACCACAACATTAACATTAGTCACAACAGATACCTCATTGTGCAAATTTCCAGATTGACCTTGACCTTTTAGGTGTTTAACCAGCAGGATGCATGCTCTCCACTGGAACATAAGGGTGCATGCTGGGTAAAAAATACCCAGAAGAAAATTGCAGATTTTTAATGGTTTCAAAGAAAGTAAATTATAATACCTTCAATTAATAATTTAATTTGATTAAGTTTAAACATTTTACTTCATTACGCAAAGATAAAGTTGAGAAAAGATGAGAAAGAGAAGACAGGTAAAAAATACCCAGCTAAAAAAGTTTATTTGTTTTAAAGCATGTAAGTAGTAATACCGTCATTGATTAATGTAAATTTATTAATTTTGAACATTTGCATTGAATCACACAATTGACAAGAACGTGATAAAACAACATATTGAAATACCAAACTGAAATGTATGAGTGCACATTGGGTGAAATTTACCCAGGGTGTGTGTCTATAGTCATGCAAGCAGAACTAACGAAATAACTAACAGCTGATTCACGGTCCAAAGACTCGGAATAGTTTACTGGAAAGGTTCTGAGAAGGGTGGCCTCAGACAATCACTGGGAGTGATGAAAAATATATTTGAAAATCGACTGGGTATTTTTTAACCCATACACGTGTCCTTATGGATTAAGGGTCAGGCAAGATCATCATCATCATTTCCTGCTGCACTAAAGGTTCTGGGTTTGAGTTCTAGCCTGGGCATTTCCTTGTGAGTGTGTCTTCATCAGCTTCATCTTATCATTCATCATCATAATTGTGATTAATACAGTGGCAGAGAAACAACATAAAATAGGAAACATACCATTGAATGTTACTTTCATTGACAATATATTGTTAATTTAGGCATCTTGGGGAAGGATGATCATCTCCTTTTCCCACATGTTGCTAACACTGGTCTGCCGGTTTTTTTGTAATCATTTATCTAACAAAACCATCTAATTTTCATATATAAACAATATATCATAGTCTTAGTTGTGGTGGGTTAATGCTTAACATAGTTCATGTAACTACTGTATTCATTTTTTAGGTTTACCTGAAAAGAAACATTCAGTTCGGTGAAGGAAAGGCTTTATTCAGCACACACCATGCTCAGTGGAAGCTTAAGCAGCTGCATCAATTACGAAAGCAGCAAATGTATGAGAAATTTGGTATTAAGAAAGTGATCAAGGAAAACGATAGTGTGGAATGGTATGGTTGCAATAAAAAGAAACAAAGATGTTTCGGAACTGTTATGGATGACACTCCAGAGTTTTTATATGAAGGACGTTGGACTCCACCATGCTGTTTAGAGGGCCTGAGAAAAACTGCAAGGCATGTTTTTGACGTGTTGGAGAAGTCGAAGGTCAGATACTGGCTGGAGGGTGGAAGCCTATTGGGTGCCATGAGAAACAATGACATAATTCCTTGGGACTATGACGTCGATATTGGTATGTATAAGGAAGACATTCAGAAGTGTATTTGGCTTGTCGAGGCTGAGAAATATGCCGTCATGGATGAAGATGATTTTGTGTGGGAGAAGGCTCATGAGGGTGATTTTTTTCGGGTACAGTTTAGCCAGGTTAACCGTTTGCATGTTGATATTTTCCCCTTTTATCCAAAAGATGGTGTCATGACAAAGGACACCTGGTTCCCAACACATAGGCAAGATACTGAGTTTCCGGAATATTTTCTGAAGCCATTGTCCACCATAGAGTTTGTTGGAAGGCAGGTATCCGCTCCAAATAATATTCGCGATTTTTTAGAATTGAAATTTGGAAAGGGAGTAATTGAGAATCCTCAGTATCCCAATCCTAAAAAAATAAAATTTCCCCAAACATAAATCTTAGGATACAAATCCAGCATTGTCTTATGTGCCATAATCAGTGTTATAATAGTGTCTGAAAAGTTTTGCCTGATTTTGGTAAAAATTATGAAATGTGTGATACTTGCTAAGTAGTACTATTGCTTACACTGTATTGGATGTGGAAAGCAGATCTGTATTTGGCATTATAGCCATTGAACTGGTAGTCATAGTTCCACTGAATGACCATCCAATAGCCAGATCTAACCCTGTAATTTTTTTTTGTTTCATGGCAGCTTGAATTATGTATATGAAACAATTCACTATTCATGATAATGACGCACCCAAAATATATGTTGTTGATAGCAAGATTGGAAAATTATGTAAATCATAAGTAAACAATTTGATTACTTTACAAAAATTTTGTAGTCTGATGGAAAAATGTTATTGATGAAATTAAAAGGAAAACAGCATACCATCACCCCCACATTTGATTTATGTAGTTTTATACTCGTTGAAAAGATAAGAACTATCTTGAATCTACTTGGACACATTGTGTCTGCTTGTACTAAAAAAAAATTCTGGTCTTCTAGTGTGGCTTCCACTAAAATATAACATTTTCACCTGGTCAATAAAATAGTTATTTCCAAATCCATTAAGTGAGTTTTAATGGTTGCAGGATGGCTCCAATCACAAAACTTCAAATTTTGATCCTACAATAATTGCTCATCCACTTTACCCTCTCAAATTTGCAATTCTGAAAAAAAAGTACTGTAAGGTGAGCTATTAATTAATTTTGAGAATTTTCTGTATGGATTAAACTGGCAATCATTTTTTTTTAAAATGTCTCACTGGATGAGGCTTTATAGTGCAGAGAATCTTACGTGAATATATGTCCCAGTTTACGGTATATGGACTAATTAATGTTATGCTGTCATGTTTCGTCTTTCTCTTATTAATTAATAGTTCTTTTCCTAACAACCTTCTACACTTTCATGTTAAACAGCAGTTCACTTGCATGTAAGTGAAGTTCTGCTACTTATGTTCACAAGTTAAATTTTCATGATGAAGTCCAGACTTGCTTCTGAGACGACTGACTCTGTGTTCGCAATTTGAGTTTCAGCATTATCCTGCAACGTTAATTATGCAATGCATTACCTTTCTCATGAATAAAGTGAAATGTGAGAAAAATAATGGTTATATGGTAGACCTATGTTTTACGGTTTTCCTACCAGTTAATAATTTGTATCAAAATTATATAGGTTTTTGATGCAAGTATCGGCAGAAAGAGATTCCTTCCCGTTCAACCACGTGGTGATTGAAGCTTTCATAATTTTATGAATAGTGATATCAAATTTTTGCCTAGGATTTTATGATATACAGATATTATATTCATGTGCTTACTATTTAATCTGATCATTAATACATTATTTGTTACTAATAATATTGTATGAAAAAGTTGTAGTCCTAAACTAGTCTATATGTTAATGTGTGAGAATAGATTAGTGTGATGTATGAGGTGCCAATTTAAAATTATTTTGTTTAATGAAAAGAATGTTGGCTTAAGTACTGAATCTCAACCCCGGTCACATCACATTCACATTAGTTTTTCTCTGTTTTGTCCAATTTTGCTGTGAAAATTTCCAAATATACTTTTTTGTATTTAAAATGAGTATATGGAGATAACATGAGTGCAGTGGATTTTCAGAAGGGAGGGGGCGAGTAAAGGGTATTTGTCTTTTTAGGAGTGCTGGGCAAAAGGGGAGTATGATCCTCACCATAAATAAAAGTTGCACGAATTATAGAGAATATTAAGCTGTCCAGAAATCAGGCGTTTGCACTTTGGACTGTGCAGTGGCGCCAGATATTTTACTTTAATTAGAGCTTTGAAAAAATGGCATGGACTTGGAGGGAGGGAAATCGACAGAGAGTATCAAACACATTAGTCATTGGATTTTCGTCACCAGACACAGCAAATACCTCTGAGTGATATAAAAATCTTGCAAAACCTAAAAAAGAAGTTTGATTTAGGTACATATACATAAAATAGGTTCTAACAAGCAAAATAGATTATTTTAGGCACTATAAAACTTCATCAGTTGTTGTGTTTTTAATAAAACTCGGACATAACTTATTTCTTATTTACCTGCAAAGGAAAAAAATAGGTTAAAAACCTAAAATCCGAGGTCTACTTATGAGCATGCATCATAATGCAACTACTTGGAGAGGTTTGTAGTTAAATAAATCATTATTTTATAAATTCTTAGGTTTTTGTGTGGTCATTGATATGACCACATTCAAATTCAAATTCAATTCAAGTTGTCCACTCTTTATTAAAATGTCAGTATTGGGTATGAAGTAAGGTATGATCTGTAGTGTGTGCAAAAGTACATATAGTAAGGATCCATTCATATTCAATGTGCCAACTGACACGCTTAAATGTTGGCATTGCAATTCACTCATAGAATAAAACAATAGTCACATGAATTGTGGGAATACATATATTTAAATTGCTACTTTTCATAGAAAATTTACAGTAGGGCCATTTTAAGGCCCAAATCAGCTGGGAATCAGGAGCTCAACTTGAGAACTGTCAGTGTTGTCAACAATTGGAAATCAGAACTTCTAAATCTCCACATAAAATCATTTAGTTCAAATCACCAAAGTATTTAGTTGATTGTGTCTTTCACTTTTCTGTGTTTAGTGGTTTCTTCATACAAGAAAATTTCTTGTTAACATCATGTATGTCCACCAATGTCCTTTGCAATATTAGGTGGGTGAGAATTATTTGCCTCGCATGAATATCTGGAAAGATATAAAGGATATTCTACAGATTTGTTGCTAAACCGAAAGTAACCAGTAAAGTTGCTCATGGCTTTTTCATAAATCTTGCCTCAAACTAGCAATATAAATCTGTTAGACTACAATATATAGGGACAGAACTAGAAACCATGATGTGGATAATCTACACGAGAATGCACAAATATATGTTAGCACATCAACAACTACTGCAAAAACCGTGCAAAATAAACTTCTTTTAATAAAACATAAAAAGCAAGGATTAAACTATGAAGTGGGAGCAGCACATGCTTAACCACTACTTCTCTGGTTTCAATTCTCCTCACGCTGCCTAGCAGACGTTTCCTCATTTCTGGGTGCCATGAGAACTGTTCAGCGATCACTAGCATTGGAAAGATAACAGGTTGAACCAAATGCAGTTTAAGTAATGTCCCAAATAAATCTGTTTCATCACACCATATTGTGATTGTTGTTTCATTTAATGGGTACATACTCTTCCTACATGTATTAAATCGTAGGTAAAGATTTCCAGTATGATATATCTCATCCTATCTTAGATATTGATATAAATGTATTTTGCAAATATTAATTGCCATATTTCTGCATATTTTGAAAATATATAAATTAAGTTTTCATTGCCATTCTTCAATTTTGTATTTTTATAATTTTATATTTATATAAACTTCAACATTGCTCAAGTTCCTAAGATAATGATTTTGTTTTCATACACGCTGTGGATTATTTTATATAAGAAGTCATTTTGAAATTTGTATTGAGAGTTATTTTATATTTGTGAGGGCTGAAGTATTTGTAATGTTTAGTGAATCATGTATTTAGTTGCTTTTACTATAACATTTTTAGAAATAGTTTTTTCCCCTTACTTTTCTACCTCAAAGAATAAAGCGTTCAACAGTACATGTCACTTCATTTACTCATACATGGTGATTATTTTATTGGTGTACAGCAAGTAGACTTGTTTCAATCAAAGTACATACATTGTAATGTAAATTAATGTACCAACAGCAAAGTACAGCACAACAATACAATTGATTTATATCCAAGTTAAACGTCATACAAATTACTTGTGTATTTGAATTAGTCAATTTCCGTAATTTTGTAATACATTTTTTATCGAGCCATGTAATAAGTTGACATTGGAGCAGGTGTTTCTCAAACAAGTTGTGCAGGAAATGTTCATGTTATTTACACAGCATGTACTATTCGCTGTATTACTCTGGTAGTATTTTTTGGGTATTCCATTCATCTCTTTGTATGTGCCAAAAACAAAATGTCTTATCAATAACGGAATCATATTCTAGAGTTGGAAGAGGTCGGAAAAAAACTGGCTTTTTTAAAAAAAAAACAACAGTTTTTTCCGTGGCTTTTTTGGTTGGGCTTTTTTCACAAAAGTGTCTCAAATCAATGAAAATACAAGAGTTGGCAGTATTTTTTCTGTTCCATGGATTTTGTTTATCTCCCTACTGTAAAATAGACACTAATTTTTAAATATAAGATACAATTTACAATATGAAATTCGTAGCTAGACATAAACAGTGTTTTCAAGAAAGCTGGTTTTTTTGAATGGGCGGTTCTTTCTGAGTGTTATCTTCATATTTTGGTAAGCTTATTAAATATATCGATGTACAGGGTGGCTCAATAAGTCACTTAACACCCTCAGTACAAGGCCACTGCAGCGCGCAACATGGAAATGGTGATGACCAATCGTTATCAGGCCAAGGGGGAACCACATTGACGCCACCCACACGGTCGGTGGCCATCTTGATGTCCGCCATCTTGAATTCAACTTCAGAATTTTAAATGGGAAGGGGGTCGTGCGACATATCAAAATGGGCTAGAATTTCACGAGAAATGCAATGGTGAAGGTTTTTCGACGTATCTTTAACCAGTAAAAAGTTATGACTGAATTCTTGTACCAATTTGCTCCTTTTCGAGGTGTTAGAAAAATGCCTTAAAATTTGTTTAGCACTTCGGTAATGCATCGAGATCAAAGTGACGTCTATGGAGAGACGTTCGCATGCCATTGCACATTATTTTAATCGGATACATCCATGAAGAGCTGTGCATTATGAATGGTTGTCGCGAACAATTTACAGTGTGACGCTTCCATTGAATTAAAAGTCCTTCACAGTGACAAGGCTAATGTTTATGTTCATAACGAAGTTTATAAACAGAATATGTGATCCTTGTCATCTGATAACTAACTTTGGACAAAAACTGGTTCATAACGTTCCCATAAGTGTTCTGGTGTTCTTCCCTATTGAAAAAAACTCTGTAAAAAGTACCTTCTTCCATAAGCAAGGATGAAAAAAACTGTTTATTTAACAAATCCAAGTAGCCCTAAGCATTTAAGGTTCCGTTGATGGAAAATTGACTAACCAATTGTGTTCCACACAGCACGCCACACCATTAACTTACCAACACTAACCATTCAGCTTTGATCTGTCGAAAATGGGTTATCAGATAAAAATCATCGAATATTCTGTTTATGAACTTCGTTATGAACATAAACATTAGCCTTGTCACTGTGAAGGACTTTTAATTCAATGGAAGCGTCACACTGTAAATTGTTCGCGACAACCATTCATAATGCGCAGCTCTTCATGGATGTATCCGATTAAAATCGTGTGCAATGGCATGCGAACTTCTCTCCCTAGATGTCACTTTGATCTCGATGCATTACCGATGCGCTAAACAAATTTTAAGGCATTTTTCTAACACCTCGAAAAGGAGCAAATTGGTACAAGAATTCAGTCATAACTTTTTACTGGTTAAAGATATGTCGAAAAAACCTTCACCATTGCATTTCTCGTGAAATTCTAGCCCATTTTGATATGTCGCACGACCCCCTTCCCATTTAAAATTCTGAAGTTGAATTCAAGATGGCGGACATCAAGATGGCCACCGACCGTGTGGGTGGCGTCAATGTGGTTCCCCTTGGCCAGATAACGATTGGTCATCGCCAATTTCAAATTCCATGCCGCTGTGGCCTTGTACTGAGGGTGTTAAGTGACTTATTGAGCCACCCTGTAGTATAAACATATTTACATAACTAGAGTAGTTTTGTATGTGTTTTTAATGGAACCTAATAGTATATGATTTTCAATGTTCGAATTTTTTATACAAACATGTACATGAAGCAAAAAAAAAAAAATACTGCTATACCTTCTGAAAATCTAGTATCAAATCTCTTTACATTAAATTTTGTGTTCAGTAAAATATATTTGTATTCTGGCTTTCCAGTACATCATGTATAATTTGGTTAAATGGCTGCTAAACCTGGACATGGAGCAACTAGTGATGTATTTTGGCCGTTTGTTGCAGTGGTTCTCAACCTTTGTGAGACCACAGCTCAGTAAAAAGTCAATGCCCTGGTCCCAACAATTTCACTCATAAATACATTTCTGACCTTTAAAGTTTATATGGAAATTAATAGGCACCCTTAACTAATATTAATATTTCAACTATGGCATACTCATCAATTATGTATAGACTTGCTGTCAAATATAAAATTACATTTAAAGTAGTTGTCAACCCCTGGGTGCAATGAACCTTTTGCAGACCGGCGGTTGAAAAACACTGGCACTAAAACTGAAGTAGAAGCAAATAAGACTGGACGCAAATGGCAAAAAAATATCTATTTAAGAAATCTGGACTGGACCTACAGTTTGAAATGAGATCTGAAACATTCTGCCTCCACTGAGGATTGAACCTCAGACCCTTTCTTATTACAAGGCAACAGCATTACTTTATGCCACTCCAGAGGCCCATTCATTATAAAAGGAACCTTCTATCAAAACGCCAGAATTTTTTTCGACAGTACTTGCAATTTGTTTTCTGTAATTTACAGGCTAAATTAAATCTTAATCTCTGATGAAGTAACTAACAATCTTGTTAAGCATAGAGAACATTCAGACAGACGCAACACATTACAGTGGGGGGTGTAACATTGAAGTGACAAGTGACATGAGCCCCTTCAGTCCATAAGCAAGCATTCACCACACATGCACAAACAAGACCGAGGCGACATGATGTATGCCATTGAAGGAGCTTTCGGACTGAAGTCACAGATGACAAGTGACACAGTCTCCTTCAGTATAAAGCAACGTTTCACCGTGCATGCAAGAACAACAGACTGAAGCAGCGTGATGCACACCATTGAGAAAACAGTATAGTCCGTGCAACATGCAAGTGACATGTTTAGCTCGTTGTTGCACTTCAGTTTAAAAGGTTGAATGGATTACTGAGGATCTGCTTCCAAGTGACACATGCCACTTGTTGCTTCGGTCTGAAGGTTTCCTGAGTAAACTCTACAGACCAAGTGACAAGCGACACTTGCAGTTTATGTTGTTTCGGTTCAAAAGATTTCCAAGAGCCATGTGTCGCTTCCGTCTGAAAAAACTTAAACAGGATATACAGTGTGTCCCATAAAGGGGTTTACACTATTTTAATGTTAATAACAGAGAAAGTATTACAGATAACCTGGTGGAACTTTTCGTATCTGGATCTGTCATGATTAGTGCTTGTTGCCATTCATTTGTTTTTCTTTAATTTCAGTTCAGTTGCCAGTAGTGACAAGTAATTGACAAGATGGCTGGGAACCTTTCCGTTGTGCAATGGAAGTGGATTTTAAAGTGTTTTTGGAAATGTGAGAACATAAAAGAAGTGCAGAGACGATGGTGGGCAGAATTTGATACTGCACCACCGTCACGTGTAACAATTATGAAATTACACAACAAGTTTGAGAGGGTGGTACAAACTTTCACAAGATCCCCCAAGAAGTCCATACATCAAATTCTGCCTGCCATCGTCTCTGCACTTCTTTCATGCTCTCACATTTCCAAAAACACTTTAAAATCCACTTCCGTTGCTCAACGGAAAGGTTCCCAGCCATCTTGTCAATTACTTGTCACTACTGGCAATTGAACTGAAATTAAAAAAAAAAAAAAAAAACAAATGAATGGCAACAAGCACTAATCATGACAGATCCAGATACAACAAGTTCCATCAGGTTATCTGTAATACTTTCTCTGTTAGTAACATTCAAATAGTGTAAACCCCTTTATGGGACACTCTGTATACACACATTCACATAATATGTATATTTCTGCATATGTGTTGTGGACAGTAAATATTTTTAGTAAACATCGAATATTTTGATATTAACATTTGTTTCATATTTTATGACATCAACATTTAAATTGAGACCCAAACGTGTGAAAGCTTGTTTTAAGTCCATTTCATGGTCAAATGTGCTAATCAGGACTACATGTTCAGTTTTAACCCTAGCTTAACCATGCTGTACAAGAAACTTATATACCGGGGGCGACTCGCAGGCCCACACTTTTTTTATCACTAAAATTAAAGAAACCATTTTATTATTGGATCACTGCTTGCATTGTTGGTTACATAAGCAGTTATTTATTAATTATAATAATTACAAAAATTACTATCATTAATAAAAAAAATAGTAACCAATTATTGCATGTGTCTCACATAGGCTATATTTTATCATTCACTGAAACACAAAATCCATAATAATTTTTATTAATGCTTTTTAGTGTGCAGAAGTGTATTTGTTTATTAAATATAATAATTACAATATTATCATCATTATCAATCAATTATACTGCCACTGGCATGAGTGTCTCGAATGAGACACATTCAAAGATGGTGCCTGATATGCCCACCAAGTTCATTTTGCCTCTTAATTACATTACATGTATGTTGTATGAATAAAAGTAATAAAGAAATATTGGGAACATCCCAGGAAACAATGTAATTTATTATTTTCAAACAATTGAAAAATCTAAAAAATAGAGGTGGTGGGCCTGTGAAGCCCCCCCCCCCCAACTCTCCGATTAGAAAGGGTTAAAATTGTATCTTAACCAGTATGCAATATGTGTCCACTGCGATTGGCCAATATCTGTCTTTTGGCTGCTACATGTTTTTTTTAGCTAGTTGTAAAATATGTCACTACAAACCTGTAAACTCATAACAGTAACTTCAAGTGAAATAGGCTAGCTGTAATTGGTAAAAAGCCAAAATTTCCAGTTCATTCCAAAAAAGCCAGTTTTTTATTGAAAAAAAACAACCATCCATTCAACTCTATCAAATTCATTATCAATTTATCATATAATGAGCTTTTAACTTGTTTCCAATTGGTTTGTGTGTTTCCTTTACATGTGTATACAACACATCATTCCATATAACAGGAATTCATGTAAACGTAGAGAATTCTTTATTGAATTAAATATGTACTTGTGATGAAAGTCATTACAAATTTTCAGTTTCAAAGAAGCCAGCATGTTATTATTTTGTGACATTTCAAATGCGATTACTACTCAGATTTTAGAATGTAGAATATCGTCTTGAACAAAATATATCTTACAAACATGGCTGTTTCTTACATAAATGCATATACAGAAGATTAATAAAAATGTATGTGAATATTATTTGTGCAAGTTACATAAATTGTAAAGTTAATTTTGATCACTATATATGTCAAATTGTACCCAACCTTCAGCTCACTGATGTCCTTGTGAGTGGTATGAAAGTATCTGCAGATATATAAAAACAGAATGTTATGTTCCAAGTGTGGATATAATAGTAGTAGACAGTTCAGTGGTCTGGAAGATATATTTTTTTACTCCAATTGAGTTTGTAATATGGGCTGATACTGGTATTTCACAATTCTGAAACTCATGCCTTTTTTTTTTTACTTCATATATAAACTCCAAATTTGGCATTAGAATTTGCATTAATTTGCTAAAACGTCTCATACTGGAAACATCGCAACCATTGTTACCTATTGTGTAACAAAGTGTGTGTGTGTAGTTCATAATCCCAGTGAAAATGTGTAAACATGCATTATTTTTTCCAATTTGTAATACTTTTCACCTCTGAAGGGCTGTTTTTTCAATGTCTGCTATGCTTTTTGGTTAGCCAATTACCAGTTGAGTTCACTTCACTGGGCTTTCCAGTGTGAAAATAAGGAAAGGTTAGCTGAACTTCTCCAAAGTATCTCAACCCAATAATGATATAAAAAGTAAGTTTTTAATACACATTTCAGGATCACACAAAAATAAATCATGGAATCATGGGAAATAAATGAAAATAAAAAAGTCAGTGGCAGGACTCCAACTTGTGATGTGAAACAGAACATGCAGTTCATACTACCACCTGTAGCCACTAGCAGGGGTTGATTCACAATGGGACAGACATCTCCCATAAGAGTTCACATAACAAAATCTGGTAACCATTTCCCTTTGTTTTACCTGTTACGTTGCACATCAGCTGAACTATACCAAGCAAAACAAGTTTATTTTTACACCAATCTAACTTTTTATTGTAGTTTTTCTCTTGTAATCTGACTGAGAAATTGTCTGGTGGAGATTGATCTCTCGATGAGGCAGTCATGTTCATTCACAACTGCCACTCAACCTCCAGTTGCGGAGCTAACCACACATGGAAGAACTTAAAATTGCAGTAAACTCTAGTTATTTGCCAACCCAGACTATAACCACGCATTGAAAAACTGGCCCTAAATTAGCAATAGCTTGTATGTAATTTAAAAATATTAACACTTACATTTGACCTATACCTTGTTACTATGAAAATGTTAATTCCACATTGTATAGTATTAAGTGATCATCTTTAACACGTGCAAAATAATAATTGTGTATTGGAAAACTAAGGTTACATTGCATTAAAAACTGTGAAATATTGTACCTAAAATAAGTGCCAAATAATGTTATAGTCATTCATTTATTAATGTGCCACTTTCTTACTTGTAGTAAGGTGCAGTTTTACAGCAGCTAATAAAGAATGATTTGTTCTCTTATTGGTTTTAACTTATTTCCCATAATGTGAATCTGTGAAAGATTTTGCAAGTTTAATGACTAGGGCCTGAATTTTTTTGTAATGACATTATATAACCAAGCAAAAATTAGAAATGTTGACAAATTACGATGTTAGGAATTATATACAGTAGAACGTCGTTTATCCACATTAATTGGGATCGAAGGTTATGTGGATAACTATTTTTGTGGATAATCAAACGTGTGTTTATTTAACAAAGAAAAGCACGTACAGTACAGGTTTATTTTATACATACAGTACACAGTAGTACATATGTATACAGTACAAGAAAACAAAAGACCTGAGAAAATGAGAAAACACTCATAATATACGTACAGTACGTGCATAAATTATAGTACTGTGTTATTTATGCAGAAAAATAATCATAATTTTTTTCTTTGGAACAGATTTGATCATCTTTTTTTTGCCGCTCTTGCTTTTTTTTGAGTGTGCTGATAATTGAAGTGCGGATAAATGACGTTCTACTGTATATGAATTTCAAGGTAGATATTTGATGTTTATTGCACATTTCTCGTTTACATACATATGTTACATAAAATGCAGTATGTGTGCTATCTTTCTGATTTTCATTGAGTAAGCAGCTATAATTGTGGGACAAACATTCTAAGTATGGTTTCTACAAAATTTTGGTGATTTTTGATTGTGACAAGCCCGTCACATTACATTAATATAATCTCAGTTAAAGCTATTAAATTCATCTTGAAGATGACTGTTCTTCTCTGCTGCCGATTCTCGGAATGATGACTGCAGGTAGGGTTGCCATGTTTAAAACACAAGGCTTTGTTTTTTTTACAAATGTTTAAAACATTTAAAACAATGTGTTTTAAACATGTTTTTTTCAGACTTGTTTAAAACACATTTTGATATTTGTGGTTATTTGCGTGTTTTTTAACTTTGTATTTTTATTCACTCCATGTCATTTTGTTTATTATGCACAAAAATCTGTTGAGTGGCTGAAAATGTATAATCAGTTAACAAAGAAACATATCGTGATGAGTACCCATCATCCTCTTTAAAATTTCTGGGTGTTTTTTTTACAACTGTTAAAAGAAAAAAAAATGTATACTATATGGATGAAACAGTTTTGTTCCTCACTTAATGCACTGCACACAGTTGTTATGTCGATATTTTGTTGCATTCACGAAAAAATGTCTTATTCCCAAAAACAGAGTAGTTACCATGTGGATAGAGTGGGGCCTGGCAACTGTACATTACTTGAAGCTTCTTGAACAGCCTACATGCGAGATTTAACTTTTAAGATTAACAAAAATAAGTATTTTAAGAAGTTAGTCAAGCGATTACTTTAGAACTAGGAACATAGTCCTTCCTTGGATTATTAACAGATTCCTTATTAATCATTATTCTTAAAAAATAAGTATTCTTGGCATTATGTTTTAAACGTTTTATCTGTTTAAAACATGTTTTTTACAGTTCTTGTTTAAAACACTGTTCAAAACATTAAACATGTTTAAAACAAACAAAAAAAAACATTAAAAAAATGCCAACCTTGACTTCAGGTCAAGGGATGAGGAAATCTATCGTGCGTACTGAAAGTCGTGATCAACATGTTACAAGAAGGAAGTAAACTGTACAAAAAATAATCTAATATATGCCTGTTAAAGTACATACCTTTATTAGTCTTCAACATAATCACCATCTAAATAGACACATTTTTGCCAAAGTTTTGGAAGTTTGAAAATTCCTCTGTTGTAGAACTCCGTTCGGGCACGTCTGAGTATTCTCCTAACGGCAAGTTCCACTTCCTTGTTGGTGTCATATCTGTTTTCCCGCATGTGTTCTTTCAGAAAAGAAAACAAGTGAAAGTCAGAAGGAGCCAGATCTGGACTGTAGGGAGGATGTTGAAGGAGTTCCCACCCAAATCTGGCAACTTCATCCCTCGTTAGCTGTGCTGTGTGCGGCTTGGCATTGTCATGTTGGAGGATAACACTATCCCTGCCAGGACGTTTTTCACGAATAGCACGACGAAGTTTTCTCAAAGTGCGCACATAGTGAGCAGCATTGATTGTTTCCCCTGGAGTGAGAAAGTCCACGAGAAGAACACCCTCCGAATCCCAGAAGACAGTTCCCATTACTTTGCCAGCTGATGACATTGTCCTCGGTTTCTTCTTTCTTGGTGATGTTTGATGTCGCCACTCCAGGCTTTGACGTTTACTCTCAGGCTCGTAGAGGTGGAAAATGGTTTCGTCTCCAGTAACCAAACACTTCAAGAAACCCTCGCCTCCATCCTCTGCTCGGTACCGCGCCAAAAGTTCCGTGCAAACATCTTTTCTGTTTCGTTTTTGTGCCGCATTCAAATCCCTTGGCACCCATCTGCAACACACTTTCCGGTAACCCAGTACACCAATCATCTCCTGGATAGCACTGTGTCCTACTCCAACAATGTGTGAAAGTTCCCTAACCGAAACACGCCTGTTCCCCTGGATGATTTCCTGGACGCGAGCCACGTTCCTGTTGTTCGAGGCAGTTCTCGGGCAGCCTGGGCAAGGGAGATTACTGATGTCTGTGTTTCCACCTCTAAAATGTTTTATCCATCGCCTGATGCTACTGGCAGCCATACACTGATCACCATACACCTCCTGCAATCGGCGGTGGATATCTGATGCCGATGCACCTTCCTTCAACAGAAATTCAATTACTGCACGCTGGCGAAACGACGTGTCAAACGGAGCCATTACTCGCTACTCGCTAATGCGCATACGTACTGCGCCGATCACCCCACTTTCAAGTGAATGTTGTCACAATAGATAGTTCTAACTGTCTTATACAGCGCATCGCTCTACGTGAACATTTACGTCTGAAATAAAAAGTTGATCACGACTTTCAGTACGCACCAAGTAGCTCCTCAGTTCCTCCCCTCTTTTCCTACCTGCTATTTTTGCCTGCAAACACACAGGTCCCGGAGGCTTGAAATTGTCTCCTGTAAACAGTATATCTCTTCAACAGACAAAGTATGTGGTGTATGAAATCGTGGGTGACTATTGATAATGCTTATACCATAAATTGGTGGTTTGTTGGGGAAAAGATTTTCTACCTGCAATATTTTCATTTAGTCAATTCGTAGACATGTCTACTGCAGGCACCTTGGGGTGAATGACTGCTCCGTCTCCACATTGTAATCTTTTGAAAGGACAGAACAGAAAATCTGCTATTTCTTTTGCCCTTGAGTTGGTTCCAATACAGAGGTTGTTTCTGATATATGGTGATGATTTCAAACTGCACCTACCTTAAGAGAAACCATGTCGCCATCATCGAGAGTGCTCTATTTGGTGGCCCTGCATCTTGGCAATTGCCCGACAGTGAAGTTTCTACTGTAGAAGACTGGCACCAAGTGTAGTCCTGTCCAGCCTCAACCACTCCTCCTGACAGGCTTTCCATAGCCCTTCAATGGTGTGGGTCTCCTGTGAGACGAGGCTCGTTTCAGTAGGCCGGTGGTGCAAAAGTCCATCGGTGAGGCATCAGGTGACTGCACTGGAATGTCTGTGAAAGGAATGGCACGAATTCCAGTTTCTTCTGCCATTTTGTTGGAGGAAGAGGTGGGTTGAGCGAGATGTGTGACTTGATGCCTTGTCTTGATGCACCCACACACAATTCTGGTCCCTTCTGTAGAGATGGGGAATGTCATGGCAATAAACGGGTGTCAGGATGTTAGACTGATGATAATCGGAATTAATCTTCGTATTTTTGGCAACACAATGTATGGTCAGCTTGCCATTGTACGAGTATCTAGCAATGATCATGAAACCTGTGCCAAAACTTTCCTTACATTCAGTGAACCATCTTTGAAACTCCCTCGCACCTGTCGATCGATAAAAAATTGCACGTGGATTGTGACAGTCGTCAAGATAAACATATGCCTCATCCAATGTAACAAGGAACTTCCACTTTTCACCTGACAGGTGCCGCTCATAAAGCTTTCAACAGTTGGTGCGAGATTCCTAGATGTGTTTTGGCAAGAGCTTATGAACACACCCCTTGCGTCACTTTTCCAAGCCCAAATTGCGGTGAATGATGGTGTGCACTGTCTTCAGTGATGTTTGTAGCCAGTTCGCGATACTTCTCTGTGTGGCTGGATTCTTCCTGGTGACCAGCACCCTGACGTCCCAAATTGTAGCTGGTGTGCAGCTAGTGGCAGGCCGGGGGTTGGCCTGTTTCTGCCCCACAGGAATCGTCCCACGCCTCACCTTACCTGCCCCTTTCAACACCTATGATATGCCATTTTTGGACACAGTGAATCCACGCTCCTTGCACAATTTTATAATGGCACTATAACTGTAGTTTACATCAGAAAGTGCAGTTATGTAACCCTCCCAATATGCACTGATTTTTGGTGGCATTCTTCCCAATACGCAAAGACCACAACTGTCATGCACAGTCAACGGTCCAACGTGCCCACATGACTGGCAGCTTTGTTCTCTTCCCGCTTGGTGGTGCTGCACAAGGTGTGCAATTTCAGCATAGATCGGAAACAACCTCTGTACATTAACATGGGAATAGCTACTGCATCTACGCATGAAGAAAAATAGTATGCAAGTAGAGCATGTAATACGCATACACGATGCAATCTACGTAAACAACATGGTGACGAGCTTGAGCTTCACAATGGGTGCTGTAGAAGTGATATCAAATTATCCAACACCTGGTCCATGATACAGAGTTCCAACCATCGTATTGCCGTTGGAACGAAAACTTTTTTTTCAAGGACTTGCAGTCATCCTAAAGTCGTAAAACTCTATTATTACCACATGCTGACTACTGTGATCCTCAAGTAGCAAGGGAAAACAACTTGAAAATAACATATAGCGTAGTGCAGTTGTTAGCGCACGTGCTCTATGTTCCAGAGGTCCAAGGATCGAATCCACGAAGCGGCGAGAACTTTTTCAAGAACCTTCATCATTAAAATTCGACTGGTTCAATCAGCAGGCTACTGTTATCGACAATTCCTCGGAGAAGCCAGCCAATGTCTAAAATAGGTACAACAGTGATCTAGAAATCAAAATAAGAATTTGATAATGCAGTAAAAAACATTCATGCCGCTGCGGGATCGATTTTGGACCTCTGGAACATGGAGCAAGTGCGCAACCACTGCACCATGATCACCCCCCCCCCCCCCCCCCCCCGTTTTCAGCTGTCAGCTTCAAGCTTCCAAGTTCTTGAAAAAGTTTCTAACATTGCAGGAAATGCAATCCCTGGACCGTCCCAATGCCAGTCACTCATGCAAAACACTACACCACTCTGGGGTTAACTTCAAGCTTTGCTTCCTGCTCGAGGCATTTGCCCTTCATTGTGCGAGGTGAACTGGATCTTGAGCAGAGACCTGTTCCATCCTTTGGGTGTGAGGTTTGAGGGGGGGGGGGGAGATTTTCTGAGACCTGTTCCACCCTTTGGGTGTGAGGTTTTGAGGGGGGAGAGATTTTCTACCTGCAATATTTTCATTTAATCAATTCGTAAACATGTCTAGCGATGAAGACTACCTTAATGTTGACGGCTATGGCCATTTGTCAAGGAATGGGGTATTGCTATTTGAGGAACACTGTGGGCACCTTGGGATGAATGACTGCTTCGTCTCCACGTTGTAATCTAAAATATAAATATATTAATAACTTACGTTTTGTGAGTATCTATGTTGCTCCTGTTATGATAACATAGATACTCGCAAAACGTTAGTTATTAATATATTTTATATTAAATTTGTGAGTAATTCACACAACTTTCATCATGAACACGTTGTAATCTTTTGAAAGGACAGAACAGAAAATCTGCTCTTTCCACTGCTCTTGAGTTGGTTCCTATACATTAACATGAGAATAGCGATCTGCTTCTACGCATGAAGAACAGTAGTATGAAAGTAGTGTGTAATACGCGTACACGATGCTCTCTACTTCAAAAAACATGGTGTCGAGCTTGGGGTTGACAACTTTACTGGTCATGTAAAAGTGAAATCAAATTATCCAACACCTGGTCCATGATAGAGAGGTTCCAACGATCAGATCTCGCTGGAACGATAACATTTTTTTCAAGGACGTGCAGTTGTCCTAAAGCCGTCCAACTCTATTATTACCACATGTTCACTACTGTGATCCTCAAGTAGCAAGGGAAAACAACTTGAAAATAACATAGCGTAGAGCAGTGGTTAGAGCACGTGCTCCATATTGCAGAGGTCCAAGGATCGAATCCACGAAGCGGTGAGAACATTTTCAAAAACCTTCAATCATCATCAAAATTCGACTCATTCAATCAGCAGGCTGCTGTAATCAAAAGTCCTCGGAGAAGCCAGCTAATCTCTAACATAGGTACGCCAGCAATCTAGAAATTGAAATAAGAAGTTGATAATGCGGTGAAAAAATGTATTTCCGCTGCAACGGGGATCAATCATTAGACCTCTAGAACATGGAGCAAGTGCGCAACGCAACGACTGCACCACGATCTCCTTATTTTCCGTTTTCAACAATCAGCCTGGAAATTTAAATAAAAGAATAGCGGGGTGTCCTTGAAAATCACATTTACTCCTGGCTGGGATCGATCCTTGGACCTCTGGGATACTGACCACCTGAGCTAACCACCGTGCCATGAGATCATTCACTTCAGACATCTCTTCCCAGAAGCTTTAATTTCACAGCAGTCTAAAAAGTGTAATCACAATATGATCCAAGTTCTTGAAAATGTTTCTAACGTTGCAGGAAATGCAATCCCTGGACCGTCCCAATGCCAGTCATTCATGCAAAACACTACACCACTCTGGGGTTAACTTCAAGCTTCGCTTCCTGCTAGAGACATTTGCCCTTCGTTATGCGAGGTGAACTGGATCTTGAGCAGAGACATGTTCCACCCTTTAGGTGTGAGATTTGAGGGGGGGGGGGAGATTTTCTACTTGCAATATTTTCATTTAGTCAATTTGTAGACATGTCTAGTGATGAAGACTACCTTAATGTTTGACAGGTGTGGCCATTTGTCAAGGAATGGGATATTACTACTTGAGGAATACTATAGGCACCTTGGGGTGAATGACTGCTCCATTTCCACATTGTAATCTTTTGAAAGGACAGAACAGAAACTCTATTTCCTCTGCACTTGAATTGGTTCCTATACATTAACATGGGAATAACTATCTGCTTCTAAACATGATTTGTTGTATTTATTTGATTTGCTTTATTTTACTTCGTCTTTTGTGCCACTTTTGGCAATCGACTTGTTTTGTCGTCACCACAGTACATTAAGTTACTGTATTACAAGAGTAGAGAAAATAGGTCAATCTGGTGAAGTTCGGATGAGTCGCGGCCTCTTTCATGAGAAAGGGAAAAGAGGGACAACTGCATATGTATAGATGATAGTCCTGCATGCATCAAATGTAAGTAGGGCCAAGGCGGACCCACATTAAGGGGTGCTGGGGTCCGCGAATTTGACATGGCTGCTTTAGATTAACAATAAATATTTGTACAACAAGAAAGGAAAATAACAACAATAAATATTTATACAATTGGCATGTCAAGGTACAGTCCAGCTCAGTCACAATGGAGAAGAGAGTGATGCTCTGGCCACCTTTTCACGTAGGTACTCATTGGTTAGAAGCAGGGTAAGTCCCACAGCCACTTTTTGCATGTACATTTTTTGGAAAAATTTTCCATCTGAGATCACCACATGGCAGATACCCTGTTAAATATATTTTTTGTTTGTCCATTTCGGTAGTATTTTAGTTGAAATGTACTAATAACTAAGTGCATTGATCTGATAATAAATAGGGTGTTCTTCATCAGACATTGGAACTTACGTTATGTTTTCTTCATCAATATACGTAAGCATGAAATCACAAATGAACAAGTACAATAGATTATTCCTAGGAAGTAAAACTGAAGTTTGTGTACATATTTAAATTAAACATTATGGATGGGATAGATTAATTGGTACTACGTATATCTGTATTGGTCAGTTGATAAAGGCATTTTGACAAAATTATAAGTTTCACTGATCTTCTATAAACTGCAATCAGGGGTACCAGTTCTGGCATTTTGTTGGCGTCTTTATGAACATACAATCTTAATTCACTTGTCTTGGGTTTGTAAACTAAATTTCTAAAGGTACTTTACAAACTTACTTAGTCGCAAAACTGGAAAACAAAGCAAATGCCAGATGCTATATATTTTTGTGCATTCACAAGGCAAATTAAAACTATGTCTTTGTTTTTGCTCTTAACCTTTAATGGACAGGGCCTTTGTGCACCTGGATAGCCTCTGCTGATGGGACCTTTTCAAGAGGCATACTTTTCAAAATTGCCACAAAGAAAAAAAAGTAACTCCAGAACTAATTGCCATAGAGATGTAAAATCAGCTTTGTTTTCTTTCCTAAAGACGGGGCTTTAATACATACAGCCTCCTGTTGAAGGAAAAAGAAGAAGACCAAAGTGAATGAAAAAATATAGTATGTAATACATATGGGAAAAACTGCAAAAAGTGGTAATCCCAAATAAAATAAATATATGTGGTATGTAGCAGTGGTATATTCCTACAAGCATGCAAAGTTTTGTTGAAAACAGGCTGGTACTTCGTACGGAAAAAAATAGCAACAATGTTTAAGAAAGAATTCACACCGAAGCGACAGATGACATGTGTCACTTGGAAATGAGCCAATCAGCAGCAATGTTTCACACTGTAGCGGCATGCTGACAGATTGCAGGAGCCTGCGTTCGATTGGTGAAATCCTCAAGTGACCCCTGTTGCCTGTCGCTTTGGTGTGAATTCTTCCCAAGAGCGGCAGTGTTGGCAGCTTACGGAAACGATTTCCGGAATAACAATAGAAATGACGTGTATGAATTATAATTAGGTGTAATTGCAGAGACCCTTGCAAGGAAGCACTTGTGACCAGGCATGGTTTAAACCCAGAAGCTTCAATGAGTCAATCATTCAATATGCTCAGTCACTGATGGGCCTAGAATAATCTGATTTATCACCCCAGGTCTCTACACAAAGCATCAAATGCCAGCAGTTTTCTTTCAGCAGTACACTCCATATTAATGACCCTACTAAAAGGTAAGTCTTTAGTTATAACACAAAGTAAATAAAATTTATTAACACTAGCTGCAATCACTGGAATGACAATAATTCAATGCGCACAGCATTAAAACAATACATCACTGATTTCTTTAGATATTAGAAATTAATAAAGTACATAAGAATTTCTTTCCTTATTTAAATGACATTCAAAATTTAACACTAGTTACAACAATGATGTCATTAGACATAAGAAATTATTTCCCTAATGAACATGCAGTAAAAAAAAAGTTAACATTTGTTGATTTCCATGCAACACACACATAATTCATTGCTTTTTCCTTTTTAACATCGTTTTCAGTTTTACAGTCATGTAACAATGTATCTAGTGTACAACAAAATGCAACAGCTAATAATGTCAGAAACTAGCACCTGATTAATGCAACTGAGAGCAGTGGCTCTCAATCTTCATGACACTTCAACTGGGAGAATTCTTTTTCTAAAATCACAATGATTATACTCACAAATACTTTTCAAAATTTTAAAACTTTATACATTAATTAAAAAGTACCCTTGAAGTTAAATATTAATAAATTATGGCACAATCATAAAGAATAATAATTTGATTATATCTACTATCCACATAAAAAAACATTGAGCCCTTGGTGTGCATGCTTATAAAATTATCCATGGAAGGAAAAAAACTCAAATATACCTCATTGGAAAGCTTGACGTAACTGCTTTTAGATAAAAACAAGACAAAGCAATTTAAACTCCATCTGTTCTTTATTCACACAAAAATGTTTGTAAAAGTGTAATTTTTCTTGTGTAAAGAAATGACATTTCTTGGGATTGAAACTTGTTTATGTGGAAATATGTCAGTCATATGTAATGTTGATATTACTCATGAAACTGCCACAATTAATGCATAATTACAATGTTGCAATCTCGTTCGGCCCAGTGGCAATGCAATGTATATCAAAATGATGGTCGTGGGATAAAAATAAAATATCCATACCTCATTTTTGCACATTGTGCGAATTGAAATGGATAGACAGAATTATTTTTCTTGGCAACTGGCTCATGAGCTTTTTGCCTCGTTGCACGTGAAGTAAGAGTACTTTGTTGCCAGACATTACCTGCCCATTCTTTAAACTGTCCAGCCAGCTGACAAGGGTAGTGAGCTGAAAGGTTTTGTTACTGAGCAAAATGCCATGTCAGCATTCTACAGATGCTGTAATTGACCCTTGATTATTACAACAGTTGCAGTCAGAGTGAGTGGGGATGCAAATGAATGCTTGCGAACTCCTTAATTTCCTTTTGAAAATCTTTTCCAACCAAAACTTGCAGTGTCATATTATGCTATGTCGTCATGTTGAGCGCAGAATGTTAGGTATTTAATTAAGACTGTTGTTATTGTATACAACAGGCAAGCCATTGATCTTAATCTGAAAAAGATGCCACAATTACTTCCTGTATTGGCGGCACACTGTACAAAGATCAGTGGCTGTTGCCTTTCATCAGCATTGCTGTTACGAGTTGGTTCTCCTTCTGTTCATTCAGGTTGCCTGTTTGTGGTTTTCGATAATTGGCTACCACTCAGTGAGTGGTGCTGTTATATTATTATTATTATTATTATTGCAGTGAATATCATAATTCGTGTTCCGGAAATTATTTAACGCGAGTTGCATCATGACAGATAGTCATGAGATATTGAGAAATGATGCTGAAAAAATATGATGTTCGTATAAAGATTGGATAAAAGCTGAAAAATGCAACAAAACAGTACAGGAAAAAAATACAAAAAAAAATCTGTGTCAGCAAAACTCATCATTCGCAACATGACAAATGTTTTAGTAATTATTTTACATGGCATTACTGTTTTGGCTCGAACCAACAGAATGCATTTTCAAGATTCTTGCATGCCATGTGGTGAGACTGCAATGCTATGGAAATCAACTGCAGCATGCAGAGTCTGAGATTGGCCACATATGACGTCATGTGCCCATTTACTATATTGGGAGTGCAAAATAATAATTAACGTATTTGCCTGCATATAAGATGCACTTTTGCATTTAAGAATAGGCCTGAATAACAGGGTGTGTCTTATACGTCAATACTCAGGTTACACCATCAGGAAGAAGGAAGTTTGCGAATGGGTCAACGCTTCATGGGATGCTGTGAAAGTAAGACGATGGCTAAATTATTTACGAAGTGTGGTATTAGTACATTAGGATGGTACACAGCACAATTTGTTGTATGAGGATTGAGATTCTGATTTAGAAGAGGTTTCGAGTGACTTTTTATTTAGCTCAATAATGCCCATGATCCCCATTTGGAGACCCCACATAGGGTTGCCAGACGTCCTCTTTTACCTGGACATGTCCTTTTTTTCGGGTCCTAAAAATTGTCCAGGCTGGTTTTTAGGAATATCGGGAAATGTCCTCTTTTTTGAGGTATAGACAATTGCTTCAACTTTATATTTGTCAATAATTGTTGATATTGTTTCCGTGTTCAATTTCAAAATAAGAAAATAAACACACTCAGTTGCAAATGCAAAGACAAGAAACTTTTCTTCCAACAAAGAAAAATTATTGGAGTTTTGCATCTTTTCCGTTGTTGCTCCTGTGCCGTGCCCCCATGAGGTTTTGATTTCAAAGCATTTGCTATATCACTAGCCCAAGCTTCTAACAATAGGTAAGAATATGCGAGACGATGTGGCTTCCTCTGATTTGAGTTTCACCTCAGAATTCAGAAATAAACCGTAACATTTAACTGCTCTACTCTTAGTTGTTCGTCGAAAGCTGACAACGTTTGCAATCTAAAAATGTCCTCTTTTTTTAAGGTTTGTCATCTGGTAACCCTAATCACACATACTGTATATTGTTTCACTGAATAATATATCCATACATTTTTTCCTCTATGCACATGAACACATCAGGGTAATTCCATGTCAAATCAACCAAGAAAAAATATATTTTGGAATTTGATGTCATGGATTTGACTAACTTTTGGTATACACGTTTCTTATCATATGAAATATAGCAAAAAATAAATAAATTATGTTGCCTGTTTTTGAGTTATTGAATTTTGAGAATTGACAAAATTGCCCAAAAACCACTCACCACTGAAACTTTAAATACAATTTGCAAGATTCCTGTTTCAACTAGCTTATGAAGAGGGCTTTCATTTGAAGGGCTCGGGTGTAAAACATGGTAAGTGACATTTTGGTAATTTCTGAGTTCATTAAGAGAAAAGGTTATTAGAAGCTATACTGTAGATAAATTATTTCTGCATTGTGTTTACCAACTTCAGAAGGCTTCACTGAGGCCAATGTACATTGTTTGACATGGCAATTTCATTCGAAAATTGAAGGATGGCACATTTTACTTTGTAACTCCAAAATGACCAAAATGTCACTTACCGTGTTTTACACCCGAGCCCTTCATTTGTTATACAACATGCTTGGTTTTTTGCGAAAAACTGATTTTGAAAGGTTTTTCAAAATTTTATTTTACAATTTCCAAAAAAAGGAAATTTTCAAAAAATTACAGATATTGGTACACATCTACTGAAGGTTCAGTCAAAATTTCAAAGTGGTATCTCTTTGGTATCATATGAAAAGTGCATTCCTTCCAAGACCATGCGATGATTTAAGTTAACATATTTTTACATACCTGACCACATTATAAATACAGAAGCATACATACCAAGAAACTGCTTAGTGATACAGAAAGTCTTTCTTTGATAAAATGTATGATGCTTATGTAATCTCCTCTTGCTTCAGCTGGTATGTTCTACCGGTGGCTGTTTACAGGGTCCACTTTGCAAAGGACTGCATGTCTTGGTATTTTAAGAACATCTGGTCGCCTTTGATAACTAAATGACTGTGCTGGACCACAAGGATGCAAGAAAGACAGCTGCACTTCATGTTCTACATCATCTTTCGAAAATACACATCCCACCCACCAATTAGCATCATACGCACACGCTACAAAACCTGTGATGTGTTCAAAGGGTACATTTTCAACATCTGCATTCACTTTAACACAATGTACCACAGTTTCTCCAGATGCAGGAAACA
The DNA here is from genome assembly GCF_977018435.1 of Lepisma saccharinum. Lineage (NCBI taxonomy): Eukaryota > Metazoa > Arthropoda > Insecta > Zygentoma > Lepismatidae > Lepisma > Lepisma saccharinum. The sequence goes on along the minus strand of NC_139229.1, from coordinate 149,434,838 downwards.
CTTTAGTCTCCACTTTTTCTGTGCTTACTAGTATGAATGCATGAAACCTCCGAGTCCCTGTTACAGCTACAGCTTCACCAAACCGTGTCTGTAAAAGTCTCTCTTCTTCCAAATATTTGCCATTTGTCACATAAAAGAAAGTTATTGATGGAATGTTCTCCTTTCCCCCACTCGAATAGCTGGAGTGGTGTCATGATTTGGTTTGAAAGAGGATTCTGGAGACTATCACAACACCATCACACAGTCCCTTACTATTTGCTGTTGCATAAAAATGCCAATGCCATCAAAATCTCTATGATGGTTGCACAAATTTGCAAAGTTTTTGCAGTTCTTATATTGCACTGCTGAACTATCAGAGAAGTAATATACTTTCTGTAAGTTTGGCAGACAATCAATTTTCAAGAAATCTTTTGCTTGCTTTGGAAAACATGGACAAGAACTGTGTTGTGAATCAAGCAGTCTGAAATGAAGACGTAACTCTTATGTTTTAGAATATCTTCATTGTCCTTAAAATATACTACAAATGGATGAACTGTTGCCATTGAGTTGTTCCAGTAGAACCTTTGTACTTCATCCTGCAAAATAAATGAGTAATTCTCAGCAAAATCATGTCACTACAGCTTCATCATGCACTAGAGAACTTTTCTTTTCAGAAAAATTTACTGATTGCTGTTTGGCTACAAAATAGTGCCTCTTGAGGTTGATCAACTGATTTGAAAAATCTTGAACAAATCCCTCTGTGGATTTAGTAATTGTCTCAAAAAACAGCGATCCACTGATATCCACTGCTTCACTGGCGTATGCTGGGTTTAAAACCTGGGTTATCTCTTTTTATCATAATGTTCAAATGGGAGCCTCTTTATCGTTCAATGTCTTGGATTTTAAGGTGATGTGACATTGCAATTAAAATACATACATTACAAATTACTAATAATTATAAAAATATCACTTTCATTAACATAAAAACAATAAGGAAAACATTTCAAATATTTCATGGTTATTTATAAAATATAGAGGCTCATATTGTGAAATATTTATGTAGGCCTACGTGTGAGAATAAAATATACGCGTATAATAAACTTCTTACCTTGAATATTTAATTTGGACAGGAACTCCATTCTTCTCTTGGCAACCTCTGTGGTAAAATGGTTATTAGTACAGCGCACTATGACGCCAGGGGTCCCGGGCTCAAATCCAGGGATGGAGATGGGTATTCTTTGTGAATGACCCTTCATGAATTTCATCGTATCGTCACTCATTCTCATCGTCGTGATTAGCTAAAGTGGCAGAAGAGCAATGCAAAATAACAAATCAAATCCATTCTTCTCTTCTTGCGATGCCAGAAGCCTGCATATCTTCACGATTTGAAGTTTATCCTCATGCAAAAGCAGAGTAAATTGTTTCGGCAATAGTTCGTTAATTATGTCATTCATTTTCGTTCACTACACGACGCAGCACAGATCATTCAAAACATATATACGTAATTCACTCACTCAATACACTTAAGAAAATCCACACAGTAAGAAACCTAATTTTCTTAAACTTCCTTCAACGCAATTTCCACTCGCAAAATGCCCTTTGTCATCTCCGGCCAGTCAGTTTACCCCAGCCAGTCATAAACAAAGCAGCAGAGGGGTTGAAAACTTGACTGTGAGTTCTGCATGTGTTCGATGGGACAGTGTTGTTTTGACCTAGAGGACAAATTCCCTATCACATGCCAGCCACTCTTTTCCCGTTCCAGAAATAGTAGTTTATTTTCAAAATTTCCTTTACCTGGGAAAATCCCACGCTGGTTAGCGAATTGGCATCGCTGTGAGGTTTTACCGCCGTTGTAAAACGAAGAGTTCCCTGTCTAAGAAGCCACTACATATACGTCACCAACCGCCTCCAGACGCTGGTCGGGGAAGAATTTAACCGCTGAAGTTTGGTGGTAATTTTAAAGAAAAGGAGTCCATCCCCATGTATAGAGCGAGCACAAGGAAAACAACCTTGGGTAGCGTCGCCGCCTTGTAATCAAAGGGTCCCGGGTTTGATACCCGGTGGAGGCACAAGTGGTTCGGATCCCACTTTAAACTGTAGGTCCAGTTCCGATTAGCCTTACTGTACATAAAGTGGACTTAAAACACCAATTCAACAACAACAACCTTGGATGACAAATTCCCACCCAGACTTTTCTTCTGTTTAGCTCGGGCCATAAGGAAGCATGGTCCACTCTCCCCCTCCTCTCCTCACGGGAGTATGGTGCACAGGAGTCGCGGGTTTTATACTATCATTTTTTCCTGCGGTCGTTGTTTGAGAGTGAAGCATCAGTCACATTTCATAGTCGATTATTTTCTGTATTTAATCTGGGCTTCGGCGATAGCCTAGAATATACGCGCCTGCACTGCTTGTAGGTTATATTTTAAATCAGCTCTTCCTCAAGGCTTCCTTGAAATCAATTATGCTGGGACAGGAATCACACTCATCTAGAAAATACTTCTGTTGTGGTACCCTACACATTATTTTTGAAAGATAATCTTGGGATGTTTTTAACGGATTTTCATGTCCTGGGAGAGTTATTTTATTTAAGTGAACTTCAGCTATCATTAGTTTAACATTTTGATGAGTGGTACAAACACATACAGTGTGGGTACCACTGGCTCCTGCTATTATGCAACTCTTTGGTCTTAATTCTACAAATTTTGAAAAACCAATCTTGAGCAAAAACTATTTGACATAGAGAGCTCAAATTGGTGTTATTCTCTTCAGCTTTTAATGCACTTTAATTTGAACATGACTGTTGTAACGTGAATATTGCTTCTGTATTTATAATGTGGTTAGGTATGTAAGGAATTTACTTTTCATATGATACCAAAGAGATACCACCTTGAAATTTTGACTGTACCTTCAGTAGATGTCTATAGAGCGACCACAAGGAAAAAACCTTGGACGAAAAGTCCCCATGCAGCTTTCCCTTCCTCTGTTCAGCTTGGGCCATAAGGAAGGATTGCCCACTCTCCCCCTCCCCTCCATGTGGGAGTACAGTGCACAGGAGTCGCGGGTCTCTCTGCTTGTGGTTCCACTATACCAATATGTGCAAAATTTTGTTTTTTTGGAAATTGTAAAATAAAATTTTGAAAAACGATTTAAAATTGTTTTTCGCAAACAACCAAGCCTGTTGTATATCAAATGAAAGCCCTCTTCATAAGCTCTAAAATGAGATCATGTCCAGCCCTGTAGTTGAAACAGGTCTCCTGCAAATTGTATTTAAAGTTTCAGCGGTGAGTTGTTTTTGGGCAATTTTGTCAATTTTCAAATTTCAATAACTCAAAAACCGGCAACATGAAAAATAAAATATTTTCTATATTTCACACGTATACCAAAACTTAGCCAAATCCATGACATCAAAGGTTTATACACTGGTTGATTTGACATGGAATTACCCATCACTGAAGGTTCTTCTTGCATGATGAGACAAAAAACAGTTAAAACAGAAATTTTAAATATTTTTTTTATAGATACAATTATGTTATAATGGCAGATGAAAATATTACATTTTATAGTTATGTTATAAAATGTAATATTTTCATCTGCCATTATTTCACATTTTAAAAATATTTTTTAAATCTAGTTGCATGAAGTTTTTGGTTTCGAATTTTTTAACATAGCATGTTTATTCTTTTTATATATCACCTTGATCAAGATCTTCATGTATATGAGATGCCATTTTGTTCTACAGCATGATTTGGCATGATCCCCGGGCATTATCATGTAAAAAAAACAACTTTTGTGTGGACATAAATTTCACTTTTGTGGAACAATAAGAGTTTTGTCTTTTATTTCAATCAATAAAAAAATGCCTGGCAACATTAACATTCCTCCCAAGAAAATCTCAGAAAGAAAGTGTACTCTGTCCCATTTATCTCTGGAGCAAGTCTGCACACTGCAGCAGAGAAGGGGCAGAGCGAAGCAGTAACTGCTGCTGAGAAGGCTGGTAACTGCAGTCGCTTTCCTCCCCTCAATGCAATCCCATTTTCTCTCACATGTTCATTGGTGGAGCCATGTCACGTGACTACTTGCGCAGAGACTTGTTTTCGTTCGCTTGAGACAGAGTACACTTGCAAGGAATTGTGCAATCACACTATAAGTCAACAAATGCGATAGTGGTATTTCTCGCAACAATGAGTCGGCATACGTGTCTGATTTTGAATCAAGCTTTAGATCTTTTAAAAGACCCTGACTATGGTGTTAGTGACACTGATTAAGATGAAGACCATTGTGTTACAATAGATATTGTGGAAATTTCGGATAAGGCTTACAAAAAAAAATTAAAAAAAATAGATACTTTAAGCTATCCAATGAAATACATCTGATTTTTCTTTCCACCCATGGAGTACAATTTTACAAGCACGTAAACCGAGGGCTCAATATTTTTGACGTGGATGGTAGGCTTGATGACACAAATATTTGTTAATAAAAATTGCTGTGCAAATTAAAATGACATATTTAAGAAAAAACCCTTGCAGTCTGGTATGATGCCAGTGGCTGGTGGTCGAGAAACACTGACTTCGAGCAGAATTCCACTTATTTGTTTGACTTTTCTGGGGGTATTCAATACTAACAGTCTGGTGTTCATGCTGGGACATTTTTATTATTTTTTTTATTTATTTTTTGCTGTGCCTTTGTTTGCAGAAACACATTCCCATTTGAATACCCTTGGGGCACTGAATGCACCGTGAGATTGGTCATGTAAATTTAATTCATATTTTGGAAATGAGCGATGTGGTAGTAGATAAATACAGAGAAACTAGTACTCACTTTTTCCACGAACTGACGATTCCAGGCTCAACTTTATCATAGAACAAGAGAGACATGGCAAGATCAACTTCCTGGCCATCACCATCAGTCGCACACTCAACAAATTCATAACCACTGTCTACAGGAAACCAGACATGGGTAACCAGTATATACATGCTTTTTCCAATCATCCACCCAAACAAAAAGCTAATGTGTGGCTGAACTTTTATCAACGAGCCTTCTCCTACTGTTGCAGAGAAGATGATCTACGGGAAGAGATAGCTATCATTACTGAAATAGCTCGAAAACATGGTTACACAGAATCCCAGCTTTCACTTGCTGCAGTAAAGCAGAAATACAGGTCAGGCACCCTACCCAGCCACAATCAACTTCCAACGGCAAGTACAAGTGGTTTGCCTTCCCCTACCATCCCACCACATCCAACTGCATATCCAAAGCCATTCTCCACTACGACATCAAAGTGGCGCACAAACCTAATGCCAAAATAGCTGACAAACTGAACAAACACATACGGTACTTCCTCTCCCCCTTGAAAACCCAGGTGTATACGATGCGGAGTGTGAGTGCAAGGCAGATTACATCGACAGGTCCATCAGATCTATCAATGAAAGAATCCAACAACACCTAACTGATGCAAAAGAAGCCCAACCCACCACTGGCCTTCCTCAGCACATCAAATACAATAGTCATAAAATCCAAAATGTATGTCAAGCACACAGCCCACTCACTCACAGACACCAAAATCAAGGAAACACACACCATCATGCACTTCCCGCATGAGCTAAACATCGATAGCCGACAAACACACTACACTTAGATTCCCCTACTACAACAGTTAATGGCAGACAATAGCAGTAGATGACACGAACGCAGATGGACAGTTGACAACAGCACACCTAGTGGCAGCTAGAGAACTAAAAACAATAGAAGCATGCCAAGCAACAGTACAACAAGTTCCAACGACAATGGTGGCAGTGGCCAATGAAATTAATAGCACTAAAATAAAATCACTTTGGCATAAAAAGTGAGTATTAGTTTCTCTAAAGAGAACCCCAGTAAACTCTGAAAAATTATACCTGTTAAAATATCCTCCTATAATTTGTGTGAATAGCATTTTACTTTTGTTTCACTGTAATCCTATTGTTTGTAACACTCCTGAATACTCGAAATGAGTGTTTTTGTTTCAGAAGTTAGAATTTTTTAAAAAACAGGCACATTTAGAAAAAGCTGCAAGAGGGTTGAAGCATAGAGGAACCTAACAAATTAAAGTAATTTATTTACATATACACACAGTAACATCAGCACCATACGGAGGCAGATGGGGATAAGATATATTCTGGATAAGTTAGGGAGGGATATCAATAACATTAAATGTTTGTATATACAGGGGAATTCAAAAGAACTAGAACATCCTTTTTTCTCTGAAATGGGTGCAATAATGGCAGATCCTACTTCACCAAGGTACATTAGGGTAAGGGACCCACGTGTGAGGGTGTTTCTGGGACATGACCGCCATCTTGGAAGTCCACCATATTGGATTCAGGTCAAATTTGATTGCCAAGTTTCGTGAAACAGGAAGTGGGCAGACAAGCCCTGCAGTGGCCATCTGAAAACAGCAACTGACAAGTTAACATCCATGATGGTCCTCACAGCCACAGTGAAAAGTCCAACAAAGAGCATCCGAAGTATGTAAGCAGAGCATAATGTCAGTCAGCCGTCCATTGTGCAAATTCTGCACACTAACAAGTGGCATCCATATAAGATACAACTAAGATACATTAGAAACTAGCCGAGAATGACCCAGATAGACAGGTTGAATCCTCTACCTGGGCCTTACTCCAACACCAACAAGATCCCTTGTTCGCACAGAGCATCGTGTTTTCCAGTGAGGCATATTTTCATGTCGATGGCGACGTAAACCGTCAGAACCACCAGTTCTGGAGTGATACAAACCCTCACTGCATCCAAGGAAGTTGTCGGTGTGAAGGTGATAGTGTGGTGTTGCATATGGAGCACCCGTATCATCGGTCCCATATTTCTTGACACCTCGCTCACTGCTCAGCGCTACCTTGAACTGCTTCAGGATACAGTGTTTCCGTCCCTTCTCACAGAAGATGGCACCTTCCCCCCATTATTTCCAGCACGATGGGAAAGCACCCCACTACGGATGAGAGGTTTCGTCAATGGCTAGATTTGCAATTTCCCGGTCACTGAATTGGCCGGCGTGGTCCCGTTGAACGGCCACCAAAGATCTCCCAACCTTACTCCCGTCGACTTTTTTCTATGGGGTTACTTGAAACAGCTTGTGTACTCCGAGAAAATCCGTGATGCACACCACCTTCGCTACCGCTTCATGCGGGCCTGTGATCAAATACCCCACAGATGCTCATGTCCATGCAGAGTGGATCTCACACCTCAAAGAGTGCATTTGTGTTTGGCACGATGGGAAGCACATTGAGCACATCCTCCAGGACATACCGGTGGGTACCGCAGCACGAGGTTGCCATCTTTCAGTCTCAATAACTTTTGTACTGTTACAACTATCACAAAACTAATTACAGCATTGCATTTCTTTGGAAATTCCACATTGCCCCCTTGCCATTTGAAAAAATTGACTTTGATCCAATATGGAGGCCATGTCCCGGAAGCATTCTCACACATGGGCCCCTTATCCTGACGTACCCAGGTGAAGTTGGATCTACCATTACCACATCACTTACAGAGGAAAAAGGGTGTCCTGGGACTTTTGAATCACCCTGTATTATAGAATTCTTGAATTTTTTTTAAGCCTACATATATGACTATGGCCTCTTGTGTACATGTTCATAAACTGTTTCGTGGTCACACCACACAAATTGTGATTCTTTGGGTATTTATCTAATTTCATTCTGCATTTGGCTAATTGTGATGATGAGGATGAATGATGATCAGGTGAAATTGATGAAGGGGGCAATCACAATAGAATACCCAAACCCAGGCTGGGACTACAACATGGCAACGTGGAACCTTCAGTGGTGAGATCAACCCACTAGCCCACTAAGGCAGTACCTGAACATGTCCACAGCTTATCAATCAGCTTCTGGTTTGACCCAATGATTTCATATTTATTTTTTCCCTTTAAGTGTCATAGTTTTCCACTGCTAACATATTTAGTCATGTAACAGTCACAATGGATATTTTCAATATTTCCAGAAAGGACCTGCTGTTAATGTTATAAAGATATGCCAAAAGAAGCATAAAATGTGCTTTTTTTAGTCCTCTCTACTGCGCTTGCATCCTCCAATATTCGAAGTAGATGTTTATTAAATCACTCATGCTATCCTTCCTACAAATATTTCGAATTAATGCCACAGAACTACTTGGATAGCAGTGTTGGAGAATTGACATGACAACAATCCTACCTTATGAGCTCTTTTGCACCTAACAATTTCTGCATTATTTTCAGCCCTTTTCGTTTGCCAGTTAGTGATAAAACACAAAGCTATTTGTAATGATCCCACACCCATTACAATGAAATACATCTGGAATGCCTTATATTGCAAATCAGCAACTACTGACATAGTTCTAGAATAAATTCAGAAACCTTGTATGAGGCTTAATAGTAGCTACACACAATTTGTAGATTAAAGCTTAGTCTAGCTTAGATAAATTTAACTAAAAGATTCCTTGTATTCATGAGTTTTCTGATGTTTAGTAAGTTTGCTTTTGCGAATAAATCCCTTATTGCACACAGAACAAACAAAAGGTCTTTCCTCACTATGAATTTTGACATGCTCTTTCAGAACACTACTAGTCATAAAAGATTTTGTACAAATCATGCAAGTGTAGGGTCGTTCGTTGCTGTGGGTTTTTATATGTGAAGTGAGGCTTGTACTGTGACGATATGTTTTGCTGCAGATATTACATGAATATGGGCGTTCAGTGCTTTTTTCTGCATGTTTGCTCATATGCCTTGTGAGATGTGACTTGTCGATGAATGAATTCCCGCACACCTCGCACATAAATGGCCGTTCCTTAGTGTGTATCCTCATGTGAACTACCAATGAGCCAGACTGGGTGAACGATTTTCCGCAAACTTGACACGGATATGGCCTGACTTTAGTGTGTGTCCTTAAATGAACAACGAGCGAGTCTTTACAAACAAAAGAACTGTCACAGTACTTGCAAACGTAGATGCGTTCATTCTTATGAATCTTAATGTGCCTGTAAATGCTGGTACTGTGGCGAAAAGTTTGTCCGCAAAGTTTACAATTGAAAGGTCTCTCATCGCTGTGTGTCCTTGTTTCGTGCCTAAGCAAGTAACTTTTCAGATTGAAACCCTTCCCACACACCTTACACTTATACGAATCAAGTTTGACGTGAGTCTTACTATGTCGGAGCAGGCTGCCTCTACCTGCAAAATATTCATTGCAAATCACACAACGCCAACCGCATTTTCCAGAGTTCCTCTTATGCTTTTCGCACTCTGCTTCATTTAAAAATTCTTGTCCGCATAACTTACAATTGATTGAAGATGAACGTTTGCTTTCTTCTGAATCTTCTTCACCTTTGCCATCCTCATCTGGACCTTCTTCTTCTTGTTCAAAGTATAGTTCTGGATTCACTTCAACCTTTACAAACTCAACATCCACATTATTCTCAGAAGTTGACATTTTGTTAAAAGCTTCCTCTGTGAATATTAGGGACTGAAGTGGTTGGCATCTCTCAGCATACCTAATAAAAGAAAGAAAATATATTTTACACACGTGCATATTCTTTTTTCTTTGCAGTTAGCTTAATAACAATACCAGAAACAATAAACAAAGAATCCATGCTGCTGCATGAAAGCCATGGATGCCTCATAGTTACGATTGTTATTATAGAATAACTTATAAACTGCTAAAAATTAATCAATTTTGTACCAAATTTATTATTACTACTTTTATTATAATATCCTTGACGAGAAACTTCTACTTGATCCACCAGATGAGTGAATAACCAGCACAATTATTTTCTTATTATACAGTTAGTGTACTGCAATGCATAGTAATTCTATTTTGTTATTAACTGTTACACACCCCATTCAAGAAAAACTTTAAAAGTTGGGGGGATTTTAGTCATAAAACTCTCTCTCATAAAAACTAATTTTTCGAATTTTGAAAACTGTGGAACCAATTCTGTCTGGTTTGACAGGCAGGCATTCTTCACACCCAAACATGTCCAGTGATCTGGAAAAAGCTGAATGCAGATTCCTCAGACAAGATAACCTGTCCCCACTGCTGTTGTGTCCAGTCTCTGAGCTCCCCAGCAACATTTTCGATGCTACATAATATTTCATGGTGCCATCAAAGGTTTTGGATAGCCAATCTGCCAGTAATGTTTCCAGTATGCATTTCTTGTTGGATAGTTTTGGTTGATACAGGGTCCTGGAGATGAGAGTTCATCTTGGATGTTGTTTCAGACACTGTTTTCTTCTTCTTTTGGACCACTATCCACTTCAACAACCATCTAACTCTGTTGGTCAGCTTCAACTTTCACCCACCGTTTTGTTTCGAAGATGATGTCTTACCTTCTGTGCTGTAGGTTCTAATTACAGTTGACATCGTAGTCCTTGCAACCACCACAAGGTAGGTTATTTGCGTCACTGAGGCTCCAGCTAGACATGCCATTTTGGAAGTCAGAGAACAGAAATAACGGCATTTGACTGGTAGCACAATGTTCATATACAATCCATATGACTGCTGATGATAAATTGATACCTCTAGCCTACGTTTATGGCAACTAGGTGGCAGACTTCTGTACCAGATGGAGTGGCTGTACTGTAAGGACGAATTACGACCCGATTTCATATAGGTGTTCATATTAATTTGTCCATCACCTGTACTTGCTTAGTTAAATGTGTTTCCTCATAAGGAAGCAGCAGGGGGCATATGATGCCTGGTACACCACTCACTTCGAGCACTGGTGTCACAATATTAATTCTTCATTAGACAATAGGTGATAGACATGGTCTTGGAATGCAACAACCCATGGTATCTGTCTGGTGGACGTTCTAGTCTTTTCGCCAACATATGCCACTGTGCCTATCACTTATTGCCTAATATAATAAATAATATTCCAAACTTGTTGTGCCTAATGTAACAATATTCCAAACTTTTTGTGAGGAGTGTCTATTATCTTATGCAAGATACAGGCAAACTGTACCATAAAGTGTAAACAATCAACGTAAACAATATTGAACAAAGCAATTAATTGTCCTAATTGTAACTTATGAGAAAGAACGTAAAACTAAGTCAGCCAATGAACCACGTAAATAACAGGTACATATTAACACAGAAAAACACTGTTTCATAACAAAGATCAACCCATAAATATGGGACAAAAAAAAGTTCCCTACGAATAGTAAATCTACTAGCACAAATAGAACAGAGAGAAATGTTTAGATTATAAGGACACAGTACAAGAATTTTAAACTCTGGAGCTGAAATATAAGCAACTTCATACCTACATCCAAGAGCGTATACTCTCTTTGGTCTACATTATTGTATTGGTTACAGAGAGCTGAAATATACGCTCACGTAAACCATGTTTCATTATTGTATTGGTTACTTACCTTGGGTAACTATTTTATTCACAACAAGGGTATAATTCACAGAATTCGTGTTCTGGCGTAAAAAACATTTTTCTTTCTGACAGCAGTGTTTGTGCGTCGCCTTATGCTTTTCAATTGTTCTTTACTTTCCCTTTCAGAGCACAGATTACTTACTCGGTGCCTCAAAATCAGGGTGGGTCTATCCATAATAATTACACAAAAATTCTCATCATAACAGATGCTTTAAGCGTATTAGGGCCGGTTGCACCATCGCCACTTAATCTGCCACTTTACAAAGTGCTGGATAACGACAGGCGGGAGATTTAGGCGGCGGTGGGTTGCACCAAGCATTTTTATCCTCGGCCTTGTAAGGTGGAACTTTCTCCTGCTTGCCCTACGACCTGGCAACAGAAACTGGAGAAAGTTGTGTTTTCGATTGTGTTTTGTTTGTTTATGACGTGCTAATATCTGCTTGTCAATTCCAAATGCATGCTTTTTCAACTGAAATATGTTTAAAAAAACTAAATATTTATTGCAATAAAATGAAACAGCTGATAGAAGTAGGTAATGCATGTGTCGTACTCTCATATAATATCAAATGTATGTTATATGATACAATATAACCCGTAATCTTTCGAAGTAGTGTGAAGCTTACAAAATTTTCAATTTATTTTTCACGTACTCCAATTAACATAATGCAAAAAAGAATATTCCTCGTCTTATCTTTCAGTAAGACATACGGTCACTTTTTTAAAAATATTAAACACTACTAAACAGTGACCAAAATTTTACGAAGTCGTAACGAATGCAAGTTACATTTATTCAATTTGTTAGTGCAAGGCTGACATATCTGAGTTTGTGTAAATATACGGAATGAGAAGAGCAATCTTCTATTCTGCTCTTACTAATTTATCATTCGTTTCTGTTAATAGTTTATCAATCCGTAACCCCTTCTTTAGCGAATAGCGAGTATTAGTATTATCAACGTTGACCATCTTATAGGTGTCTTCTTTATTTATAATGCAGCTTTTGTGAAAGTTGGTTAACGATGCAGATGAAAATTAATTTTTTGTATTCAAAACAAATTCGAATAGCACAAAAAAAAACGTTAATCAACGGTTCCATGTACAAGGTACATTTTGGGAATTACTATCTTAGCACAAAAGGAAGAATCAAATAGTAATGTAAAGTACCGTACTACTGTATGTACGCATGTTTTATTCTTATTAAGAAAAAAGCAGAAACTCCAGGCTGTATATACTTTCAGATAGGTAGTTTCGTGCAACGTTATATGCTAGTGCAATGCAAGAACGTATATATTTCTTTACAAAAAACAGTAATATTCACCAGGAAAATATACATTGTACATACGTACAAGCTGTGGTCCTTTTTTAGACGAGCGGATAGGGACAGTATTAGCACCTTGGGTAATACATGCTAACAACACCAAACATGGCCTGCCTAACCTATCCACGTATGTATATAATAGCTTAAATAAACAAATTATAATTTGCCAAACCTATTTACATGCTTATTTATGTTATTATATGCCTACGTGGATAGGTTAGGCAGGCCAGGTTTGGTGTTGTTAGCATGTATTTCCCAAGGTGCTAATGCTGCCCCTAGCCGCTCGTCTTTTTAGGCCAGTTATTTTGAAAAATCAAATACAAGATCATGTGTATTGCATATGAATGTTAAAAAAAAAAAACAGAAAAAAATTTAGTGGACGTTTTATGCATCTTCAGGCATGTAGATTCGTGCAAGGTTTATTACAATGGTGCATTTTCTTTGTATCTACGAAACGTAACACCATTCGGAAATTGTTCCTTGTATATACGTATCAACGCCGTAAAGATACTGCTGTACCTGTCTCTATTATTATTATTCTTTGCCAGTTTTAAAGTTAAAGTACAAAATCTCGCACAATGTAATTAAAAATATGTCACTTCGAATAAACGTTTCCTCTAAGTAGTAAATACCGAAAAAAAACTTTGGCATTTACGTCTTATGCTCTCCCATGAATATTAGGGTAGGGTTGGTTAGGTTAGGTACAAAACCAGTAGGAAATTGTTCCTTGTACATGCATGTCAACATCGTAAGGATGCTTGTTAACAGTAAACTTTTTTTTTTTTGCCAATTTTGGAAGTTAACATACAAAATCACACATATACAATGTATACGTTTCTTAAAAGATTGGTATTACGTCTTATGTACTACTAGGTATGTAGTTTCTTGCAAGGTGTTTGTAAAAAACACACCACCATTCGGAAATTGTTCCTTGTACGTACATATGTATGAACTGGACGGTAAGAGTAGCTACTGCTAAATATTATACGTGCATTCTTTGCCAGTTGTTATTCGGAAACAACACATTACTTGTTTATTTGCAATGTTACATTCACACCAATGGCGACGGAAGTGACTCTAATAATATTACACGTGTTTTAATCTTAAAGATTACAAATTACCAGGATTGCGAAAAAGCAACTGATGCATGGTGTACATTTCGTGTATTGCGTTTGGTTGAAAAAAATTGTTACAGCAAACACACATTCATTTATTTGGAACGGCATTTTAATACAATTTTGCGAGCATCAAACGCATTACTTTATTTTCTGTACCCGCATGCACTCAAATCCTACATACGAAATTACAGTGAAACTACTAATGCTAATATCAATATACAACATGCCCGACCCTGTGGCCGAGTGGTTAGCACATCGCGCTGCGACGCCAAGGGTCCCGGGTTCGAATCCCGGTCGGGTATGGTTGTTTGTGAATGTCCATTTTCATCCATTTCATCATTTCATCACTCATCCCCATCTTCGCAAATTAGCCAAGAGGCACAAAACGCGAAGTAAAATAAACTAAATCAATCAATCAATCAATATACAACATTTTCGGAACACACACGAAAATGACCATCTAATGTTCATTTCTACACATATATTTACAAACGTTGCTTTATTTATTGCCGTTCCTGGGATAATTAACAAATCCGCCTTTTTTTGCTGTTATTTGGTAATGCAAAACATGCAGCAAACTTTCGCAATTTGCAACAGCTGATCGAGACTTTGCCATTTTATCAACTATAAAAGTGTAAACACAGATTATACTAGGTGCTGCACGTATCTGTTGGCTGCACAGTGTACTGCTTTTCCATGTTTACCTGGCACTTAACGCGTTAGGCGGAACCCCGACTGCCACTTACGTTACACGGGACTTTAAGTGCTAGGTAACGTTAGGCGGACATTGAACAACCGCAAAATGGTGTTAAGTGGGGGATAAGACGTTAAGCGGAGATGGTGCAACCGGCCCTTAATGGCGCTGAGTTCCTCATATCCTCAGATTTGTAAACATCCTTTATTCATCATACCATAGAATAGTTAGGTAATAGAAGTGGAAGCTACATTTAAACCTCGCTGCGCTTTGAAATTGCATTTCCATCGGTGGCCAGTAGATGGCGAGGCCGTCTTCTTTTGCTGTTTCCAGCACAAATTGGGGGGAGAGCTCTTTCGGTGACAGTCACGTGGTTTTCAAACGTCCTTATTGGTCAGATCTCTTGTATCCCAGCAAGGCTGTTACCAATGGCAAGGGCTTTCTTTTTCGCTGGTTCCCTTCCAAGCACCGCTGTTAGGGGTGGGGTGAAGAGATGGGATGGGTGATGCGTTTACGCCACCGCAAAGTTCTTCGGAATCTTTTACTCGAAAGTAAGGTTGCCTTTCCTATGCAATTAACAGGTTCTTTGAGTGTTTATTTGAAGGCGAAATTGGGAATGTAAAATGTAGGCATTTTCAACTGGCGCCTGAATTTTCAAATTCAGTTCTCAAAAAAACTTTTTTTTAAAAATATTTCAACTTCGCTTGTGGCAATTTCCATTACCACTTTTGAAATAACGAGTACAGTGTGTGGGCCTCCCCGATGGCGTGTCGACCTCCGTGGCGAAGTGGTTAGCAGAGCGCGCTACAACGCCAGGGGTTCTGGGTTCTAGTCCCGGGTAAGGCATGGGTATTTGTGTTCGTCCAGTTGATAAGAAACAAAGAAAATGTAAGAATTGAAAAGTGTAAAAGTGAGAAAAAGAGTGAATGGTGGGGGATACCTCCGTGTAGGGGGTATTTCCTTTAAAAATAAAAAAAATGGCGGAGTGGTAGCGTCGTCGCCTTGTAATCAAGGGGTTCCGGGTTCGATACCCGGTGGAGCTACAAGTGGTTCGGATCCCACTTTAAACTGTAGGTCTAGTCCCGATTGGCCTGAGCAAAAAGAAAAAAATAATAACTCATAACTGAAGTACAAACTGGGGGCGGCGAATTCCATGCACCGGCGCAACAATCATTTCTTGACTGCAACAATCTTTACTCGACCTCGCCGCACAAGAAATTAAAATGAACTGAATAACGTGAATTTCAAATAATTTTTGTTTCACTTTGCTCGAAATAAAATCGTTTCTTTAAGATAGGGTGACCATTCGTCTCGTTTGGACCGGGAGAGTCCCGTTTCATAGGCGTGTCCCAGTTGTCCCGTCGATATTATACAAGAATCACTATTTGTCCCGTTTTTTAAAATTCTAGGAATTAGCTTGAAAACCAAGTCTAAATTTGAGAGATTCTTAAAAAGAATGACTTTCTGTGTCTTGGCGGAAATTCAAATGTCAAATCCCGCGTTTTGTGTTAGATATTAATATGTGATGCAACTTTTTCGGGTAGCTTTATTAACGGTTAGTAAAGAATAAAGTTGTTCTCAAGAAGATTGGTCCTTCTGCAAAATACTTCTGGCATAGTAGTCATACCGAGATTATAAAAATTAATAGCTCTTGACAACGAGAGATCATATTTTACATAGACATTGTTCATGATGTATCATTTATGTGATCCATACTATAATAAATAATAAAAAAGGTAAAGTGCTCCCCTGTGCTTTGCACCACGCCATGAAGGCGTATCTCGACCGAAGCTTGGAGTGATGTGATCAGCACCACGCCCCTGGCCGCATTTACCTCCCAGAGTTTCCTCCAGGTATCCACTTTATACAACACTCGGCGAGCGCCGGAGCCGCATAAACAGGTGGAAAAAGTCCCGGTTCTCTCAGCCGGGAATCGAACCCGGGCCCCTCGCATGGTAGTCAGACGCCATACCGACTTTTTTATATATAAAATAAAGAAATACCCCTATTCGGTGGTATCCCCCGTCATTCACACACATTTTCTCAACATTCGTACATATCAGTTTTTCTCTATATTCTCGGTTTTCTAAATTTACGGACAACACAAACATCCAAGTCCTAGCCGGGATTCGAACCCGGGACCACTATGCTAACCACTCCTCCACGGAGGCCGACCACCGACTGAGCTACAGCGGTTACTATAAATAATAATAATAATACGTTAATGACAATAATTTTATAGCTAATTAGGCCTAACCAATTTTTCAGGAGGGAGTAAAGTGACCTTTGGGTCAAAATATTATGGTCACCCTACTTTAAGAGCAACATCAAATCGTACTTGACCATGTTTTTATGTTTAAATTTTTGCAGCTTTTAAAAATTAAGATATACTATTGATGAAATCCTACGAGCAATATTTGTATTTTCCTCAACCACTACAAATTTTTAATTCACCATGCTCCAAAAAACTTGTAAAATTATTGCTTTTTTATTTTGTTATTTTATTTTATTTTTTTGAAGAGTGACAATTGTCAATTCAACCTGTATGTGGAGTGAGTTGACGATATGTTCGGGGTCAGTTGACAATACTTGTAATTCTACCTTTGAAATGGTTTGGAATATTTTATTTCAAACAATATACTGCCTTAAAATTACAGATTACAAAAATGTGATTTAATGAACTGCATAATATGTAACATAAATGTTCCAAACTAGGGTGCGGAATCCCAGGGGGACGGGGGGAATTCCTCCCACCAACGATCTTGTCTTGAAATTCCCCCTCCCCCCACAAAATTCTTCCAAGGGGGGAAGAGTTTTTGTTTTAACAACAAATATAAACAATTAGTTTGAGATTCGAATATACATGACTGGAAAAATATCGAGAACATACAAAAAGAACGGACAACAAAGAGCCTCACCTCTAAGGACACTAAACCCAGCAATCCCTAGAACACAGAAATTAGACCGACTTGTTACTTCTTCTCCATTTCTCATCATCTTTCGTTAGCAACCACGAAGTACATAGATATCTTAATAAAACACGTAATGGCATTTATATGTGAATTTTATACATGAAACTATTATCATCTTAATATATCTTATTTTTTATCCCTCCTCCCTTATGCACATCATTGTTCATCTATTTGCAATTATACATTTTGAATGAAAGCCAGTCGATATAATATATTGTATATTTTATAAAATAATTTGGGACATTTAATGACATTATATATATATATATATATATATATATATATATATATATATATATATATATATATATATATATATATATATATATATATATATATATATATATATATGGGTCGGGTCATTCATTTCATGTCAAATCAGGCAGGAGTTGACTCTCATAGTCACGATGTTGATGATATTTCGGACACAGCTTTGCTTTGCTCCAAAACCTGTGAAAGGATTTTGCTGAAATATGATTATTACGAATTATATGAGGGTTGTTCAAAATGTCATTTTTGAGCAACATGCTCTTTTCAATTAAGTATATCTCGGGAACGAACGAAGATACAGAAGCGTTCTTGAGCTCGTTGTAAAGGGCAAAAACGGTTGCATATTATGAGATGATAAAATGTTGAAACTTTGTAAAATTTGAACACACTGTTCAAATGTTCAAATGTTCAAATTTCAAGTTTGAACAGCTCAAAACATCCCCCCATCGATTTTTCTCATTTTTGAATATTTTTAACTACCATCCCTTCCTCTTCATACTAATAAAGTTTTATCGAGGTTTTTTCTTTATGTAAGAGAGAAAAATGAATTTGAAATTTGTCCTGCATCAGCAATGAACTGAGCTATAATGAGACTTTTCATTTGTGTCGCGCTAGAGGATATACATACGTACTGTTCAGGGACAGATGATATTCCTCTTGATAATTGCCTTTATTTTGTGCTGTTATTGCTAATTTATACGTTACTGTTTTCATATTTTAGCCGCGTTCATGGGGACGAGATGTGGGAGTGTTGTGAAAACTTCTGTGTTAGCAAAAAAAAAAAAAAAAAAGTTGAAAACGACGAATGTTGGGAATGATTCCGTACAAGATGGATTTTGGTCAGTTGTTACACCTCTACTAGAAGAAAAAAATCTCAAAAGTTCACGCCCTTCTCCCCTGTGCTTCCCCTCAAGCATCGGATTCACAGACTCTTAGTTACTGGCTTATATCTAAGCAGTTATTTTTCTATTAAACTTTTGATCCTCATTAGATAGACTGAAGAAAAGGTAATGTTTCGTTGTTCAATAATGCGTAACGATCTGTAGGATTTTATGTTTTGGTAATGAACGATGCCCCTATAAGATTGGATCACATATAAAGACGAATTCAAAGGAATTATTTTCCGGAGAGGGGCATCGTAACGATCTGTGGAATATTTAAATGTAACGTACAACAAACTCTAAAATCCCAGACATTTAGCCATCACCTTTCCAATCAGGAAATTGCTAGAACCATCTAAGGAATGAATGTCTTGTCAGACATTGCCGAGCTTCCTTGATCGCCATCGTTGCAAACAGGTGTAAACGATCGCAATCAAGGAAGAGTCTACAGATAACTGAGTCGGCATTACTGAGTAAATTCGATTGGAATAAATGTCTGGAAGGAGAGAGGTCAGTGGTCAGTTCTAAGTCAGTCAATCGAGGAGCGAGTACGAGGATTACGAAGAGAGATAAGAGGACGCCTTGGGGAGACCGTGTCGAGACGAGTCGCAAGTCAGACTCTTTGTATAGTCTCGGGCGTAACCTCTCATCGCATATCTTCAGCTGTAGTGCAGAGACAAGTATACCCTTTCCAATAAGCCATGTTCATCCAGTCTTTGGGGGTTTAAAACTCAAGTGGTGTGTCTTGCCACACGTAGGGTTACCAGACGTCCGGTTTTTCCCGGTCATGTCCTACATTTTAGCCTTATGTCCGGCGTCCGGGAGGAATTTGAAAAATATCATAAAAGTCCTACATTTTGAGCGTCACAAAATATTAATTAGGAAAATAGGTAACAGAAAGAAATCATGCAAGTTACAAGTCTATGGACTACGCTTCCAAACTCAATAGTGAAATTTATTTTGCTTCAGACATTGATGTCCGTGTGCACGAACGAAGATCAAATTTTAAACTCGGATCGGGAAAGGATCACTGGAAAATTCCATTGCACGAAGACGGTTCAACACTTTTTATCTTCTGATCGGCCATTCGCGACCGTTTTGGTGTGTGATCCTGGTTCACGATACTGACGCTTCGACTGCAGGCAGTTGTTTTTTAATATAAAAAGAGCGGAAAGTGATATCGAGGGCGTACAACAGCTAGAGATGTTGGATGTACAATGCTGATAATTCGAGAACTATGTAAACTAAAAACTGCCAAAATAATAATAATAATTTGTGGTTCTGTGGTGCAAAGTTGTAATGTTTATAAATACTGTACTTTCTATCCCAGAACACAAAACATATATAAATGTCATATATTACGTGCAAGGTAAATTAGAACACAGCAATGTTTACGACATTGCTACATGGTGTTGGAGATATGATTGTATAAATTTACGAAAATACATGTTACTGGCTATTTACACGACACGACAATATAAATATATAAGAATTAAGAAATGAAAAATTCAAATAGTTACCACAGTACAGTAATAATAGAAATAATACTAATAATATATCTTTATTGCGGGCGAGGTTCAGTGCAATGCAAATCCTTAAACCAAGTTCATTTATTGTGGATTAAAATTGATCTCGTTCATCTGAACTTCGAAATAATCGGCGTTGGTGAACGCGGCCATGAGTCATTGCCCCCCCCCCCCCCTAAAAAAAAGTTTGTCCTGCTATTAAACAAACAGGAAAGCGGAAGCACTTAATGAACAAAGTTTTGGGACCACTTTCTGATAACGTCACTGTTCAATGCCTGAGCAGAATTTCTTGCCTTAGGGTTTATACTGATGGAACAAGGTCTTGCCCATTCTGATTCAATATTCAATACAATTTGATTGTAAAGCAGGGGTATAGATAACAAAATTATTTATGGTGTCTGCCAGTCAAGAAAGTCATGGTAGTCAAGAAAAAGTAAATATATTAACAAGTAGGTCAAGAAGTCAATAAAAAGGCAATAAATTATTCTTGTGGTCAAGAATTTTTGCTATCATAATGACTGATTGGTTGATTCAGTTTATTTTACTTCACTTTTTTCTGTCCCTTTGGCTAATCGCGAAGATGAGGATGAATGGTGGTAAGATAAGATGGATGAAGGAACAGTCACAAACATATAGGGACAACCGACACAAGCCCCACATGAGTTTATACTGGCTGTGAGTAGACGCCAAAGCCTCGCTTATCTGCCAAACACAGTTCAGGCTCTTTAGTAGGGTTTTTCATTAAATAAATATTTATTTTCTTAATTACTAATTTTCAACTTTGCCTAAGTAGGGGTAGAATAAATAGACATTAAGAAAAACGGAAAAAGGTATAGAAAAGTCCAGAAAAAGTCAAGAATTCTGGATGTGTTATTTTGGTAGACACCCTGGACACTACTCAATATGAAACTTCTCGAACCATTTTCAATTACGGTAACTGCTGAATATTTGTTTGCCATTACAGGTCATAATTCAAATGTTGAGAGAGTACTTTCATTACCATCAGCACAACAGACTCACGAGAGAAATTATTTTTCATGAAGTCTGTAAAATGTTTGTTTGGTACTGGTCCCTATAATTTCAAAGAGTTTGACTGTCCACTCTAACATAAATATAGTTTGGCTAAACCTGAAATTTGATAAAGATTGTCTCCTCTGAGAAGTACCGCTTAAATCATGTAGTGAGAGGTGCATTGATTAGTATGGTTGCAAGTTTTGAAATTTTGCATTTAAAAATTCATTAAGAATTCATTTTTTTAAAACTGAAAAGTGTCACTTTTCAACTACTTTCTAAAGTGTTCTATAGAAATATCTATTATTTATTGAGAATGTTTTGTGTCCTACCTACATTTTGGGACAGCATGTCCTACATTTCCCTTACAGCGATCTGCTAACCCTAGCCACACGTATGTGTTTAGTCAGTACCACTTGCACCTTACCATCAGCTTTGCCATGAACAGCGAGTATGCCAATAGTTGGGGTGATGAATGATGAATGAGCTACATTACCCGTAGTACGATCCCACGTGGTGATAGATGCGGGATATTCATTTATTTCAATTCGAAATAAATGAAAATTGGAAGGATAGGCAATGATACGAATGTAAGTGGTTTTCACGTTATGTAAGAAATCATCTTTTAAAATAAAGACAAGTCTTGTCTTCCCCTGTAAAATAGAGACAAGTCTTCCTGTACTTTTAAAATTTTCTCGATTGTAACTATCAAATAAATTATGCGACAGAAAATTATTTGCAATAAAAATTACAGCCTAATTTATAAGCGTTAAACTGATATAAGTTTTAATGTATTTAATCAAAGAATCGCCATAAGATGTGTCTCCAAATAGAGGACTCGTACCCACCATCTTGATCACTGTCCAGCGGCTAAGTCCCTAATGATTGACGAATTGTTACACTTTTTGATAAAAGCAAGAGACTTGGTAGTATAATTGTTATGCCATTTAAGGAATTTTCAGTCGAGGAGCCAATCGCTATGTGCGTGCCGATGCCTCCCATGTTCAAAATAGTCCACCGTATTAGATTTATTTTGGTTTGATATTTCTCGGGAACGGTGACGCCTATGAATGTCTGGTTTTCTCAGAAGTGCTCCAAATAGTATAAACTTTCACACTAAATCAATAAATCTATTTTTAAAAAATAAACGATTATTTTGTGAAATACTCATTTTTAAAGTATTTTGTGAGAATAACTGCATATTGAAAATTTTGTTGATGGTTATGTTCTTACATTTTCAGTCATATAAATTAGAGCTCATTCCAACATCTCGAATTGAGGTCTCAAGCAATAAAATTTTGTATAACTGTCATTTGTCCAGTAACTTTATAAATGTAAAAATAGTATTTTAAGAGGAAATCATGCCCCTCGCCCGAGCGCGACCGTCTCCCCTTCCCTTTCCTAGAAAGACGAGTTTTCCCCGTTTATTTGTAAAAGAAGTAATCAATTCCACTCCTCCGTAACTATTGGACTTACGACCTTCATATTTTTATGGGACACTTTTTAAAGGTTTATTTCATAATCTATTCACTCAAATTCTCTGTAGCAATAATGATTTCATACTTGATTTTAATTTTATTAAGTTTGGTAACAGCGTACAATTGCCTCACTAAATGGTCGGCTTCTCACTTTCAGATTCCGTTTACTTCCTCATTTTCAGGAAGGGTAAATAAAACAGGTTTCGAGAATCGACGGGATCGAGCCGGCAGGTTTCTAGTGTTTCGCCCGATGGGAGGGATTGAGAGAGAGGGGAGGGGGGAGTGAACTGCCTCATCCAGAATAAATAGCCTCAGCCTTTTATAGCCATGGGCAGGGGCAGCGTGACAAAATTCGCAGCAGCTTCTATTCTCCACTTGCTTGTGTCCATAGGAACACAGAGCAGATGGTAGGTTGGTTACTCTATCCCAGTGGTTCTCAACCTTTTCGAGACCTCGGCCTAGTATTTTGATTATTGTATTATTAAATTGATTGATTTTAATTGTGTAATTAAAACTGCCGGCCCCCGTGGCGGAGTGCTTAGCACATCGCAGTACGACGACAGGGGTCCTGGGCTCGAATTCCGGCCTGGACATGGTAGTTTGTGAGTGTCCATTTATCAATTTCATCATATCATTCCTCATCACCATCTTCGCAAATTAGACAAAAATGGCACAAAAAGCGAAGTAAAAGAAAGCAAATCAAATCAATAATTTTAATTAAAACTGTACTCACTATAGAAGTCAATTAAGCAGGAAGCCAGCAGAAGAATGACAGCTTATCGGCAAAACCCTGTCCTATAATATACACACAACATATATGTACATGCGTAAAATATATAATTTAGTCAATAAACACTAGTTCAACACTAATACCAGGCTGTCCCAGAAGTCCTGCACCATCAGCACACTGAGCCCCAAGAGATGAAGTTTTCGAGCGTAGGTGGCGCCACCGGTGAAAGGCTGTTGGCAGGCATAGAGGACAGGTTCGTGGGATCAAGTGAAGGCACGCGCAACATGTGTAGCGAGTGTTCCTTTGAAATTAAAGTGGGCACGATGAGTGAGGACCAAATTGCACTTCGTGCAGTGCTAGCTTTTTTATGGAAAAAATGTCTAACAGCAAAAGCGGCAGCGGAGGATATTTGTCGTGTCGAGAACGAAGAAGTGGTGAATCGATGGACAGCTTCCCGTTGGTTTAAAAAATTCGCTTCGGGTGATCTACGCCTCGCGGACAAGACCCGCACGGGGTGACCTCCGATGGACATTAACGAGTCTCTGCATGATGCTGTGCATGCTACACCACAATCCAGCACACGTGTTAGCCAGAGTGGTTGGGGCATCCAAATCGACAGTAAAAATTCGCTTGCATGACATGGATTACACCAATAAACAGTATCGACAAAGTCCACACGAGATGACAGAGGTGCAGGCCCAGCGCAGAGTTGCAATTTGCCACACATTGCTACAAAACCCGCATGATCTTCGTTTTTGGAGGAGAATTGTGACAGGAGACGAGAAGTGGGTGTTTCTGAAAACCCCGACACACGTAAACAGTGGGTGAAAAGAAGACAGGAGGTCATCGCCCATGTGAAACAGGACAGATTTGGAAAAAAGCTCATGCTGAGTGTGTGGTGGAATATTGACGGGATTGTCCATTATGAGTTTGTTCCAGAAGATCATGCTGTAACAGGTGAAATGTATTCTGAACAATTACGCCGAGTGTATGCCATTCTGGACGGGAAATACCCGGCATTAACGAGGAGGAAGAGGTTACTGCTGCAAAATGACAATGCTCCCAGTCACCGGTCTCGAAGAGTGACCAACACTCTAGCTGAGCTTGACGGATTTGAGTTGTTACCTCATCCCGCCTATAGTCTGGAAGTTGCACCATCGGATTACGGTTTGTTTCGCTCTCTCTCATTTCCTGTGTGGTCGGCACTTCAGTTCATATGATGAGGTAAATTCTGCCTGTCGTGAGGTTTTCAATTCTAAACCTGCCACCTGGTATCGCCATCAGATTGAACTGTTGTCGCAGAGGTGGGTGAAGGTAATTGAACATGGAGGCCTGTACTTTGCTGAATAAAGTCTGTCTTTGTTTCTGATATTCTGTGTTTCGTTATCGTTCTAGTATGGTGCAGGTCTTCTGGGTCAGCCTGGTATTTTATTTTGAATCTGCAAACTCGCTGAAAAAAATAGTTGGCTTATTTTATTACAACTGAGCTTCTTTTTTTGTAAGTTATTGTAGTGAAACTTTTGCTGCCGTTTTCTGTCCGTAAGTTTGTTAATTCAGGAATGAATTAAAGTGATAGCCAAACGAAGACAGTCACAAAATTGCAGATTTTTACCTTCGAACACTAAAACACTTCTATCTTCATTTAACTTCTTGGATTCCATTTTCTAATATTCCTGTGAAGAGCATGTTCCAATGTCACTTCGGGTTCGGGCCTAATATAATAATTAATGCACTGTTACAGAAATTGAATTACATGTTTAAGAGATGATAATTAACCTATCGTTAATGTCCAGGTTGAAGAGGTCCTCCATTTCTTATCTTGGGATCTCGTGAAAGAAGGCGTCATTAGAAATATTATGCTTATTTCTGTGCTTATGTCAGAAATTAGTTTTTAGATTATATTTAGTCCCGTCTTCACAGAATTGCTTCCACATAAAAAAAACATCCACTGTGAAATGAGATTTGAAAAGCCTCAATTGCGTACAATTTATACGAATCCATGTTTGAAAGACAAATTGAACGACATCCAGACAGCGCAAATTTGTAATTTATATTTTCAACAGATAGTTTCTAATTTATATGAACAGCGATCAATATATGTCGTGGGATATACACCAATGAAATCTGTCCGAAAATCTTACTAATTCAAACATTAATAGAATTTTCAAGAAAACGTGTACATTACCCAGGGCGAAGTTCGAACCTGGAATCTTCGGCGGTGAGATTTTGAGTCGATAACTCAAATCATTTGGCCACTGAGGCTGTCCATTAAATGTAGAAAATATAGGTACGTGTATCAGTTTGTACTTAATCACTCCGGATAAATTCAAATATGGTACCATAATGGAGGCTCTTTCTCCCAGTTTCATATTTTTATTCCTCCATCTCGTCTTTCTTAATCTAATGATATAAAGAGCAATATATTTAAGTTTATTACACTTATATTCACCTCACCGTTAGATCAACTTTGATGTAAAAAAGTTTCAAGATAAAGTAAATTGAAAGAAAGCATACGAGGTCTTTATGGAAAACACAGACCTATAATTCACATAAACTGACTGTATTTATTATTTTCGTTGCTTTTATAACTCTTAGTTTAATCGCGAGTATGAGGATGATGAAGCGTATACAATACAATTTCTCTCTCCGTGTAAACAATAATTATAATTATAACCCATGGCGCAAAGGTCCAAGCAGGTCAAGATACTGCCGGCATCACTCCCACATGCCTCAGCAGAGGGAGATCATGCAACAGTGGCGCAACTACAGGGGGGCATTGCCCCCCACCCCAACCTTGGACGGAAATGAGTTCTGTTGGGGATGAAACATTGACGGTCAAGTGCATCTGCAAGGGGCAATTACCGCCCACAACTTCAAATTTTATGTAAATAAAAATGCTTTTCGTAAAATTTTCTTCCTCGCTTCGCTTGCAATACCTGCTTTTCTTAGTATTATCAAGTCCCGAAACATATCTGGGGATGGCGAAAGTCGGCCTTGGGCGCCGAACGATCTAAATGATAAGAGATGAATTGTGGTTTTAAGTCCACTTTATGCACAGAAAGGCTAATAGGGACTGGACATACAGTTTAAAGTGGGATCCGAAGCACTGTCATGTGCCTCCGCCGGGTATCGAGCCCGGGACTCCATCAAAAGGTGACGACGTTACCACTACGCCATCGACAAGGCTAAAAAGTTGTAAAAGAGAGAATGCGTTGGCGTCCCGTGAAGTTATTTGCGCCCTATTGAATTAAAAAAAAAATGGATCTTACTCGCAGGTTGTTTTCTGTAATGCATTGTAAATAACCAGAGAGAGAGTAACACTTTTATTAATTGATTTTGTTTTAAATGTATGAGCAATTGTTGAGGAAAAGGAGCGTGCACAATTTATGTAATTTTTGCTGTTGGTTAATTGTGAGATGGATGAATTTATTGTGTAATGTATTTAAATAATATATTACATTATATATAATATGCATTAAAGAATCTTTGAATACGTACACAATTTAGTGTCCACGTCGCTCCATGTTGCATATGTGTGAAACATATATCGTGCATGAGTTATACATGTTAATGTAAAAGGGAATTATATTTGGAATGCATTTATCAAGCATTACTATCTTTCAAAAATAGTTTGAGTACTTGTTTTCCATTATTAATGTGAAATTGAACGTGTTGAAAAATAATTTAGATCGTTTGTTCGAAAACAAATACTTTAGCACCAACTTCTACCCCTTTTTGCATAATTTACGAGGGTAATAACGTCTTTGATACTACCAGCGGCGGCTCAAGGGGTAGAGCCGCCGTGCCATGGCACTACCCTCAGAAGAAATTCGTACGTCGCCAAGTAAAGTTAAATTAATACATTGATAGTTTACAGACAAGGAGATTCGAATTTTGCAATCGGTCAAGCTGACGTGACGACCGCCCCAACCTCCTCACTGCATCGCCAGCTGTTTCGTTCTTACCCTCGCGAGGCAAGAGTCCGTGCCGTGGAAGAGCTGGCCTAATCATGGACCTAACCAAGTTGACACACATGCAGAGGGTTGAAGAAGTCTCAGCGAGGAACATTTCCACCATGAGCCGAGAACAAAGTGGCAGGGGGCGGGGTTAGCCCATAAGAAACCGTGCTAGTCTTAGCCTGGCCTGGCGAGGGAACTTTCGCAGTGTTGACACGACACAGTTGCCACCTTCAGAAAAAAGTCGCTAAATACGACTGGTTTGTAAGACCCGTTGGGGAAGTAATTTCTGCCTACTTTTGGAGAAACGAACCTAATATTTTTCCAAAGTTAAATGAACATTTTTGATAATAGATAGATGCACCAAGAAGGCCATCCAGACTTTTTTAAAAATATCCTATGATGATGCGAGTTTCCTTCGGCATTTCGACAATTTCTCTTCATAACAAACATATTTTCGACATCCAGTTAGAATACGCGTGCATGGGGGAGGAGAAGGTGATAGGATTTGTTTTTCCTTTCCTCTTGTAATTTTTATATTTTTAGGGAAGTTTCCTGTAGTGTGTAAAGATAGGTTAGTGAGTGAAGATGAATCGGATTAGTACGTTATTACTTAAACACATGTTGTTTTCCACATTACCAAACGAGGACAAACATCTTGGCTAGTGGCGCAACCTCAAGGAGGAGGCGGAGGGCATTGCGGAGTTTTTTTCTATTTCCTTGATCACGTTGACACTACCCATCATAGTTGCCGCCGGCCGCCACTGGATACTACTACTACTACCGCTACTACTACTACTACCAATAATAATAGTAATGTTGGTCCCGGGTTCGAATCCCGGCTTGAGTGTCAATTCATCAATTTCATCATATCATTCATCCCCATCTTCGCAAATAAGTCAAAAGTGGCACAAGAAGCAAAGTAAAATAAAGAAAATCAATAATAATAACATTATTATTATTGGTACGTTTATTATGGTACTTGCCCCCCTCCCCCCCAGACAAAAATTTAAAAAAATCGTGGTTCCGCCTCTGTCATGCTACCAGTTACGGGATGACGTGTGATTAGCACGACGAACCCTCAGTTGTTGTTATAGGTTTCCACGACCTGATTACGCTAATCGTTCGTAGCTCCCCAATTTGCTCACGATGGTGAGTGGCCTCCGGCCTCATACCCTGGCCAAAATTTTCGGGAGAAAAGTTGTTACTAAGTAGAAATATTTTCCAAGTATAATAAGTAAGAATTTGATATGGTTCTACTAGAAAGTTTGTATTACTAGGAAGCTAGCAAAAAGTCTATCACTGTTTTGCAATTGCAAGCCGAACGATACTGATTTTATATGACCAGGGGTCAACCTAGAATTTTAAAGAAGTGTAAGGGTAAATTTAGAACCGAAATAATCATAAATTTGACTTCAGTGAAAAATTTTAGGTGAGAGTTGAGAAATTTTGTAGTCGTTAGGGGTGCGTGGATAAATTTCTGTATAGGACGTCATTACTTTCACAGGTAAGGTAAAGCAAAGTTCCCCGTGCATATAGCACCGTTCCATAACACACATTTATGGGATGTGAGGTAGGGCCCCACACATTCTCGGTCTCGGTCATGTGATCAGCACCACGATCCGGCCGCCTTTATCCCAAGGGTAGCCCCCAGATACACATTGATTAGAGGCTAGGTGAGCCTCAGAGCCGCTTTATGAGGGGACAAGGCCCACCTCCAGAATCGAAACTGTGTCTCCCACGTGGCGGTCAGACGCCCTACCGAGTAGACTACCGAAGCCTTATTCTTTATTTTTATTTCATTTTGTCTTTATTTTTTTTTATTTTTGGTGATCTGGTGGCCCTTGCTATCACTTCGCTTAAGAATGATGTAATACACAAGGATTCTCTGCTTATTTTTAATACACCAAATCGCCGACCTACATGACGCTGTGGTTAGCACTGTGCGCAACAATGCCAGGGATGCAAGGTTCGAAGCCAGGGCTTTGCATGGTTGTTGTTTGTGAGTGTCGGTTCATCAGAACATCAATCATCCTCATCTTCACGATTAGCTAAAAGTGGCAGAAAAGCAAATAAAATAAACCAATTCAATCAAACCACAAAATCGAAATTAAATATTTGTTTTTACCCGGACATGCAAACAATTTTCATTGTGAACTCAGCCGGCTCCCGTGGCGGAGTGGTTAGCACATTGCGCTCCAACGCCAGGGGTCTCGGGTTCCCGGCCTGGGCATGGATGTTTGTGAGTGTCCATTCATCAATTTCATCATATAATCACTCATCCCCGTCTTCGCAAATTAGCCAAAAAGTGAACAAAAGTTGAAGTAAAAATAAAGCTAATAAAAAATATTGTGAAATTTTATGTAAATGAAAATACTTTTCGTAAAATTTTCTTCCTCGCTTCGCTAGCAGTACCTGATTTTCTTAGTATTATCAAGTTCCGAACCGTAGCTGGGGGTGGCGAGAGTCGGCCTTGGGCGCCGAACGATCTAAATGAAAAGAGATGAATGGTGGTTTTTCCATTAATTCCGAAGAAGAGCACCCTGCCGAGATTTCTTCTTTGGAATCTTTGAATGTGGCATTCTGCGCCTTTTCTTTCTTCGATCTTCCATTTCTTGAAGGTTTACTCTTCCAACGAAGGTTTGGCACTTGTTACAAATAACACAAACTCCCGTTGCTTCGTAAAACACACTGAAAGGAGGTTCAAGCATTCCGTGGTGAAAAGCAGGCGGGCCATTAGCAGCACCCCCTCCCTTCCTTCGCGGTCCTGCCGAAATGAGGGGGAAAAACTCCAACCGCCGGGAAAGACCCCGTTCCGTGTAAAGGGTCGATTTTGACTTCGCCTGTTTATGGCATTTGGAATGAACATTGCCAAATTTAATGTAAATAAAACCAAATATCAAACCATTTGTGAGAATGAAAATTTGAATGAATAGATTATGAAATAAACCTTTGAAAAGTGTCCCATAAAAATTTGAAGGTCGTAAGTCCAATAGTTACGGAGAAGTGGAATTGATTACTTCTTTCAGAAGTAAACGGGGAAAACTCGGGAGACGAACGCGCTCGAGCGAGAGGCGTAATTTCTTCTTAAGTATTCAGTTAATCTAAAATTTAAATTAAAGCTTCAAACAAACATTGCCCAATATTACAATATATATAATACTATCGTTTGATTCGGGAATATTTTTAAGACTGCTAACTAGTAGTGGTGATCGGCACAAGAAGAGAAGTAAAATGAAGTAAATCAATAATAACAATAATAATAATAATGTTACAATAACATTATTAGTAACATTATTATTAACATTATTTTATTAACATTATTATTATTATTATTGGTACGATTATCCTGGTACTTGCCTTCCCCCAGACAAAAATTCGTGTTTGCGCCTCTGGACCCAACCAAGACAAAGCCTACATCACGCAGGAAAGTCACAGCACGGAGTTTGCGGGTTGTTTTTAAAGAAATCGTTGACGCACGACATCAAACTATGGTCAATGGATTCGTCTCTCCCCCAACCTTCCCTCGCTCAAGGACGACTGGTCCTCTATGCCTCGCAAGAAGGCATCTATCTCTTCTGTCCCGCAGTCAAGTTACGTTGTGTTCTCTGCCCACTGCCTGAAGGTCCCCTTTTGCAGGGATATAAAACCTTTTTCGAGCAAGGCCTCATCCCCTTTTGAAAAGAGAATGAATGGGATTTTGTCAACCCTCGCGGTCTGAAAATTCTGTGACGTCATCGTCACATCGGCTCGAAGAACTTGCCTTCCTGTGATGTGTTCACGTGGAAGCATATAGAAATAACGAATCTTTACAGTGTCGTTTGAGAACTTATGTCTAAACCATGTAAGCTACCGCCACCGCAAAATTCAATTTTGCATTCCCGCTCCCCCCCCCAAAAAAAGTCACGCGGTGACTCTTGCCAGAATTGTGAAAATTCCTTGCCTCGTCGCATTGGGTCGTCGTTATTGCGAACGTTCTTCCCGGTATTGATTTCGTATCCCCTTGTGAACTCTCAAGTGGTACTGAATATACATCTACATCAGTAAATAATGTTAATGAAGTGCTTTCTGAATAGCCTAGAAGTGATTAATGCGTTGCAATTTTTTAAAATTTACTTTTGAACGCAAAAATAGACTCAGTGGAATTTAGCAACATGTATTCTGGTGAGTTCCATAGGTAAAGGTAATGTAAATTTTCCCGTGCATATAACACCGTGCCCAGGGGCGCCGACTTGTCAAAATTATTGGGGTGGCTCTGATCACTGAAATAAATGAATGAATGACTCACTCCCTCCCTTTTTTAAAAATAAAAATTACGTCTTCGTATAGCAGATTTAAGCAGCTATCATATTCCTCATGCAAATGAAATGTAACATGAAAAACGTGTGTCTGCTCATTTGTTTTTTAGATAACAATTAACATTTTTATTTAAAAGTAGGCTATGTATTTACATTAAGAGGCCAACATAACAGTTTTATGCCGGCCTCGGTAGCCGAGCGTGTTGGGTGGTCGGCTCAACTCGCTTTGATTCGGAGGTGTCGGATTCGAGTCCCGGCGAGGGCATGGGTGTGTTTTAATGTCCGCAACAGACTTGTAAAGAAAGGACATCTGACGGGTGCAAAGAACCTTAGTGTTGACGTACCCATAAAAATAGCGAATATTTACAATATTTAACAGTTTTATTTAATTATTTACATAAATGCTAACACAAATAGCAGGCAAATAGTTTTACTTTTTTGTTCTTGCTACAATATTTTACTTTTTAAATTTAATTTTGCAATAATAAATAAACACATAGCACTCCGTGTCATATCACCTCGTTATTTTGAAACTCTTTTTAGTAAAAATGTTATCAATACTGATAATTATATACTTAGTATATAGTAATAAGTCATGTGTTTTGCTGTCTCCGTTCATAGCCCCCCCAAAGTTGATGGTTTAGCGGTCTCAGCCCCCAAATTTAATGGTCTAGAACATTTCAAATGTGTATTTTAAGTTAAGTTCATGTTGCACAATTCAGAGTAAACTTTACAAGAGAAGCAAAATAATACATTAGATTCTCTTAAGCAAAATTATTTGATGGTCTCTTCCCCCATATCATTAACATTGGGGGGGGGGCTCGAGCCCCCCCCCCCCAAGCCCCATGGAGTCGGCTCCTATGACCGTGCCATGATGGCATATGCAAGGGTGGGGCCCACACATTCTCGATCTCGACCATTTTGGAGGTGATATGATCACTACGCTCCGGCAGCCTTTACCACGTTGATTTACTCTCGGGTATCCATTGATATATGGGTGGGTGAACCTTGGAGGCACAAGGCCGAAAAAGTACCAACCTTAGATAACCCATCCCGAGAAAATCACCAGCTTTGGGCCTCTCTGCAGAGCTGATTAACGGAGTTCTTTATAAATCGTGCTTCATAATGTTTCCCACTAGTTTCCAGTATGCAAGATTTTTACACACAAAGGAATCTAAACGAGAAACCAACAACACCATTGTGTTGTGTTATGCAAGAAAAATCGAATTAATTAAATAATAATGGTTACATATTATCTACACTTTGATGATGAATTATGTAAAACTTTGTAATATTCTTTTTTCTACTTGCTAAAACATGGGTCCCTTAGTGCACCAAGGTTTCTATTTCCTTCAAAGGGCAGAGACTCTTGCATCACAACAGACAATGTTTGCCTCCTGGTTACGTTAATCATTTTGCAAAATGTTGTGTGAATTTTGTTATTTTATTGTTGAAATACATGTGTTTGACACCCAACAAACAAATTGGAATCCCTTGATTGATCAGTTACTTCTTGGATTACAGTGGCATCATTAATATTCCATATGAAGTTTCACAGAGAGAAATTTAATTAAAAGGGTGCAAATAATTTTACGGGGCTCCATGGCATTCTCTTTAACATTTTTCCCCCACATAGATCATTTGGCTCCCAAGGCCGACTCCCGCCGCCCCATGGTATGGCTCTGAAGTTGGACTATAAGTGCGAAGATATTGCGAGCGAAGCGATGAAGAAAATTTTACGAAATGTATTCTTATTTGTATAATATTTGAAATCCAGGGGGCAATTTTCACTCTGTGCCCTCCTGCAAGTGCCCCCGGCCGTCTGAAAGATAAATGCATGGAACAAGTGAAAACTAATTCCATATTGAGTATCCATTTGTCCTTGTTTTTCTTTCTTCCTCAATGTTTGCTTCCCCTAGAATGAACTCAATCCAAGGTCGGGGAGGGGGGGGGGGATGGACAATGCCCCCTTCACCACTGTAGTTGTGGCACTGTTTGTGAGTGTCTCTTTATCAATTTCACGTCATCACTCATTTTTGCGATTAGCTAGAAGTTGCACAAAAGCAAAGCTAAGTAACAAAAATTAAATATCCACTCCCTCTCTCTACCATATGATTCATATGATATGAATCAATATTACCAAAAGGTAGACTTGGGAATCAAAAATTTAAGCAGTTCGAAGTTCATACCAACACATCAAAGAAAAACATCCGAACACATTAGGGACCTAATACCGTGCGTCCTAATACCTAATACCGTGCGTCCATTTCGATCTGCAGCCGAGAGATCGGGGGAAGCGTGGCGGGCGGCACTGGCGGAGATGCCGACATTTGCGGCCTGAAATGCCCGCTTATTTTTATGGACATATGCAGACATTTATATAAATATTGCAAAACGAGCACTAACCTGTGTTATAAGAGTATGGTTTTAATTTTAGTAGCTTAGTGACTGTATGTGCCGATGATTTTGACACGCCCACCTCTTGTGAAACGCGGCGTAGAGCCGTGCGTCCATTTCGATCTGCAGCCGAGAGATCGGGAGAAGCGTGGCGGGCGGCACTGACGGAGATGCCGACATTTGCGGCCTGAAATGCCCGCTTATTTTTATGGACATATGCAGACATTTATATAAATATTGCAAAACGAGCACTAACCTGTGTTATAAGAGTATGGTTTTAATTTTAGTAGCTTAGTGACTGTATGTGCCGATGATTTTGACACGCCCACCTCTTGTGAAACACGGCGTAGAGGTTTGTTTGGAGAACGTTCTAACGCTGCACCAATATCATCGAGTTTTGCTTCGGTTAGAATCCGTCGTTTTTGCTTAGGTGTTTTAAAATTTAACGATACAGTTTCTCGTAATTTAAGGACAAGATATCTAACCGTATCTCTGTGTGGAGTTGAAACGCATGGGAATTTCTGTACAAATTACCTACACACGTCTCTACACGAGTTTGTTTTCACGTAGGTACGTGTCATACATAAAAAATCTTTGTTCTAACGTGAATCTTGCGGCTGGTATTCCAATCGTCTCACTGACACGTCACACATACACACTACAATAACACAAACAAGTAACTGCAAGTAACCAAGAATAACACTCTTGCGCACAGTACGAAATTAACACGCTCTTGGTTTACATTGCTCGCCACTATATTTACAACTCTGTCTTCATCTAGTCGCGAAGGAACAAAAAACTCGAGCTCGGATATTTCGGATTGCGAGGAAGCTCACGAAAACCACTCACTTTTATCGGTTTCGTCTGCAATGTAATCCTGATACAGTGTTGCACATTCGAAACCTCCAAACGATTCCCATCGCCACAAAACTATTTCAAGGATATAAACTTAAGCAGGACGTTACTGATCAAAACCATGATTAAAATGCTTTTTTATCTGTGGCTCTTAACATCGTTTCTATAGCGTATTGATTTGTGTATATAAGAGCAGAACTTGGATGAATTACAGAAGAACTTTTGCGTGTTATAACACAGGTTAGTGATCGTTTTGCAATATTTATATAAATGTCTGCATATGTCTATAAAAATAAGCGGGCATTACAGGCCGCAAATGTCGGCATCTCCGTTAGCGCCGCCCGCCACGCTTCTCCCGATCTCTCGGCTGCAGATCGAAATGGACGCACGGTACATGCAAGAAAATGCCCTATAAACTTAGAAAAATGACCTAAAAATTCTGAAAGATTTTTAAAACAAATTTATAAACTACCAAGAGAAATTCAAATTACAAATCAAATTACAGTATCTATCACATGCTCATTGCGTATGGTGGTAGTACAAGAAAGTTCACTTTTTGTCATCTTTTACACTTTAAGTACTGAGTTGCAGTACACAACGAATGATTGTCGGTTTTTGGACAAGAGAGCCTTGTACACGGAAATTTTTTTTTTCGACTTCCACCTACACAAGAGTAGCTTACTTGAAATGAACAAACAATATCACTTCCTGTTAAGTCACTTTCAATTCCATAGAGTGCAAATTGCTGCCTGACAAAATATCCGATACAGAGCACAAAACTTTGTACCCTTTGTTGTTTTACAATAATCCGTCTGGCGACAATATATTTACTGATATAGGGGAAATCACATTGTTTGAGCTGAATTGTTATACAACACCTTGTGTCAACAATCCTGCACAGAATTTCTTTGTTTCTTCAAACACAGTCATTCAGAACTGCGCTGAAGACAATGAGACGAGAGTCGGGAACCTCTCTCCTCCAAAGGGTTACATTTGCATGTAAAATGTCCCTTCTTTCACCAAAATGTAGAAAATTCATAAAATGACTTAAAAAATGGCCGAAAAATGACAAACGGTTCAAAAAGTCTAAAAAATTACATTTACTTCAAAAAGGTTCAAAGAATTGCAAAAAAATGCCCAAACAATGGCGTTCCCAATTATTCACTTAAGTGTAAAATACGTTCCTATTACTCTAGCAACATAACAAAGACATTTATTGATTTTGTGATTTATGAAGGTGTGTGGGATTCCGTATAATGTCGGATCATGATTTGGGGAATAAAATCTCTTCCAGATTCAAACTTCGGGAAATGATTTATCAATTTTCAGTATGTAGAACAGTTGTGATATTTTGAGTAGTCTTGTATTAAAAGTGCCTAATGTATTTGGATGTTTTTCTTGGATGTGTTGCTAAGAAGTTTGAACAGCATAATTTTTTGTTTCCCAAGTCTACCTTTTGGTAATAGCGATTCATGTTATAGAGAGAGGGAGTGACGTGAAATTGATGAAGAGACACTCACAAACAGTGCTGCAACCACAGGGGGTAGGGGCATTGTCCCCCCCAAATATTGAACGGAAGTCCAATCTGGGAGGGGGCAAACATTGAAGTAAAGAAACATGACTAGCAGAATCTAAGAATAGTAGAACAAAATGGATACTCAAGTTGGAATTAGTTTTCAAGTGTTTCTTGTTATTTTCCTCCAGACGGCTAAGGGCACTTGCAGGGGACAAAGAGGGGCAATTGCTCCCTCGATTTCAATTTCTTTTTACAAATAAAAGTACATTTCGTAAAATTTTCTTGCTCGCTTCGCTCGCAAGGTTAATATCTGCTATTCTTATAGTCCCACGTTCAGAGCTATAGCTAGGGGGCGGCGGGAGTCAGCCCTGGGAGCCAAAACGATCTAAATAAAAAAAAATGTTAAAGAGAATGCAATGTTCCCCGTGAAATTTGTTGCGCCCTATTAAATAAATATTGTTTTCAGTATGAAAATATTTGATCCTAAAGATTTTCCTGCTCGCTTCGATCCCAATATGATTATTTTCTGTAATGCATTCTAAATTACCCGAGAGAGAGGTAAGGCCAGATATATATACTTCAGACTGTTGCTGCTTAAATGCATGAACAATTCTTTTGAGGAAATGGAGCGTTCACATTTGAGAGACAATTTGGCGGATGAATTGACCATGTAATGTATTTAAATTATATATATATATATATATATATATATATATATATATATATATATATATATTAAAGAAACTTTGAATACGTACACAATTTAGCGTTAACATGTTGCATATGTGTGTTCTTATTTTATGTCGCTCTATGTTACATATGTTTAAAATATACGTATGTTGTATACATGAAAGTTATACGTGTCATATGTACAAAATAATAATGTTCGTCATTATTCTGTCCTTGAAAAATACGGTTTGTGTGCTTGTTTTCCATTATTAGCAAATATGAAATTGAACGTGTTGGAAAAATATTTCAAATAATTTGTTCAAACACAAATGCTTTAGCACCGACTTCTATCCCCTTTTGCATGATTTACGACGATAATAACGTCTTGTAATGCTACTATTATTACTACCATTACCACCACCATATTACTATTATTATTATTGGCACGTTTGTCCTGGTACTTGACCCCCCTCTCCAGATAAAAAATTGTGGTTTCGCCTCTGCTCACAAAGAAGACTCATGCCCAGGCTCGAACCTGGAACCCCTGGCTTCGCAGTGAGTTATGTAACCATCCTACCATGTAGGTCGGCTAGTGAAAGATGTAGGACAGCTTACTGGCTCAAATTATTATCAAACACGATGAAAATGTGATAGTGTTTCACAATTATTATTTCGGTTAGAAAGCGATAAAATTTGTAGTTCGATAGGGTTACACTAAGCATCTTGTGGAGTGTAAATATCAATTTCAAATCTTATGAATCATTTCTCTATGCAAACGCATCAAATATGATAAGCAACATAGGTGTGTGTTATGATATCCATTTTACAAAGGAAAAGTTAAGTTTTAACCCTGACTGTTTGCATGATATCGTTTCAATAGCATGTTATATATTGCTCTCAGAATTTTAAACGGCAGTAAAAATAAATGACATTTGCAACTACGAAGCTTACAATGGGATTGCATCCATTAAGGACAGAAGATGCCTATTTTGATTGCTTGTAACATCGAAAGATGAATTAGAGGCGCAAATAATGATTGAGAAAAGTTGCTTGTCTTGATGTCCTGCACACACTGTGAAAGTTGTCAATGTTATCAGGCGGCACCTTATGAATATAGGTTCAAGAAAATGACAAGTAGAAAAAAGCTGCAGTGAAATAAATACGATTGAAAATCTCTCAAATTAGATTCTATTTATTTTCTTATATTTATAATAATAAATTGTGTCTGTAGCAGAAGTTGTCTGTTAAACCTACCTCAGGCACAACCTAATTTTTTGACAAATAATTATGTCAACTCTTCTGCTATGTAGTGGATTCTCCTAATTTTATTCATATATCTTAAGCCATTGTGTGACTGGTAAAAATTAGTATCAGAATAAAAATCCCTGATATTTGGGGTTTGTACTCTTCTGCTCAAAAAGTGGTGACGATAAGCTGCTCAGAGACTTCGTGCTGCGGAAATGGGGTAAAGCGAAGGAGGCCCCTTATATCGTTCGGTTTCGTACCATAGTCATTAAGCAAGGTATTTTTCAAAATGTAAAGAGGATACAGCATTTCCCTCGATAAAACTTGATAAAACATGAAATATTAATGATGACAGTATAATCCAAGAAGTCGCTGATCAATCAAGGGATTCCTATTTGTTTGTCAGGTGTCAACACAATATTTTGCAAAATGGTTGACGTAGGCAAAGATTGTCTGAAGTGATGCAATAGAATCCATGGTGGAGAAAGGGACCCATTTTAATGTTTTAGCAAGTAGGCCTAAAAAAATGTAAATGTTTACACAATTCATCAAAGTGTAGATAATATGTAACCATTATTATTTAATTAATTCTATTTTTCTTGCCTAACACAACACAATGGTGTTGTTGGATTCTCGTTAGATTCCTTTGTGCGTAAAAATCTTGCATACTGGAAACTAGAGGAAAACATTATGAAGCACGATTTATAAACGTCTTCCTTAATCAGTTCTGCAGAGAAGCCCAAAGCTGTTGGTACATATTAATCGTCTATTAACATTATTGACCTGTAAATATAAAGTAGATACAGTCCCGATTAGCCTATTTATGTTAAATTTTATCTTTGTATTCTTTGGTAGTCCGAAAAGATCATTATCGAAATATTGTTATTTGATGTTGCTCGAACTTTTTTTGTTCGTTGGAGTTTCAAGATATCATCCCTTTCCTGTTGCTTATCACTTTTGGAGGAGGGGGAGGGGGGCATCTTCCAATGCAACACAATATATTAAAAATTTGCCCCCTCTAGGATTGACTTCGCCCCCCTACTAAAAATTCCTGGCTACGGGCCTGCGTCACAGAGAAACTGGCTCTGGCGGGATTGTAAACACGAGAGTTGGGGGAAGAAAATGCCTGTAGGGCCTTCAAAAGCGGGCCAAACCTGAATCAGATCCGCGAGCAGTTTGGGCATCGGGGTAATGGTTGCGGTCGTAAACTTGGGAACATTACGACAGTGAGTGAGTCCTAACTCAAGGTTACCCCCCGACCTCCTCCTCGAAGCCAATGCGTCGCTATTTTTCCACAGAAGATTTGAAACTGAAACCTGCGAAGATTGACATAACAGCTACTGAAGGGAGCCACGAAAGCTCAATTGATCATGATAATTAGAGACAGTGGCGTAATGGCCGCCCGGCAATGCAGGGTGTGGCGAGGTGTAGAACCAGCCCCGCAATATTCCTTCTCTCTCTCTGCTTCTGAAATGTTATATAGCTTAGAAATTCAACAGGAAGTGTCGCTTATGAAATAATTTAATTTACAAGACAGAAATCTGGTTTCCAGTAATATATGATACGACATCTTCGATAATAAGCAGGGGCGTTCTGGTTCGGCCAGAGGGGCCCGGCTAACTTAACATATGTGTCCCCTCCGAAATGCAGAATTAACTTCCTTGCTCGCAGGTGGACATCTATAGGAAAAATCGCATATCTCATAACTAGACCTTGGATTTTTAGATCCTAAAAATCCTGAAATAGGTCCTAAAAATCTTAAGTTATTCTCGAAAAATCCTAAAATAGGTTCGAAAAACCCTAAAATAGGTTCTAAAAATCCTGAAATAGGTCCTAAAAATCTTAAGTTAGACTCGAAAAATCCTGAAGTAGGTTAAAGAAAACTTAAAATAGTTCAAAATTTCTGAATACTGCTGATTAGGTATAGTCACCGGCAATGAAAATGGGACACATATATCCTGAAATATGCACTATCTCGCATAACGTTATGTGTGTTGCCTAACCCTACGGCGATGGCAGAACTCAACATTGGAAATTTGCTATTAAAATCCACTCATCGCCGTATAGTTAGGCACCAATCTGTTATCCACAGTAAAACTCCACAATTTTGTCTGTGAGGATCATCTTATATTCTGAAAATCTCAAAACAAAAATATAGTGAGTGGTGCAAACTTCAATGTTGAAATGTTAGTTTGCAAGGCGTGAATGCCACAAAGCACCGAAGTGACGCGAAAGTGAGCAAGACCACACAGATCAGACCACTTTATATTGCACAGGTAACAGTGGAACCTAAAATAGGTTCTAACAAGCAAAATAGGTTTTTAGGCACTAAAAAACTTTTGTTGCGTTTTTTAACGAAACGCTGATATATCTTATTATTTCTTGCATGAATCCAGTATAGATCAAGCAGTCGTTGCTTTGTTGCTGCACAATATAAAGAATTAAATTTGATAAATCATGAACTTTTATCACTAATTTTAATTTTACGTGTGGTAT
The DNA here is from genome assembly GCF_977018435.1 of Lepisma saccharinum. NCBI lineage: Eukaryota > Metazoa > Arthropoda > Insecta > Zygentoma > Lepismatidae > Lepisma > Lepisma saccharinum. The sequence continues at coordinate 149,394,011 of NC_139229.1, read as the reverse complement.
TTGAATGTAACTTCACATCAAATATTTTCAAGATGGCTCTAAGCCTTTTTATATTCAAATAAGAGCTGAAAAAAACTCTAAAATAGTTTACACCTGTTCCATGTTACTTCAAAGTGGTCCCAAAACTCAGTTTGATGTGGAGTCGAATTATCCCTTTGCCCTAAGGGTTCAGAGCGTATGGGTTAAATGTTACCATTATTTGGGGGCATTTTGTGAAGTTCATTTTTCTTCCATATTGAAATTCTGTGGACATTTCCTTCTTTCCAGTGTGTTTTTATTTTATGATCTACAGTGCTCGAAGTGGATACTCCTATAGCTGGTATGCTTGGTCGAGGAGGATTGGATTGATTTGGTGTTTTAAGTCCACTTTATGCACAGTAAGGCTAATCGGGACTGGACCTACAGTTTAAAGTGGGATCCGAAACACTTGAGCCTCCACCGGGTATCGAACCGGGGACCCCTTGATTACAAGGCGACGACGCTACCACTGCGCCATCGGGGAGGCCTCTTGGTCGAGGAGGGTCTTTGTGTAGATCAGCATGGAGAAATGAAGAAGTGGGGGATGCTTATGCAAATTATCCTAGCAGGAGGGGATGGTTAATGGAAATGTACATAACTGGGGGAAAAGCACCCGTCTGCACTCCTTCTCCACACCCACAACTCCAGCACTGATGATCTATTATTAATATAAAAAGGTCTTGTTTCATGAAATATATCGAAAAGAAATGCTATTGTTGAAATTATTATTAATAATGTCCACTATTATTAAAATTGAAATCCTTTTCGGAATTCAGTCTTTCCGATCGACTTTCATTGAGTGACGAATTTTCAGTGAATGAAGTCCCATCACCGCCCTATTACCCGTCTTTCAAGGCTGGAGTTCCGCCATATTTCCTTCTACTAGATTTCAATTGAACTTGTGATGCTGGGTTAACACTGGAAATCTAGAGGTCCAGTTCAACCCCCACAACAGAAATGAGCACTTTGTTGAATACATTAGTTACTATTAGTATTAGAAGGCTAATGTGAGGGGATTACTTTATATCATACATTTTAGTCCGATGAGAAGGTCCGGAAAAATGCAGATAGATACCTCAAAAATTTTTAGATTAAATTTGTGCAATTGGAAACAATATTGATTTATTAGTGCGCAATTAATTTCCCTGGACGCAATGGCATTCTCTCTTTTACAACTTTTTTTTAGATCATTCGTGCCCAATGGCTGGCTCCCGCCGCCCCTCTGAACTTGATGAAAACAAGAATAGCAGATAATGCGAGCGAAACAAGCAAGAAAATTTTACAAAATGAATTTTTATTTGCATAAAATTTGAAATCGAAGGGGTAATTGCTCGCATTAGCCCCTGTCCCCCCTGTAGTTGAGTCACTGTATAATGCAGACATATTTAAGCAATATATGTTTACTTTGGATACTTTAGGCTCACTGCCATTGTTAGTCAACCTTATTCTGCACAGTTGCTCGACTAACCTTGTGTTAATGCGAATACCACGCACCCTTCCCCCTTCCATCCAAACCGATTCTAAAGGCATAAGAGATAATGTTTTATTTCAAGCCTATCGCCGCGATCACCCACAGGTAGGTAGAAAATCTATACATAATAACCAAAACTAAAAATCAATAACAAGTCAATCAAACGATAGTTTAAAGTGGGATCCGAACCACTATGTGCCTCCACCAGGTATCGAACCCGGGACTCCTTGATTGCAAGGCGAAAACATATTCACGGCGCAATCGAGAAGGCAGTTATAAATATCTGATACATAAAAAATATCAAATAAATTCCCTTATATGTATTAAATACTAATGTATTTTTACATGTTTAGTAATTTACTTTTATATTTAATAACATTATAAATATTAATCATATAGGCTCTTTCTTCTCAGTTGCTTGGTAGAAAATTTGAAAAGTTTCATGCACATACATAATATATATGTATAGTTTGTGTATGTCTGTGTAGACCACAATCTTCTTGCCTCCCCCCCAAAAAAAATCAATCTTCAATGATTTCGCGCCCTGGTAGGGTATGTAGCTGCCTGGCAAAGTCCTCATTCCGTAAATTCACGAACTGCATGAAATCAGAAAAAGACATATATTCCCCCCTCGTTTTCAGAAAACCTGTTTCACAACCCACCCCTGTCCTTTCTGTGGTGAAGGACACTCCAGTGGGACAATGAATCTCCCCCGCTATTTACTGCGAGCAGCAAAAGAAGACGGCCGCGCCATCTACTGGCCACCGATGGAAATGCAATTTCAAAGCGCAGCGAGGTTTAAATGTAGCTTCCACTTCTATTACCTAACTTTTCTATGATCATACTTATAATCCAACAAACTCAGTATGCTAATGGAAGAAATATCAACGTCCAGTTTAGTTACGTAAAGGCTCACCAAGTAAACACGGGAAATGAACGTGTGGACATATATGCCAAAGCCGCTCGATCATCGGTAACTACCTCACTTGCGAGACTTCCATACACGGACCTTCTTCCAAGAGTTAAATATAAACTTCAAGATAAATGGAAACAGTGGTGTATAGAACAATTTCAATCCACGGGCAACACATATAAATGGTTTGCAGAACATTCACAAAACAAACCTTGGTACTACCCATATAATTTTCCAAGATCAGTTATTACTTTTATAATACGTCTACGTACAGGTCATGTTCGCACTAATGATCATTTATCACGACTACATATTACAACAAAACAAGCCTGCGCATGTGGAGAAGATAATCAAGATGCTACACATCTCTTTTTACAATGTCCCAATTTCGACAGAGAACGAGATAAATTATATAGTGGTTTACGTCGAAATAGAATTCCATTCCCTACATCTCTTACTGCCCTGCTCACGGACCCTACTCCTCCCACCATATGGCTTCTTTATGGATATGCAAGAAGATGTAATTTGACGATCTAACAAACAGTATAAATAAATATCAATAGATGTTTTTTTTCATTCTTGTGAAATATAAGTGAATAGCGAACTAAATACATAAAATTTTTTTTAAAAAAACTCAGGAAGATGACTAAAATCGACTACCAGTTGATAGGGTCAGAAAAAGAAGAAGAAGAAGAAGAATCAGGGTGGGTCAAAAAGAAAGAAGAAGGCATGTTTGTAAACAAAAAGTTTTTTTTTTTTTTTAAACATGTCCGAGATACTTAAGGTACTCTATATTCCTTGCTTACAGTCCACAATCTGACCTAAAAAGGCTGATGACTGCAAAACATTAGGTCTCATGTTTTAGTGAAATGCATATATTTGAATGAGCTAGTAGTTCGGAAAAGAATCATTGTAAGTTTATGCATTTCAGAGTAGGAATAATAATTATTATCGCAAATTTAAAATGGTTATATCCTGATAAATTATACGTAAATTCGTGCTTTTCCATGTATTACAATACTTAATTACATGTTAGTGTAAAAATATGTTTTGTGCTCAACGCGACGTACGACATTTGAGAATTTGTGAACCTAACAGATTGGTCGTATTGTATACTTGCATGTCCAATTTGAAACTAGTAATATTTCTTTAAGCCCGCAACTATTTTCGGAGCGAATTGACAATATAGAGAAAGTCTCCAATTTTGTTAATTTTCGGTATACTAACTAATTTTGGCCTCCTAATCACGAATCTGTTGTAAAAAACCGGGGGTCACGTCTGGAAATTTGAAAAAAAGCCGGTTGATTTTTTTTATATAGGTGTATATGCGTAGTTTTACGGACGAAATGTTATAACTATGCTTGCCTAACCTAACTGAACCTAACCTAACCTTCCGTGAATGGTTTGTGGGCCAATGATCACTTTCAATAAGGAATTCCTAGTTTTGTAGCACGTAACCGACAAACAATGTTTCATGGAACACGCCATTTTCCATTAAATCAGCGGTGGAGTATATGCGTAGTTTTATGAACGAAATATTATAACTATGCTTGCCTAACCTAACCTTACCTTAAATGGTTATCTCTGAATGATTTGTGGGTCAATGATCACTTTCAATAAGGAATTCCTAGTTTTGTAGCACGTAACCGACAAACAATGTTTCATGGAACACGACATTTTCCATGAAATCAGTGGTGGAGTATATGCGTAGTTTTATGAACGAAATATTATAACTATGCTTGCCTAACCTAACCTTACCTGAAATGGTTATCTCTGAATGATTTGTGGGCCAATGATCATTTTCAATAAGCAATTCCTAGTTTTGTAGCACGTGACCGACGAACAATGTTTCATCACTACAGAACACGTCACTACGGAACATGCCATATGGAGAATTATCGCTGTAAATAACAACGCTATTTTACAACTTCTACACGTAAATGTACAATTTTAACACGCGACCCCCACATTGTAACTCCAGATACGTCACCAGGAGTGCATAAGAAGTAGGAAGTGAATTACAGACTTTCTCTATATTGTCAATTCTTACCCTATTTTCACCAGGGGGTGAGAATAGCATATGAGGCTACTGCCACCAGGTAGCGAGAATAGCATGTGGGACCATTTTCACCAGGTTCTGAGAATAGCATATTGGACTATTTTCACCAAAAATGATGAAGAGCACAAATCACATGATCAGATATTGGAAGCATTTACGGTAACGGTTCCGATTGTTTTATGATTTCTTCTTGCACAAAGACTAATTATCGTAGAATTTTGGAAATCATTGTCACACGAATTTTGAACCTTCCTTATCATTGAAGCAAATTTTTAGAGCATCAAATTTTAAATAATATTTTCATGGATGAGTGGAAGATGGGGCAAGGGGGCCTGTGGCCTCCCCACTGGAAAATGAATGTCAACCTAAAAGTATATATTTAACACAAAATTTTATTTCAGTTACAGTCGTTTGTGTTTATTACAGGAAATATTTCTTTCAAGGGGTGACACTATTATGGGGTAATATGCCATGTTTACACCCCCCCACCAAAAAAAAATTCCTGCGGATGCCCATGATTGTTATTGATTATTTGATTGAACACATACCCTAATAATTGCTTATATGAGTGGGTTTAGGAGGGGTATGTTTAGAGTCCTTGACCAACAATACTCCTCGAGAATTACATCGCTTTTTTTTATCAATAGATTTAGACTTTGATGTCACGTAAAATGGGTTTCAAAATTACATATAATGGAGATATTTGATCCCAAAATATGGCCCATGTAAGTTAAAAAAGAAAACCTACCTCATAGTACTTTCACTGTGCAGGACCAAAATTTCATCTGCAAGGGGCTTCAATTGATGAAAAAATTGAGATGAAAGAGGCCACAAAATGAAAATATTTGAAATGCACTCAAAACATATTGACTATCTGATACAACTTGGTTTAAAAGTTATAATTGAAATTGCATATAAGGGGGCCCTCACAATGTTGTTAACCAGCCTCATTTCTCTTTATATCTCTGTGTGTGTGTAAAGAGGGGGGAGCTATTTCTTCCCCTTCAGTTACCAACTAGCATGGGTTAAGAATTGATGGAGTGGTTCAGCAATTGAAAATGTGGTAACAGTATGGTATAGTGAAAACACATTTCTTCAAATTTACAGGAGAAACTACTTACGGAACTGAGTTTCTGTAGACTTTTGGAAGCTCGTGGAAGGGTTTTCTTCCTTCGTTCAACTTATTCGGCCGGTAAATCATGTATTTTTCGACATAAATGTATCTCCGATGCATGATAGCTCTTGCCACCATTACCGTCGACTACGTGAATCAAATGTTCCGTGCGTTCGATTATGCAACCCCCTGTTAATGTAGCAACCACGCGCTAGTTTTACAAGATGACGTGTGAAGGTTGCATTGTGAATTTTTTTTTTTCCAATTTAATTTTCTATGTTTGCCTAACCTAACTGAACCTAACTTAACCTTCCGTGAATGGTTTGTGGATCAATTTTCGCTTAAAAACCTTCTGTGAATAGTTTGTGCGCCATTTTTCGGTTAATAAGTGAAGGTTGCATTGTGATTTTTTTTTCCAATTTAATTTTCTGTTTGCCTAACCTTCCGTGAATGGTTTGTGGATCAATTTTCCCTTAAAAACCTTCTGTGAATAGTTTGTGCAGCATTTTTCGGTTAATAAGTTTGGAAACGCTGCATATCAGCTGACCATAGGCAACGTGAGTCAAGATTGGCCCGCCATATTGTGTGTAACGAAAGCAAATTAGCAACGCACAATAAATACTTGTAATGTGAAAAATTATTGTTTTTTCAGTGTAAAAAGAAAAATCCCACGTTCAAAAATGTTCCGCTATGCATAACAGGTAAGTACAAGTATAAATAATTAGGAAATAAACGAGTGAAATGTGTTTTCACTATACCATACTGTTACCGAAAATGTTGCTCATTCCATTTGTGTAAAACTTGTGTCCAGATATGAGTTTCTCTTACTAATGTATCAACTCATTCAGACTAAGTTTTTCCCTGTAGTTTCCTCAGTTGCTGCAGTTAATTGATATTATGGAACTTTTGATGCACTTCTTGTCCCTTTCCATCCATCCTAAAAGCTGTCTCATCTCCCAGTCATTATCAACCAATGGTAAAAATTAACTATACTAATTATTAAATCAACCACTCTACTAAATCTTTAGTAATCCACATCCAAACAATCCACAAATATTTACAGGCTGGGAGGGCAGAATTTTCACACTGGTCTAGGGGCATCACAACTTTATATCATATATACATCTGTCTACATCTTGTGTGCTGTTAAAATGGACAATTTGTAATATATATTACTGTCCAAAGAATAGATTTTTCACTGGCATCTATGCATAAACTTTCCATAAATATACACTACTGTTAATATGTTTAACCCAAAGTGGGGAGGGGAATTTTCTAAAAAAAAATACATAAAGCATCCCCCAGCGCAAGGAGTGGGAATAAGGCCAAGGGGGAGACCAAGAGGTCGGTGGAAAGAGCAGATAGTGGAGAGTTAGGAGAAGAGGACAAGATTGGAATACCATGGAAAGAGAGGAGTGGTGGAATACCAGGACAAAATGGAGGGGCTTGACTTCTATGCTGACCCAACCAGAGACAGGAAACTGCGAAGGATGCTAGCATAAGCATTCCCTTCCCTGCTTTATTTATTAATCTATGTTCAATCATACAAGCATCTCCCCACCCACTTATCCCCAAACTCGACCAACCATCTGCCCAGCTAGGAATTTTAACTTCAAATACTGTAACTGGCACGTTTCTCTATTGTCAGTGCCCACGAATGGTTGCCTCCATGAACCCTCAATGTTGGAGCAAAGCAAGGTAGCAATTGCTACTTCTGCCAGCAAGGATTTTACGTGCTACCTGCGGTCAACATAGTGGCAAGATGGAGAATTGGGGACTGAGACATAAATAATATTAAAATCTCATCAAGCGATTTATAATTAAGATTTTTCAAGTCACTGAACTAAGCAATATAAATATGAACAAGATATGGTAGCAATGTCTATCCCAGTAACACCAACTTTCAGATTATCAACGCAGAATATTAGGATTAATATTCTTTATCTGACCGATCAGAAGATTCAGCCCTATAATCAATAGTTAGCTCAGCACTATAGTCTTCTAGTTAAATAAAATAATCATTTTAGAAATTGCAAAACACTAAAACTTCATTGTTACACATTAATACAATGTTACACATATTGAACTTCATTTGTTAAATCAACAAGAATTATAAAGGAATAAAAGAAGAAAAATGTACATACTGCTCAATTAGCAATTTCAGCCCATAATTGTGTTTCTTATTATAACACAGTCTTTCAATTAAAAAAAACAAGATACATATAAAATATAAACTCAAATATTAAATTATTTGATAAAATTGGGCTTGTCTCAGGACACGATCAATGTTTACATAATTGTATATTTGGTACATAACCTTTTTAGTAGTTATCGCTACATATTAATAAAAATAATTTTCTTTTTAACTTTCGTAGCCCTCCAGTCAAGTTTGAGGTGAAGTCTTAAAAGCATGGATCACAAGATGATCATCAGTTGTTGCTCCCTACTACTGAACTCTGTGCCTAGGAAATGCCATAAACCATGCTCAACCAAGAAACCTCACTGAGCATTCCTGGAGGCAATGTATTTTGACAGTTAATTTGTGCACTTCTATTGAAATGTACAGAGTGATCACAAAGTCCCATTACCCCCTATCGCGTGTCCACATCGTCATAGATGGCCGCATTGTATTAATGCGAGATCATGGCAGAGGACAACTCGGAGGTAGTGTGACTATTCGTTATGATTTAGTCCAGAGTGTCTGTGTGTACACCATCGTTTTCATAACAGAGTATGATTCTCTGCCATGTACGATGGGAAATTCTCCTCAACATTGCTGGTGTGATGGCAGTAAATGCACGTCGAACAGCATCCTTAAGTTCATCAACTGTCTCGTAACGTGTGGCAGCAACCTTCTGTTGGGACTTTGTGCTCACTAACATCTATGTAATACATAGGGGGTAATGGGACTTTGTGATCACTCTGTACTTTCTCTTCCTTCTTCACAGATAACATTGATAGGTTGTTAGTCTCATCTGTTGCTACAAGATTGGGTCAACATTCAGATTGTCAGTAGGAACTCAATTCCTCTGTGTACTTTATTATATTATACAGGGCGTCCCAGTTGAAAGTTGCCTGGCTCCGATCAACAGTTAATGCCAAGGATCATGCAATGAAATCTGTGTACTTACTGATTACAGTAAGATGATGCTGAAAATCATGGCCTGCAGAATCAATACATATCTGGACATGCCTCAAAATGTACTGCTGCACCTTATGCAATTCTGGCACTCCAGCATCACTGATGGCACAGTGTAGGTTTTCCTTCAGGTTGTCCAACATCTGTGTGAAAATATCCCATGTTTCCTTAACTTTTTGAGTCCCAAGTATCTCGATCGAGATACCCAAAAGTAAGCCTCACGGTCCCAAGTATCTCGATCGAGATACCCTGTGCAAGGTCGTAGTTTTTACGTTATAACTTTTCTATTTTTGGCTAGAATTTCGATTTTTTTTATATTGTTCCTAACACATGTATTTAACAGAAATGTTTTTTTGCATTTTTTTTGTCTTCATGAAAATGGAGGGGAAAAGGCGGGAAAAGGGACTTCTCTTTTGCGTCTCTTTTCAAGGTCAATTTTTTTCCGACAAAGGAAGACCCGCTTTGTTGTTCTAAAGCAATGCTTTTCACTCACTCTTGTGAACTGCATTTGAAGGAAGCTTGTTTATCAGTATCCGATGTCAAAATAAAAGTTTTCCATGAGGGCGCAAGCAGGGGATGGTGGGTGGGGGGAGGGGGAAGACTGGTTGTTGAATCTGCGTTGCGAGAATGGAATTTCGAAGCGCGCTGAAGGAAACCTTTGTTTGTGAGCACAAGTGTTCCACAAGGTTGAACATAGATTACCCTGCATTGTCTAAAAATAGAATGTCAAGCAGCTGCAAGAATCGGCGTTCATTTTTCACTGCGTTCTAGCTTTTCGTCCGTGAATGTTGTGCGTAGGTGACGTTTTGTGCCCTAGTGCGAGGACATTTTTTGGGTGAAGTGACAATTTTTAAAATAATTTTTGGGGGTTTTCTCCCTTCCCCCTCCATATATATGCCAAATTTGCATAAATTTTGCATTTTGTACATTTTGACATTTTTTTCGGGGGGGGGGGGGGGGGGCGGGGGGAAACACCATTTTTTTAAGAAAAGTCTTTTTGAGGGGATTTATCCCCCTTTCCCTTTCCATATGTACGCCGAATGTGCATAAATTATATATCGTCTGAATCTGTGATTCATTCTGCGTACAACGGTATATCTTTCATATCTCTAGGGCATTTAGTTTCTGAGCTACAGTCATTTCAAGGTACCGCTGCATTTTGAAGCTTCAATCAGTGGCGTGCCGTGCCGACCATTCCTTTTGGGGGTACAACTCAAGTTACATTGGTCATACGACAATGATGCAAATATTTTTCTGTTTCTTACATGGCAGCGATAATTTCTATGTGCATTTTGAACTTTTCATATACTTTTTTTTTTGGGGGGGGGCGGGGTGGAGAAACCCCATTTTTTAAAAAAAACAGTATTTTCAGGGGATTTCCCCCCTTTCCCCCTCCATATGTACGCCCAATGAGCATAAATTATATATCGTCTGAATCTGTGATTCATTCTGCGTACAACAGTATATCGTTCATATCTCCAGGGCAAATAGTCTCTGAGCTAAAGTCATTTCAAGGTACCGCTGCATTTTGAAGCTTGAATCAGTGGCGTGCCGACCATTCGTTTTGGGGGTACAACGCAAGTTACATTGGTCATATGATAATAATGCAAATATTTTTGTGTTCCTTACATGTCAGCGATCATTTCCATGTGCATGTCGACACTGTCATGTACATTTTTCTTAAGGGGGGGTGGGGGAACCAATTTTTTTTCCGAAATTTTGGAATTTTGAGAGTTAGCCCCCTCCCCCCACCACATATACACCGAATTTGCATAAATTTCATATAGTCTGAATCTCTGGTTCATTCCGCGTACAACGGTATATCACTCATCTCTCTAGGGCAGTTAGTCTCTGATGTACACTCATTTAATTGAAACTCTGCATTTTGCTCAAAATCGGCTCGGGACCGAGAGGCTTACCAGTGAAAATGGCCTTGGGACTCATAAGGTTAAATGAACTGGTACGCACGCACGAATGCCTCCACAGAAATACTTTCTTGCAATGAATACACGATATCTCCACCTCAACCAACTCTGCTGCACTGAATGCCTGCAAACATGGCACGACTGTGCAATGCCAGTGCCTCATTGTGTACTGACGACCTTGAGTACCTACCATGGTTTACGTTACAATGGACTATTCCATTTAACTGGTGCAATATAGCTGTCATTTGCCTCATAGACAAATGTCTTTGAGCTGGGCTAGCTTTAACCAGGACACCCAGTATCAACTAAATATAAGAAAAGTTTAGAACACATGTGTGCATGCACACTTGCACACACACATATATTGGAAATAAAACATTAACATATGGTCAGATAAAGAATTAGTAAAAAAATAAAACGAAAGGATCAGCAAAACATCTGTATAATTATAGAAAGTACCTCTAAGAGTTGTAACAGAAGGCAACTAAGGGCAGACAAATAATAAGCAGTTTCCATGTCTATTCAAATTCATTTATTGTTATTATTGGCTCAGTACATTGTTTACAAAAGAAAATTGTACAGATGACAACTGCAAGTTATACAATTGCAGTTTTATTCTTGTAGCTTTCTGAACATTCATGAAACTTACTGATATAGATACAAGATTATTACAATCGCGTCAGCATATTTCCAAAATAGACCAACAGATGGCACTAAATGCAGTCATGGCACTCAATAAAAACTACCGAGAGATCCCCAAAGTTCTAAATTTTTGTATCAGATAGTTCACAAACAGTGTGGCCATCTGATTATGTTTGTAATCCCCACTTACAAAATGCTTAAACTATAGTTAAAAAAAATTAAACTTGTCGAAATATAACAATAGCTGCACGACGTCTGGAGTATGGACATTGATTTCTTTCTTGTAAATTACGATAATACAAGCATGGTATCACATGATGTTTTTATCTCAATTTAAAAAACAACACAGATTTCAGGACCTTTTTTGAGGTTTCTACAGGCACACAAGTCGACAACTAGTCTAACAGCCATACGGCTGTTGAAATCTTATCTAACAGTGGCCAAAAGTTTAATGTGGACTCTAGTATTGACTCCTAATATGGACAACACTCCTCTATGTGAAATGCCAATTTTTTCTGTGGTTTTTAACTTTTATTTTTCTTAGAAAAAATCTGTACATACACAATGCGAAAAAAAAAAAGATATGGTAAATTACTTGAAAGATACTGTTGCCTATGAACTTACTTTGCATCATATATCAAATTCATTTCATTTTTAGATTCTGATTGGTTTTCTAAAAACTTCTTTAAGACTCTACACTATAATACAAGAAAGATATTCTTGTTTTATTATGAACCTTTAATATACCTTGCTTTATAAATTTTCAATCCATTTTTTAATGTGATGTAATCTGTGAGAATATGGTTTAGTTCATGCAAAAAAAGTCACCTTTTACATCAAGAGCTTTAAACTGTTACCCCTACAGCATAAGCTTACGTTACCTCATTTCTTCAGTACTTACATTATAAAACTCCTAGTACATTACAAAATATCTAATTGTGTATTTAGGAATAACCATAATAAATATCTTTATACAATATATCATTTTCTTAAATACAAGCTTGAGGATTTCAAAACATAGTAACTGCAAAAACTAAGAACTCCAAAAGTATTCTCTACATTTAAAAAAAAAGTAGGAAAAACTAAAATTACGACACATTGTACCTCGTTAATTGTACCTGGCTTATAAATATGTACATTCCTACTCATTACATAAAAATCTCAGCCCCAAAAAATATCAATCATACACTGTATGAATACCACAATATTACAAAAAACTTAAAAATGCTTGGAGTCAAGCGGAAAGATACAAATTTTCAAAATAATTACATGGATTACCACTTCGAACCTCTTTTTACATATTTTTGTCTACAGGATTAAAATCAAGTTTTAAGATGTGAAGTTACAAATGAGGGCAGGAGCCTCCTAATATCAGAAGCAAATTCAAGGATATATTTTAAAAACTCTAATGGTATTTTAAACCAGATCACACCTCTAATCATATATATTTTTATAACTTGAAAAAAGTATGGAAAATAATTAAGATATACGAGTATTTCTGCACTAACAATATCTGTTGGATGTTTGTCACAGTTTAATCATAAGATTTTAGGATTATGTTTATAATGTAATATAATATACAAAACATGAATTAACATACACGTGGATCACTACTAAATGATCACAAAATATCTAGGTATGAGTATTAAGAAAGACAAAAAAATCCTTGTGTACATCTCAAAAGATAGAAAAAATAATAAATTTACATTTTTGCTCTTTCGATTGGAGGTGCAATCTCATCACTAAGTGCTATAACGATGAAAGATTTTCTTGGTGAATGTTGAACTGTTTGGAAAAAGACACTGATTTTCTGTTAAATTCATAAAGCTATTTTTCATTTTTTTACAATAGACTTGACAAACTTGTTGGAGGTCATTTTTTAATTTTATAATCACACATTAGCAAGTTCTTTTTTCTTATCAGTTTCTTTAATTACGAGTCTTGAAAAAGATAACTAACACAGAAATTCACTTTTTAATTGAAGTCACGTATCCTGAGTTGCCACTGCTCGATACACAACACAGACTTCTTTTGCTAAATACATGTTTCAAGTGGACTAGAAGTTTTGCACAAAGCATGTCTCATGCTAAACAATAACTTAACAAGCTTTGCAAGTAACGTTTTCTTCTCAACGTACTCTGAATAGGGTCACTTCGTGACAATTACGTGGCAAGTAAACTTGATGCAACACATACATGACCGAAATTCGACTAATCAACACACACACATCACAACTATTCAATTACTCAATGAATTCTCACACATATCTTTGGTTTGAAGCCTGAGTTTTCAACTACACTTGCGTATTCATCCATTTTCTCTCACAACTGCTCAGAACCTCTCATTTTTAATCATACACATTCTCAATTTCAAGACTATAGGATATATATATTATATATATATGGTGTGGAGTATTATTCCTAAAAATGGACATTTTTTTAAGACAAAATAACAGTGCTATGAAACATTTGCAAGCATATATTACAATGCCCTTGATTACATATTAGGCAACCTAATGGGTGGAAGAATTAAAAACATTCACGTCAGTCTTCACAATGTTTTGTTGAACAGTTTAGCTGCTCGTCTTGTTACAAATTAATAAATCAGCACACACTAACACTCAAAACCGTAAACATGGAATACATCAATTCTATACTTAATATATACACAACAATAAACTAGGCTGTTTCTTGTTTTCTTTATATAGTATTTGAAATCCATATATTACAAGAGTTCATTTCACACAGATACATGGTTAAGAGGAGCAGCTAATAATTAATGTCTTTAAAAAGGAAGGAACAATCTTAAAATGTAGTCAAGATGTTGATTATTATACAAGATGAAAGGCGTTTATTTGTTTCAAATATGTAATCACTGGGTATAAACAGAGTACATGTCTTTGTGCTATCTCAAGTAGCATTTATATTAGCACTTCACAACTTCCACACTCTCCTGTTACGAAAAATCAAATAAGTTCGCTTAGAATTAAAACACAGCACCTTCCTCTTGAACATGTCTGTTTAAAGTGAAATGTACTCCCGAAATTTCTTGAATTCATTTGCCTGTCTTTCGCGTTCACAGCCCCAAGCTATCTGTCCCTACATTATCAACTCAGCAACTGAATACACACGGCACAACTGCTATACAGTGTCCATGACAAGCATTAAGTCCTATAAATGAAACTGCACGGGGTGTCTGAAACCCCCAAATCATTAGGCGAGCAAGGTGGGCTTCCTGTCATGGAATGCATGGGGACTAGTGGAGGGGAGGGAGATGAGGAGGGCGGAGAGGGGGAAGATGAGGACGAAGTGGCGAGAGGGTGACCTCCAGACCCTGATGCCACTCGAGGCTGTCGTCGGCTTCTTCCACCCGTCCTGCGCTGGCTCCGCATGTCCCGAGTCCCCTCCGTCTCTCAGAGATATACTTTCTTCACGCTGCGTGTTGTTCCGAACCCATCGCCCACCGTCCTGTTGCTGCGGTGTGTGCCGAACATGTCTCCTTGGTGACTGCGTAGAGTCCCGAAGTTGTCTCGTCCCCGTTGGTGAGCATAAGGATCACGAGGTGGCGTGTAATTGTCAGCAAACTGAAACAATGTCTCCGCAGGTGGATTGGCATGAGCTTTCCTCAGCGTGTTCTTAGGGGATGAGTTGAGAGATTTGTTTGCAGTGGGAATGAGTACTGGCTCTGCATAAGTTACTTCTTCTTGTGGTAGTAGCTTCGGTTCAGGAGCTAATCTGTAATGGCAAATAAACCTCATCAGTTGCAGAAAAAAAAACAAAAAAAAAAAAAAAACACTGCAATAACAAATGAAAATTACTGCATGGGAAAAGTTGCATGTTTTCCTGCTGCCCTCTTTCTTTCAACTGATTAATTTTAAAGGCCAAGTACCTTCCTTATCACTGACAGGATTTGAAATCAACTGGTCGAAAGAAAAGAAGAACAGCACAGAAACATGGATCTTTTCCACAGAAAATCCTAACTGCATTTATCACACCAAACCATGAAGATTAACATTTCACTCTTTTATTCTAAAATTCTAAGAATGGGATTTTTTAATTGGTAAGTTGTAATTTTTGGGCAATACTGGCATGTCAAAAAATTGAGATCTTATATCTTCAAATTGTCTCAACATTTTTTCCATAATTCTGTTTTTTCTTACAAAAAAATAATCATGTATAGCTTCTAAGTATACACATAGGTCATTTTGTTTAGAAACACAATATCACAGGTCACATACTGTATTACCAATTAATTAAAGCTCTACTCTAATTGACTTTCACTCTCAGGGCCGATTAAGACGAAATTGGGCCTGATGCTGTCAGTCAAAACCTAACAATGAAATACCGTCGATTTTTTTTCTGTACAAATAACTTTCAAGGTGAAACATTTACTACGTCGCACTTACCGAACAATAATAAAGTGGCAACAATCGCCAAGATATTGCAAAAAACGCTGCTAAATTACTAAGTAAACTGTTTAATGTAAAATTGATAGCATTAACTTGAAATCTTCGGTGAACAATAAACACAACAACATTGTAGTTACGTCACAGTGCAAAGAATAATAGAAACTGTATAATAAGCGACGCTGTGTCTAGGCATCCGAAATTGGGGCTCCAAATTTCATTTTAAGATTTATTTTCAGGTTAATATAGCAAAAGAAAACTTTTCAACATCAATAGCACCCACCTTAATCCCTCACTGTCCACTCTATATTAGATCTTTAAGTAATGGGCTTTCAGTACATTACTGGCTCATTCTTAGTTGTAGGCCCTCTCAGTTGAAGATTTTTTTTTTTCAAATATAACTTCTCGACCCTTGCAATTGCAATCGTCTAATATCTGTATTATTTGGAATTCTGACATTGTAATTTAAACAGAAATTTAATGATAACATATGTGGCATTAAAAGTTTGTAGTGTTAAATCCATGATACTAGAAAGAACATTAATGCCAAACAACAGCACATCTAGCATGTATGGAAAATTGGAACACTGTAAAGAGGTGTCTTGTATATAAAAATGACCAACCAAATATGCAAAAGAGTACAGAGGAAAACATCAACAAATGCATACATGGTAAGACAAAGTAGTTTGAGCATGCACGTAACAAAACCACTCAATCAATTATTGTAAAAATACTACATTACTGACTGAAAAATAGTGAAACGCTTGTCTACAGAACCACTCTCCATACTCAAGACATATTCTCAAAAACCTTAATGTAACATTTAAAGGATAATGCTCCCCATGCATTGTCGCACGTAGGGGGTGTGAGGCTCAAAACATTCTTTGTGATATGATCAGCAGCATGATCTAGCTGCCTTTACTCCACAGTTACCCACTGATGAGAGGCTGCAAATGTTGTCCTGGAACTCAAGGATATTAACAGAAAAATTCCCACCAGAAATAATCCACTGAGGAAATGAACCCAGACCTCCCATGTTGCACTATTTTCTTACTGAACTATGTTATGTTAAGGAAATTTAATTACATTACTTTCAGAATCATTACAAAGCATCATGTTGCATAAAAAATAAGTTAGTAAATATTTGTTAAATTAATCCTGTGTATATCTAAAGAACTGTAAATAATCATCTATTTCCATTCTAGTGATCAAAGCCCAATTTTGTGGTTGTTACAGAAAAGTGGTCATCTGTTCCAATACATGTTTTTAAACAATAAACACTGATACATGAAATGCGTCACATTTGGTTTTTTCGACTTTTGGAGCATACTGCGATTCAGGCAATTTTAAGAGATACATGCTACACAAAGAGCCTTAAGCATCCTATTAGTATTATGTAAAGTTCAATTTGATTCTGAATATATTTGGGGGGGGGGGGAGTGGGTGCAATTTACCCCGAAAAAAATGTACTGCTTTTACATTAAAAATTATATTTTTTCTCCGAAAGTATCAGAAGCAAGTCTGCAATTCTTGCCACGAAAATGAAATACATATCCGGAAATATGCAGGTTCCATTTTAAACCATAACGTTCCAGCGTTGCCTACGTGGGAGCCTGATGAAATTTGAATATCGTAAAAATATAGTTTTATTTAGCTTTCATCTACTTTATAAATGAAAATTAAGTTTATTCGACCATGGGTGTATTGTCTAGTGTGTACGAAAGAAAACTAGATATAAGTTTTAAAATCTAGGATTCATAGTCTCAGAGGTAACAATTTTTGGAATTTTGAATTTCCCATTAAAAAGTGTGGCTTTTATATTAGAAAATATTTTTCTACGAAAGTGTCCTTAGTAAGTGCACAATTCTTTTGCTGGAGAATGAAATACATATTAGGCAATACGCAGGGACTGTTTTGAACCCTCGCGTCCTGGCGTTGCTTACGTGGGGGCCCATTTGGTTAGTGCAAATTGGATCTTTTCAACAATAGGTGTGTAACTGAGACTGCACTGAAAGAAACAAGCTATAATTTGTAATTGTGGCATTCGTAGTTATGGAGATATAAAGCTTCATTTAAAACCTTGCGCAATTTTAAACTTCCCACTGAAAACGCACTGGGCATTTAAGGGTCTACCTTTACTGTGCACTAGGGCCTTGCAATAACAAGTTGAAATTTTGACACACATTAGAGGAAACTCTAATTATGTAGTGTATGCAACTTGGTTTGGATATCTCTTGTCCCTTTTGTGCTTCACCATTTCAAAAATCCACGATTTTCCAGTGATTTTTCAATTTCTTGCATATTCAACCACATATAATATGGATTGGGTGATATATATGGAGACGACATAATGTGTGCATACTGAGCTCACATCAGGGTTACTAGAAAATTTAATGCCAGCTTCCTGGTTGGATTACAGTTGTAACAGCAGGCACACAAAATATGCATTTTTTGCCACATAAGGCTTTTTAAGGCATATTTTGGGGTATTTTATTTGCTAACGTAAACAAGCTGAGGGTATTTTGATGCAATACACATGTTCCTTGGTGAAAGGATTGTTTGGTGGGTAAATATCACTAGTCTGTGATCAATAGTTCCAAAGTTATTGAGTCCTGAAGTTAGCTCTGAGGCTCATTTCTCATATTTGGATCACATTTTCTGTTGCGCACCACCTTCCACAAGCTATAACTCTAGAATTATTTCTTGGAGGAACCTAATATTTGGAATACAAGCTTTCCAGACATGATTGATCCTTTATGCCAAATTTCATCCAAATCAAAAAAACCATAACCTGGAAACTTTTCTGAAATTGATAAATTTGACATGGAATGACCCATTTTGTATTTTTTCATATTTTATGTCATTGTTCTATCTCCAAGTTAATTGTAACAACGCAGATGAATTGTGATTTGATGAAATTAACAAAGGGACACTCACACAGGAACAACCTTGCCCTGAGAATAACTCGAACAAGAACATTCGGTGGCAATGTCATTCAGTTTACAACCCACCATGCTTGGTGCCACTAAGAACAATTCACATACCTATTGACATTTTGTCTCTGTTCGAAGTATTCATATTCTGTATCTGGATATGGAAGGTTGTCTTCTTCTTCTTTGTGGCATTTCCTTCCACAAAAATATCCAATGACGAATCCCACAACAAGTGCTGATAGAGATCCCACCACCACAGCAATTGCTAGAGTCTCCACCGTGTATTGTGGTATCTGAGTATCAGCTGCACTCACTTCAGGTCCTGGAAAATTTATGGAGAAATGTTATTATATTATGTTATATATTAAGGCTAATAATATGCCTTGTATATAGTTACATATTTCACTTGTATCTAAGTACACTTTTTTTTAGTTGTCCTAAAAGACATTAGACAAAAACATTTTTTACTTATTTTCAATCCATGATCTAAAGGACAAAAATATCAAAACAGGTTAAGAAGAAAAACCATTTAACACCCTTTTATTGCTCTTTTGACCTATTTTTACTCTTAAGAAAAAGCATAGTTTAACATGCAGTTTTTATTAATTTTGAAGATTGTGATAATACAGACAATAGGAAAGATTTTTTATTATTAGAAGAAGTTATCAATAAATGTTAAGCTTTTTTTTATCTCTTTAATATTCTAGGTACACATCCTGAACAAAAAATGAATATGTAT
This sequence comes from Lepisma saccharinum, assembly GCF_977018435.1. Taxonomy (NCBI): domain Eukaryota; kingdom Metazoa; phylum Arthropoda; class Insecta; order Zygentoma; family Lepismatidae; genus Lepisma; species Lepisma saccharinum. The sequence goes on along the minus strand of NC_139229.1, from coordinate 149,374,653 downwards.
GCCTATAAATACATAGTAGTTGGGCTTGTGCAATTTGGAAGGAGATTTTTTTGATGTAAATATAAATAGAAACTAATAAAATTTATCTTATCTAACATAGTGTGTCGGGTACGATGTAGAGTAATACTGTGTTATGTGAACAAATTCTCTCTTCTTTCTACCTCTTCTCTGAATACAGTAGTCTTGCTGCAGTGTTGCCAGTAGCATAGTAGTGATTCTCACTGATCACATTCTGCTTAAATTGTATATATTACTCTAGAATATGCAATACTTAATTCTAAGATTTGTCATTGCAGTATTTCATATGGCCAGTGGTCAAAGTGAGGGTGAATGCAGGGGGATGGTATCTCCCCAGCTGGCAAAATTTTTGTAAAGCATCCCCCCAGCTAACATTTTCTGCTGCATATGACCAAATATAATGATTAGTGTGTAACTTTTTATTAGCTGTTTAGTTCACATGCACCTGTTTTCACCCTCCCCTTCCCTCCCATGGGAGGAATTTAGTCTCAGAATTTAAATAAACGTTCCCACTTTGAGGCCATGATAGATGAAATGTAAACATTACTGCACAAGATCTTTTGATCTTTTGACTAATTGAATTCTCTTTGTGGCAGATAAAGGAGTTGGTTAAGAGCATTATGAACAATACAGTCATGGATAATTTTTTTTTTCTGTTTCTAAGAACATTTCAAGCCCTGCTCCCACAACAGACCAGCAACACTGAGCAGCAGTACATGGGACAGAAGAGAAGATAACAATGGGTACAAGTTGCATATTTTTAGGGAGGACAGTATATCCATCATCTGCCTATTAAAAAATTAACAACCTTTATGATGATTCAAGTAGTGCCCATTTCATACATAACAAGTTGCAAATTCACATTTTTTTTTGTCCATTATCATCATCGGCTTTTACTTGAACAATACAAATGTTTCAGAATCTCACCTGAATGTTCTTCTTCATCTCGCATGATCGTGATAATTTCCCCGTCAGGAACCTCCTTTCCTGCACGTCCTGATTCCTGGTTGAAGGAAGAATGTTGTGCAATGCTGGAAGATAATCCACCAGGACTTCCGGTGTCCTTTCCCAAGGAGCTCTTACCAAAAAGTTTAACTGCAATGAACCACAGGTAAAAGATTATGCTACGTGCAAAATGACATTCTGAGTCATTCAAGTATTGCATTATTTACTTGATAAACTCGGCAAAATCACACAAGTTACAGTTCTTAAGTGCTGGTACCCTACATGGTTCTAATGTAATAAAATATATGATATTTGTTTAAAATGTATTTACATTTTATATAGCACTATTCCATACTCTACTGATATCCACCAATGCTGATGCTTCAAAATTGCAACCATTAAAAGTTGTTCAAAGTACATCTACTGAGCTACCCCTCTAACCTCCATTATTAATTTTACTCTTCTGTGTTTCACAATAAGTGGCATGCCCAGGATGTTTGTAAGTGTTTACCTCTTTTCTTAAGAGTCTCTCCCATATTTTGTTATACTTTCATGTATTGAATATTTTACCAGCACATAGTGCTTGTCAATGTCTTATTCATTCAATTATTGGTTTGCCTTTCATGTAAGGAAAAGCAAAAATTCATAGTATTGCACTTAAAACAGCAAGAGGATAATAATAACAACAACATACTTTTTGGACAAGATGTGTGGACTCCTGTCGAGACACTCTGGATGAAAGTGCTCCCATCACTCCAACGGGAAGACCCAACCACTAGGCACTTCTCTTTTCGTTTGTCCCAGGCACAGTAAGGGTCTTGGAGAGCTACACATTCACTGGAAACAAATTAAATTAAATGTTTTAAACATCTCATCACTCCGAACTGAACAAATCTTTGTTCAAAAAGTTATATACTTCCAAATGACAGAAACAAATAAGCAAGCATTGTTTGAACTAGCAACATTTCAGCATAACTTCCTAGTCCTAAGAGATTTCATGTTGAACATTTCAATCAACATTTCCATAAAATCCCATACAACATTAATATTCACGAAGCTTTTTTGCTCATAGCAAAACTATTATTATTATTATTTTTTATGTAGTAGGCAACCTTTTGAACATCAGTTCCAATTACTTATAAATTAACTGCAAAATTACTTATACAGCTACTCTGTGCTAGAAAAAGCCTCTACTATATGTAATATTAATCTCTGAACTGCATTTTGCATAAAGACAATTTCCTATTGTTTTCTTGAAAAGTTATTTAAAACAAAAAAAATCATTTCTATATAAACCACAAAAAGTTTTTTCAATAAGTTATCACAAAAAGTCTAATTTGTTTAAATGTAAACATAATTCAAGTGTAAAATATAAAATTTATCATGTGGATCTAAAACAAATCTGGAGTGATTTTATATAGATACTAGCTGATTGCCCAGCATTGCCCGGGTATTTATTTATACCAATCTTCTATTAGACAGGAAAATAATGAATTCTAACTATACTGTATTGGGAGTGGCATTGGGAGTGTCACTATTCATCATAGTGATCCCGAAAACTTTGGATTCCACACTAATTTCGGTCGTTTTACATGTCTCCCCCTTCCCAACCCCATCCCTAGGGGTGCCAGAGGTGTCTTGGAGTTGAACGGCATTGGGAGTGTCACTATTCATCTTAGCGACCCCGTAAACTATGGATTCCACACTAATATCAGACGTTTTCGATTATTTTTACTTGTCACCCCCTTCCCACCCCCACCCCTAGGGGTGCCAGCGGTGTCTTGGAGTTGAACGGCATTGTGAGTGTCACTATTCATCTTAGCGACCCCAGAAACTATGGATTCCACACTAATGTCAGACGTTTTACATGTCACCCCCTCCCCTAGCAGTTCCAGAGATGTCCTGGAGTTGAACGGCATTGGGAGTGTTACTATTCATCTTAGCGACCCCGAAAACTATGGATTTCACATTAATATCAGCAGTTTTCAATTATTTTTGCATCTCATCCCCCTCCCAGCCCCACCCCTAGGGGTGTCTTACCCCCTCAGTATTTCTTTCGAGATTGCAAGTGATACGTGTTCCAAGTTTGGTTGAAATCGCTCCAGGCATTTGAGAGTTATGCCGGAATGAACACACACACACATCCATTTTTAAATATATAGAGAAGAGATAACAAAGGTTAAGGGAGATTGTGGAACCAGTAAATGGAATGGGAGCATAGTGTAAACCAATAGAAAAAAGCACATTTTTTCTGAGAAAATAAAGGTTGCAAGTATTCACCTTCACCTTGAGTTCATTAACAATAAATAAATAGATCTTTATTTTTTGTCATGATGTCAACATCATGAGGAAATGCTAGAAGTCTTTCAGTTTTTCTTTATTGTGCAATTTTTTTTTGAAAGCATGGAGCTTTTTTAAATATGAAGATACTTTTATATAATTGTCTCCAATGGGTTAGCAGATCACAATAAGCAAAATGGAAGACACGCTATTCCAAAATATAGGACACAAATCATTCACAGTAAATAATATATATTACTATGAAGGGTAATTCCATGTCAAATCAACCAGTGCATGAACTTTTGATGTCATGGATTTGGGTAAATTATGGTATACATGGTTCTTATCATCTGAAATATAGAAAAAAAAATATTTCTCATATTGCCAGTTTGCGTGTTATTGAAATTTGAAAATTGACAAAATTGCCCCAAAACCGTTAATCGCTGAAACTTTAAATACAATTTGCAAGACCTGTTTCAACTACAGGGCTGGGCATGGTCTCATTTTAAAGCTTATGAAGAGGGCTTTCGTTTGATATAACATTATTGTTTTTCTTTTGTGAAAAACAAATTTTGAAAGTTGTTTCAAAATTTTATTTTACAATTTCCAAAAAACGAAATTTTCAAAAATTTTACACATATTGGTACACATCTACTGAAGGTTCAGTCAAAATTTCAAGGTGGTATCTCTTTGGTATCATGAGTGAGAGACAGTTAAAGCTCAAGTGTGAATCATCCCTTTACTCCAGTGACTTGTTTATTCCTGCTCTCCTAAGCTTCTTTGTCCAACTGGATCAGTTGTGGTGTAGTTGTCAGTGTGTACATCTCAGTCAACTTCTGTGCTGCGAATTGTTTGGAACTTGCTTTATTAGTGTCTTCATTTTTTAAAAAAAATCGTGATATGGATGGCAAGAAGTGGTCCATTTACTGTTGTAATCCTTTGAAGAAAAAGGGGCACTGGTGTAGTGGCAGCTTCGATGATTTCTTTAAATTACGGAATTGAAGAAAACATGAAAATGTGCACTTTCTGTAGACTGCAATTGGGAAGGAAAAGCAGGCTGTCATTCCAGAAAAAGAAAATCCTTCAGGGCCAGATGATAATGCTGGTCCTAGTTGCAGTAACCAAGATTCAGAATAGATGGATGTTGATACAGGGTTCAGCTACTTGAATGCTTCTTTGATCTCTCTTGGTGAGTCTCCAGTGAGTAAGAAGAAACTGAAGAGTTTGAAAAGATATTGCACAGAAAATATAAAGAAAATACAAAATACTTATACCCAGTGGCGGCCGGCAGCAAGTATGATGGGTAGTGCCAACGTGATCAAAAAATCTAAAAAATAAACCTCCGCAATGCCCCCGCTCCCTCCTTGAGGTTGCCTCACTCGACAAGATGTTTATCCTAGTTTGGTAACATGGAAAACAGTGTGTGTTTAAGTAATAACGCACTAATACGATTCATCTTCACTCACTAACCTATCTTTAAACACTACATGGCACTTCACTAAAACACAATTACAAGAGGAAGGGAAAACAAATCTTCTCACCTTCTCCTCCCCCATGCACACGTATTCCAACTGGATGTTGAAAATATTCTAGACATTTGATGTAAAAAGAAATTGTCGAAATGCCAAAGGAAACTAGCATCACCATAGGATTTTTTACTTTTATATTTTTAAAAAGTCTGGATGGCCCTCTAGGCGCATCTATCTATTATCAAAATGTTCATTTAATTTTGGAAAAATACTAGGTTCGTTTCTCCAAAAGTTGGCAGAAAAGTAGATAGTACCATTTTCACGAATTACTTCCTCAACGGGTCTTACAAATCCGTTGTATTTAGCAACTTATCTCTGAAGATGGCAACTGTGTCAACACTGCGAAAGTTCCCTCGCTGTGCCAAGCGAAAACAGGCACGGCTGGTGTCTTATGGGCTAACCCCATTGGCTAACACCACCCCCTGCCACCTTCTTCCCGGCTCATGGTGGAAATGTTACTCACTGAGACTTCGCCAACTCTCTGCACGTGTTTCAACTTGGTTAGGCCAGCTCTTGGGTGGCGCAACCGTTGCCTTGCCGAGGGTACGAAACAGCTGGCGATGCAGTGAGGTTGGGGTGGTCATCACGTCAGCTTGACCGATTGCAAGATTCGAATCTCCTTGTCTGCAAGCTATCAATGTATTAATTTAACAATACTTGGGCTTGGTATGCATTTCTTCTGAGGGTAGTGCCATGGCACGGGGGCTCTCCTCCTTGAGCTGCTGCTGCTTATACCCAATCCTTTTTAATGCAGAAGGTGATAAAGATGAAGAAGAATGCCACTGTAGCAATTCAGAATCAGAAATCTTTGAGCAACCCAAAAGTTGGCCACGTGGAAAAATTGAAAAGGAGTTTGGTGTTAGTAATTACATAGCAAGGAAAGCAGAAAAAACTCGTCGAAGAGACGGGAATTTTGTCCTTACCTGACCCCAGACCTGGAAGAACTTTACCAAAAGAAACAGCCTCATTAGTTAAAGGTTTTTACTGCAGTGATGAAGTTAGCAGGCAAATGCCTGGCAAGAAAGACTATGTTTCTGTGAGGGACACAAGATGGTAAACTTATCCACATTCAAAAAAGATTGATCCGGGGAAATCTGAGAGAAATATTCAGACTTTTTAAATCTAAATACCCGCTACTTATAATTGGGTTTTCAAAATTTGTAGAATTAAAACCAAAGAGTTGCATAATAGCAGGAACCAGTGGTACCCACACTGTATGTGATTGTACCACTCATCAAAATGTTAAACTAATGATGGCTGGAATGATGAAGTTGGTATGTATGCTTCTGTATTTATAATGTGGTTAGGTATGTAAAATATGTTAACTTAAATCATCGCATGGTCTTGAAAGGAATTCACTTTTCATATACCAAAGAGATACCACCTTGAAATTTTGACTGAACCTTCAGCAGACATGCAAAATTTTTGAAAATTTCGTTTTTTGGAAATTGTAAAATAAAATTTTGAAACAACTTTCAATTTTTCCCTCCCGCAAAAAACCAATCATGTATACCAAACGAAAGCCCTCTTCATAAACTTTAAAATGAGACCATGCCCAGTCCTGTAGTTGAAACAGGTATCTTGCAAATTGTATTTAAAGTTTCAGCGGTGAGTGGCTTTTGGGCAATTTTGTCAATTTTCAAATTTCAATAACTCTCAAACCGGCAACATGAAAAATAAAAATAAAATATTTTCTATATATCAGATATGAAACGTGTATACCAAAAATTAGTCAAATTCATGACATCAAGTTCCAAAATTTATTTTTTCTTGGTTGATTTGACATGGAATTACCCTGAAACATTACCAAATAAAGTGAAATTGGCATATTTTCAGTAAAAAAAAATAATGCATTTTTAGTGAATTCTTGAGTACAAAAATTGCAAACACAATCAGTATGCTAACACTACTAGTTTTCAGGCACACTTCTCTGAGGGCAGCCAAATTTCTTAATTTTCCCTTTAATATTCTGTTTCTCCAATGGAAGGTGTAATGTAAATTATGTAATTAGATCAATTAATTAAAAAAATAAATTATGTAATGCTCAAAATGTAAGGTATTTATGATTCTTTTCAAATTCCTCCCATGTGCCACACATAAAACTAAAATGCATATCTGGGAGAAAAGAGAACACGTGATAGTTTCACCTTCTAATCTTAAACTATTGTATATGTATCAACTGAATGAACAACATTTCAAGAGTTGAAAGTTTCAACTAACCTGCAAGATAATATTTTGTCACTGTAACATCGTTGTAATTTGAGTGCCTGCACTTCATGATCTGAGATTACAATCAGTCTTCCATCCTGAACATTTCGTGAATCTCTCACCACTTTAAGGTTCCGTATTGACACATTGTGCGGAAACACTTGGATCTCTTCAATAACTACAGGCGTCACTTTCTTCATGGTGTCAGCAGAATCTGCATTTACAGCCTTGATGACCTTTCCATTGTCTGAAAGAAATATGGAATATGTACACACAGTGCTTGAAATGAGGGAAGATGGTACTCCCTTCCCCAGTACCAAAATTTCTGCAAAGCATCCTCCAGCGGTCTCATTGTCACCATGTTAAAGCACAGGAGCATCTCCTCAGTTAGCCCCAAGCCTTCACCAAACATCCCCCCACCCAGCTAAGAATTTCCACTTCAAGTGCTGTTTAAGTGTGTGTGGATGTGTGCATTTCTTCTGTCCGTGTATGTAATACACACACTTTTTATCCTTGAAACCATGAAACTCAACAAATCTATCTTTTCAAGGAAGCACCTTTATGTAATACTAAGCTACTCTTTTGCGACTGCAGACACACAGAGAAACTGATTTTTTGCTCTCAGATTTCACATTTTCTCACATTTTATTCAGATTTCAGAGACAGGCTACTAAACATGTAAACTTGAGGTTCCATGGTATATTGACTACGGAACTCTATTACATAGATTGATTGATTTGGGGTTTTAAGTCCACTTTATGCACAGTAATTCTAATCGAGACTAGGCCTACAGTTTAAAGTGGGATCCGAACCACCATGTGCCTCCACTGGGTATCGAACCTGGGACCCCATGATTACAAGGTGACGACGCTACCACTGCGCCATCGGGGAGGCTACTCTATTACATAGAGAAAGGCACATTAAAATGCTAACACATTATCCCACATATACCTAGGTAGATATCGCAAATAGTGAAATGTTAAATTATGAAAAAAGAAAGTGAGAAATAACCAATCTCATATGTTTAATTGGAACTGCACACATACATTATTGCTAAGTTTTAGATTTCTAATAATTCTTCTGCGTAACTTACTTGTTCCAATGAAAAGCACATCATACGTTTTGCCATCTGGGGTGCTGACTTGGGGATCCACAGCAATCTGAGTGAAACGGTAACTGAAAGGAAAAAGAAAGTACTCAAAAATCATCTTCCAGCAACTTGGATTTTAAAATTCAGTAAAAAAGATAAAGTAACTGTAATCTCTCGATTTCCTCAACATTTATCAATGGTAAAGTGATTAGTGCTTGCAAATAAAATAATGACAACATCTATTCTTCATGTATTTTAGGACATGAAATCAAGTAAAATGAACACACTTTGATGCACCTTTTCATGAGATTAGCACATTTATCCCCTTTTAACCCCTCTTTAATGCTTCAGAACCTTTTTCCTTCCTTTTCTTTCATGTTTTGTTAATTATTTGGACAGAAAAATAAACGATTTTCACTCTTCTCGATAAGCTACATAAAATCCTGCAGTCTCATTTTGTAGAGCAGAACGAGAGCTATAAAATGGTATAACATTGCAGCCCCAATAGTTCCCAAGATAATGTAGCATAACTCGCGAGAGAAAACACCAACTTCAACAAAACCTATTTGGCAGAACCACAGTTCTCTATGCGGTCCGCGTGCATAATAAACTTTAAAAAATGCTTCCACTCCCAACATGGGGGAAATTCATGCTCTTGCCTCTGTCGTTTTTTTCAGCAGCAGTTCACATTTCAACGTTAATGAAATAAATATCCACCTGGTGTGAAACTGTCCCTCATAGCCTTAACACATTTTATATTTATAAGTGATTGTGAATTCTGTGAAAAAAAAAAAAAAGTGCAATTCTTTGAAGCTGTGTAGGAGGTCAAGAGGTTATTTTGGAGGTTTAACAGCTACTTACAATCCGGGTGTGATGCTCTATTAAGTTCAATTCCACACACATCACACCACTTTAGGAACACTGTCTACTTATGTGCCTAGTGTACCTACACTCATGGACAAAATTAAGAGAATGAACACAGAATGGTGACGTGTGCAAAAAGTAGCAGAGGGAATGCAAAAACATTTGGCATGAATACACATAAGTATACAACAACCTACACCACCATATGACAATGCAGGTATGCCTACATAGACGTCGACAATGAGCATCACACCATAAGTGTCCAAATGTAGAGGCCGTAGAACTCACCCGATATGGCATTAGTAGGGCGTGTGGTCACCCCTCACAGCCACACAGGTCGCACAACAATGTCCCATGCTGGTCACGAGACCGTTGAGGATACCCTGTGGCAGTAGCATCCACTCCTGCACCAAGGTGTTACTTAGCTCCTGGATGGTTCGGGGAGCTGGTTGACGATGTGCAATGGCTCTGCCAAGAGCATCCCAGCCATGCTCTATCGGGTTCAGATCAGGGGACCTGGCTGGCCAAACCATACGCCGGATATCCTTGGTTTCCAGATATTCATCCACCAGATGGGCACTATGTGGCCAGGCATTGTCATCCATGAAGATGAATTGTAGACCAACAGCACCCCGAAAAAGGTGCGCATAGGGCTCCAGGATATCCACCCTATACCTGTGACCACTCAGGGTGTCTCCATCAAACACATGGAGCGGTGTGCGGCCGTCCAACATGATACTGGCCCACACCATGACACCACCACCGCCATAGCGGTCTCTTTGAACGATGTTTGAGGGCTGGTATCGGGTACCACGTTCTCTCCATATGAAGATGGTCGGGAATCACTGTCCATACTGAACCTGGACTCGTCACTGAACAGAACATGGCCCCACTGATCTTGGGTCCAGGGCTGATGTTCCCGGCATCACTCAAGGCAGGTTCTCTTGTGGATTGGGGTGAGCGGGATACACACGGTGGGTCGTCTGGCATACAGTCCCCTCTCATGAAGCCTTCGGGACACGGTTCATCAGAAAACAATGGTTGCGGTGGCCACAGAGAGGTCACGGGAGAGCTGTGTATAGATCCACCAAGCTTTCTGAAACCTCAGAAAATATGCGAACTAACTGCCCTCCCCCACCCCCTTATTTCACCCCTGATGTTTACTCTGGCGCTGATTGGGCAAGGACCTTCCCACTTCCGCTGACACATGCTAATTTTACTCTCTTCAAGAATTCGAGGAGTGTTGTTGATGTGCGTAGACGTGTTTTTGGGTAGTATAAAATGTCGAAAGTTGTGCACAGCAGTGAACGAAATTTGCTACTACGAATCATCGAGAAGTGTGAAGAAGAGAAAAGAGAAAGGTGGAATTATCCTCGCGATCAACCCCTAAAGAGAGCAGTATATCTAACAGGACAGTCGGAGTCATTGCTTAAAAAACTGAAAACAGAGGAAAAAGATTTACAAACCCCTGGCCAGAAATTGTCAACTCCTGGTAAACGGAGACGTGCTCAACAGAACAAGATTGTTATTGACGACATGGATAAGTGTATACTGTGAAGGAAAATTAATGAACTGTACATAGTGTAAAGAGAAGTTCCTACAATACTGAAACTTTTAGCTATTGCTAAGGAAGAAATTAATTATCCGGGGGGGGGGGGGGGGGCGAGAAACATTAGGGAAAATTATAAAACAGATAGGCTTTAAATTTAAAAAATGTAGGAACTCTTGCTTAGCTCTGGTTGAACGAAGTAACATTGTAGTTTGGAGAGCAAGATATCTTCGTGCAATCAACAGATTCAGTAACAAAGGGAGGCCTGTTGTTTACATTGATGAAACGGATTCATCCTAATTACAAAGTAAAAAAATGTTGGCAGAGTGAAGATGTGTCAGGTGTCTTCACAAGCGACAGTCTGGGGCAGAGACTTATTATAAGTCACGCCGGGGGTTCCATGGGGGTTGTTCCAAATGCACTTAATATATTCCAGGCCAAAACAACTTCTGGCGATTACCACAACGAAATGAATTCCGAGAACTTCGAGAAGTGGTTGGAACAGAAACTTATTCCGAATTTCCCACCTAGATCTGTTGTTGTTATGGATAATGCCTCCTACCATTAAATTCAAACCAATAAAGCCCCAAACACAAAAAGTAAGAAACTAGAGATTCAAGAATGGTTATTAAGAAATAACATCACTTTTGATATCGAACAAACAAAGCCTGAATTATTGCTGAAAGTAAAAAATAACCTTTCCGATTCGGTATATCGAGCTGATACCATTTTGAAAACTCACGGCCACCATGTCCTTCAACTTCCACCATATCACTGCGACTTGAACCCAATCGAGTATATGGAGCACCATAAAACGTAGAGTTGCCTCACAAAACGTAAGTTCAAATTTGAGGGAAATAAGGGCTTTAACCGAAAGAGCAATAGACAGTGTCACAGTGCAGAAATGGGAATGTATGTGCCAACATGCCATTTGTTTGGAAAAACAATATCAGAGGAATGTTGGAATTCTCGAAGAAGAAGTTTAAACGTTGATTATAAACCTGGAATCGGGTTCCGAAAGGGGAAAACACGTGTTTCAGCCATCCCTTCCCTTGCCCCAGTGTTCCCGAGCTCCCCTCCTAAACATTCGACACTAGCGCCACTTGTTTCTGGCCAGGGTTTCAAATAGGTTGGTGGATCTATAGGTGTGCCTCTTCTGTTGCGCCTCGCTGTCAGTGTCACATAACGGTCCTCTTTGGCTGTTGTGGCCCGTAGATGCCCTTGCTCAGGTCTTCTGGTTATGTATCCAGACTCCATGAACTGCCTCCATAAATTACAGATGACGCTGGGGGTCACATTGAGCTCTCCGGACACCAGCCCTTGAGCCTGGCCTGCCTCCAATCTGCCCACTATTCTCCATCGCAATCAGTCGTCTAGGCGTACGCGGGTACCCATTGAACAACACTGCGTATCAACTCACCAAGATTGTCTCAACACACGATACGTACACGCTGAACTGTTTGGGCACAATACATGGTGGGTGGGCCTGCAGCGCTATTTATGCCTACGGCACCCGCAGCGCTGCCACCACCGTACCATTCACCTATGTATGCAGATCTGTCAGTCAGTGTTCTCATTGGGGCACAATCATTGCAAGTTTGGGTTGGTGATTCACCAGGAAAACAACATTATGTGTTCATTCTCTTAATTTTGTCCATGATTGTAGTTCAGCTATTTACCACTAGACATGTTGCTGTTGTTGTTGATCAAAGTGTTCATTTAGTTCTTGTATTTCTATAACTTGGAAAAGCTGAACCAAAATGGATGTACCTGTACATTTTCACCATTTTCAATGCTTTGCTTCTTGGAGTGGGTATTATAAAATAAATTTCTTTCTTTCAAGGACATAAAATCAAAACCAAATAGTTTGCATGGTCAGTAAAATTAATAGAACTTCTTGTAGACTTAATCTGGAGTCATACAAGAACCTTGTTTAATTAGTATGTTTTTTGAGACCACGTAGACTATGTAGGCTGTAAGGTAAAGATAAAAAAGGATTGAAATTCCCACCATGTCTGGTCAGCATAATAAATAGTAAAATTACTAGACATGCACCTTTAACATAGATTCAATTTTTTCAACCCACCTAGATTCTTCATCAGGGCATATGCTATATTGCATGTAGGTTAAAATAAGTAAGTGCTAGGAATCCTCACAGCATCTCTTGAGGGCCAAGAAACTTATCCTGGTGGCATTATTCGAGTAAACTACAATAAATAAATAAACTCCATCTGTGTTCAATAGTTGAGAACCTTAGTGATTGTGAAAGACTACACTGTCAGTGTACTAATCTATTAGTTTTCCATAATAGCTAACGCACTAACTAATGCATTAAAGAAGTGAACGGCACATCCATCCGGTTCTTGCTAACTTCATGCCATGGGCCTCCAAAGCTACAGACATGACACACCCTCTCATTCATGTGCTGCTTCTGCACAAGGCCCAGTGAGCCATTGACAGACTGTGGGATATTCATTCCACACCTACCTATCCGGATTCAGACCCACCTACAGATCTTGTCACCTTCTTTGATTATACACCCACATCAGTGGGAGCAGAGCCATCAGGAGATCTACTCCTTACTTAACTTGGGTTACTCTACAGCCGATATTGGTCATGGAAAATTTGGCAGCTCTGGTGACTTTACTAGCTTTGTATCTAGCGAGAGTACATTTGTTGTGTGATAAACTGTTGTACATTACTTCAAGCGTAAAGTATGTCATGGAAATGCTCTTTCGTCTATCATGCATGTCGTGCATCTAAATTGCAACTTTGTAGTATTCTATGTACCATCAGAAGCAGTTGGCATCTGATCCCTTCGACATCGGGAAGTTGTGGTTAGCTAAATTCTTTCCACTGCCAGCCTTGGGCTAGTTACAACTTCCTGTCTCAAATGGTTTAAAATGTTTTAACGGAACCTACTTGACTGTATGTAACATTTATCTCTTTCAAACTCCTGGTGAAGAACCCAAGTGGGTTCAAAAATTTGAATGTAAGTTGAATGCACGTGTTATATTCATGAATCATTTTAGTGATTAAGATAATGAATCAGTACTAAGTAGAGTCAAGAACAAACAAAAACTACAAATAGCTAAACGTGAATCTAATTCTTGAGAATGACACATGAAATGCATTGAAATGTTGAGCAATAAAAAGTTTTAGTCTCTGCAATTACAGTTGTGTTGCTAATTCTAATTTGAATGCTGCTACATGCTAATCTACAGATACTTATGTTCTGAATCAGTACTTACTGGATACCACTACGTATAACTATTGGTTCACCAAAAAAAGAAGGCACAGATTGATCCATGAGTGAATGAGTCTTTATGAAGTTTAGTGTCAGATCTGGTAGTGTCCGTGAATCATTTACACACTGGCCTGGTCGAGGATCTGGGACCTGAAATGAAATATTTTCAATGAAACATTCTATGTATTTTATATGAAAGTAGCACAGTGAAAAATTACTTACTACAATTAAAACATGAAAATCCCTGTTGTGCATTACGAGTTGAACAGGTTTCATGTGAATTCGAACTGGTAGGCAAACTGTATCCTACATTGTTATGCATTTCTGGCAGAAGTTTGTTTTTTTAAGTCCATTTTATAGATGTCTGTCAGAATAATTATACAAAGTTGCCATTAATTCTTGGAAACTATGAATAATTAGTATTTGCAAAAACAGCAGCAGCAGAAGGTGTAAAATTTTGCCCAGACTAAAAATTGACATGCACAGATCTGTTTTTAAAGCTACATGTTACTAATTCAAAAAAACTTATTGTTGTTGCTTCGGAATCATAAATGTTAAAATTTAGTTGTACTGTATATATTACTGAAAATTATTATTTTGATTACTATTATAGCTTCTCAAAACATTCACTGTGCTGTTGTAGTTCTGCCACATGCATGTAAGTAAAAAGTAAAGTACCCCATGCATTTAGCACCATGCCAGGGCCCCACACATTCTCGATCTCAGTCATTTTGGAGGTGATGTGATCAGCACCATGCACCAGCTGTCTTAACCCCCTCCCCCCAGGACCCATTGATTTGAGGCTGGGTGAGCCTTCGAGTCATTTTATGCAGGGAAAAGGTCGGAAAAATTTCGACCTTAGATCACCCACCCTGGGAATTGAACCTGGGTCTCCCACATACCAGTCAGATACCCTACTGACTAGACTACCACAGCTCCCACATTCATGTAAAATGTGTAAAAAATTTAAAGAAACTGAGAATTTAACTGTTGGTGACAGTGGTGGCGATTGGGGGTGATAATTGCCCCCCAACCCCCAATTTTTGCCAGTTTTGCCCTCGCACTATGGTCTCTTAATGCTAAGCCTTGTCTACCAAGGAAAGTAAACTGTCCTTGCCCCCCCCCCCCCCTCAGTTTTGGCACCCAATTGTCGCTACTGGTCGTTAACATTACTTCTACTGTAAAGAAAAGAACTCTGTTACAGGTACTAACTTTTAAAAGTAGCTAGTTACAGTTAAATATCCATTAAAAAATAACTAGTTACTTCCAAAGACTGACACAGACACAACTGACTTTATTTTTACTGTGAAAATCCGAATTACAGTGTTTTTTTATATGAGTCCCTTCTTGTAGCTAATGAGACCCCCCTACAAGTGATCAATTCTAGCTGCAATATACAATTTTCACTTAACATCTACTTTCCAGGTGTGTGTATGGAAAGAAGGGGGGGGGGGAGCACACCCACCAACATCGGTGTACAATTCTAATCCACATATTTAGTAACGGACACAGAGTTACAACTGTGAAGAGCAACAAGCAAAAACCACTTACTTTAGCAGCTTGCACAGGCAGCCAGTTAGAATTTAGTGAGGCTTGTTCTTTGAATGAGCCATCGAATGTATTGGCAATGTCCTGCAAGGAGAACGCACACACAGCAGACCCACTGATGCTGTTGGGTGGTGTTGTGAACACTCCGTACATGAGCTGAGCCTTCTTGCCATTTCCATAAACACCTTCTATCAAATCAGTGGCAGATTCTGTAGAAGAAATCAAATGCAACATACAAATGAGATGATACAGCATAAAGGGCATTTACTGGAGAAGACACTAAGTAAAAATTAAAAAATAATTGATAAAAATACAAAAGTATGCATAAGAGCCAAAATTATTGTTACTGTACAAACGAATTGCACTGTGATAATACCTTGTACAGCCTATTCTTTATTTTATCACGATTGGTTGACAATAGTAGGGTAACAAGCTCTATTATCAGATAGTACTCCAACATTAGATACCACTGTTTCTCACCAAGATGCTTGATCGAGTTTGGGATAGGAAGAGGGATGCTTGTATGGATCAACATGTAGACAATGCAATAGGTGGGAGATGCTTACTCAATTATCCTAGAAATTATGCTTCATGTAAATGTTCTTAATTGGGGAATAAGATCCCCCCATGCCCTTCCCCCCTTTCCAGCACTGTGTGTAATCCAGGCTTTACAGGATAAAAAACTTTTACTTGAAAGTTTCATCTTTGCAGAATTCTTGACCTGATCGAGTAAAAAACTTTGCTGGATGTGCAATGATGAATTAGAGCACTTAGGCAATAACAGAAGTTTATTGACCAATGAATACTCAGTTACTGGACATGCCCCTGAAGAAAAGAAAAAGAGCTTTAAAATGTATGTGCCTTAGATAAGGATGGAAATGTCAAGACTTACACACTTGTGATTGACTGTTAGTGTATTCAGTTCTGATCCTCATATCTTGTATCTTTCTCTGAGATGTGGGTAAGCTACTTTTATCCTCATTAGGAACATATAGGAAAAAAAAGTCATGCACTAGATTCTTAGAGAAAGTAGCCTTTCAGAGTACTTAATTTGTCAGTAATTTGCAGTGTTGCTTTCCTAATTTATGCAGAAGTATAGCTTCATTCACTGATTATGTAAGAAGGAAAGGAACTTAATTTAAGAAGCAATCTGCGAGTTCTGATTGAAAAGCATTGCAATACTAATGAGGGAAGCATGTTAGAGATTTAGACTACGTTTCAATTGCACCAATCTTGAAATTTGACAAGAGTAAAAAAATCCTTGTTCTTCTCAGCTGTGATGCATTGTTCAGACTAAATGCCATTTGAGGCAAAATATTTGATTATGATGTAAAGAGAAAATTAAGTTTCTTCTCAAAATGAGTTATTCAACAGTGAAAAACTTTTCCTGTAATTAAATTTCCACCACCAGAGTGCAGGCAGTTATGTGCACAACAGGAAGTTTCAATTAATTTAACAAAGAACGTTGATTGTTCCGGGCTTCATCTTACATTTAGTGTACATTACGAATCAGACAGAGAGAGAGAGAGAGAGAGAGAGAAAGAGAGGCAGGAAGAGAGATTGTAGCTTCCTGCTGAGTGTGAGAATGTTGACTGAAACATGGGATTACCGTGAAGTGATTAAATACATATCAAGATCAGTAACACACATATACACGTTTAAGACTGACAGATTCAGAATAGGGTTACCACTGCTTGAAAGTTTGGAATATGTTTTTGTATTTATCTTAATTTACACTGTTTTTCTGCCACTCTTGGCTCACTGCAATGATGAGGCTAAATTATGATTAGATTAAATTGATGCAGGGTTACTCAGAAAGTAACAACCATGTCCAGCCCTGGATTCAAACCTTGAATCTTTGGTGGCATGATCAAGAGTTTGGCACTCGATGCGTAACCAGCCACCAAGGTGGCGTAAAACTTTCGAGAACACACAATTGTATATTAAATATTTCCTATGCATTCTTCAGGTAATTCGGGTTCCCATGAGATTTTACAAATTTCGCAATGGATTGAGATCCAAGTAAGTACCATGTGATGAAGGCTGTAGTGAAAGAGGGATACCTGGGTCAAATATTAGGAAAGAAATCACTTGCACTTGCACAAGACAGGCTGATACAGAATGTATAAGAAACAGTTCTATGGAAAGCTCATGTGAATGTCTGGTTTCAGTACGCTTACAGTGCAGTGGGTCGAATCACTTTCTGAATTGCAGGACCAGTCCAGATTAGTTTTCACAGCATGAAGTGCAATTAAGCTATTGAAAAAATACACATTTCTAAAGTTAAGAAGAAAGTATGTGTCTATGTTATGCTAATACCATTGTCCTCGCTCACTACACTCCAATTTTTGGAGTATGAAATTTATGAATAGTACAAGCTAAGTAATGAATAATAGTTGGGAATAGAACACTGTTGCCTGAAACATAAAAAATTACAAAACATGCTGGCATACTTTCTATTTATCGATGGTTTGGCCAGAAATCAAAATTGGGTTTCTGACATACTGTACCATTGCTCTACCAACTGAACTAATGATGACCTGGCTTACCTGATTTTTCACTTACACTATTTTACCTGTGTGGAAATTTGTTACTTCTAAGAGTAACTTGCATGTTCATTGGCTGATCAACTTCCACACACAGTCCAGTAGAGGCAGTGCTGAGAATTTATGATGGAAAAAAAGGAGGCTACTACCTCTCAACTTTTGAGTAACCAACATCAAGTGCTATTAGAACTAAACCCTGTTCAGTGCTGGACATATACACTGACTCTCGGAATTATGAGTAAGCTCAAAGAGTAATATTAAAAAATGATACTTTAAATCGGCATATCATAATATGCAAAGGTGAGTACCTTTTTTTTTTTTTTTAATATTATGGTGTTGGCATGTGGTGAGAGTCGAACCTTAAACATAGAGTCATGGTTGAACTTACGTATTTCATTGAAGTAAAAGGGGAACTCCCCAGAGACGGAGCAGTTTAATCTTGATTTCAGGAAAGATGTCCATCTATTTCGGAAACGATGGGGGCCTCCCCTGTCCAACTTACACACCCTCGCCACCCTCGAGTAGACAGCCTGGAAGAGAAAACAAAGCCAATTTTTAAAAATTGGTACATTTGCAGTAATAATAAGAGATATCTGAGTCAACTAAAACGTACATTTGCAGTAATAATAAGATATCCGAGTCAATGTCACTAATGTAGATCTTATTAATATTAATTTATCTTATGGAGCCCAATGCATCAATGGACCATAAATTTCAAACGATCACTTTCTACATTTACAGAGGTAAAAGTAAACTGCTGTCTGTCCATGGACATTGGAATAGGGGCAAGGGGTGACCAAGCTCCCACTAGGAAATAAATGTTAGCATTTGCATCAGTTAATAAAAGGAACTGATAACTACAAGTAAGACTTAACACAGGTCATTAGAGGAATGCAACATCATCAAACTGAAGCATGATTTTTTTTAGGTGGCAGCACTGCTATGGATATAAATACCTTTCTCCCCCTCCTCCTCCATGGAAAACATCCTGCAGATCCCCATGTTTCTGCCTATTCATACATGGTTCATCCAGAGTTCAAGTGATCGATTTTGAGAAAACATCTCTCAAAGATGTATTTTCTAATATTTTTACTACTGGATTCATTAAAGTAGTACCATATATGGTTATTATTACATCATCACACATAATTTGAATGTATGCTGGACTTGGTTAATTTTTCCTTTGAAACTTTCCATAAATAACTTAATGTAACCCATGTATATCATGTTTATTGAATTTTCTTGTTAAAATCTAAAACTAATATTGTTAAAAAAATAAAAATCCGAAAATGTTCTCGCTTAAAAAAAAAAACAACTTAATCCTCTCTATGCAGAGATCACTTGACCACAAGGTTTAAGGGCCTCCCCGATGGCTCAGTGTCGTCGTCGTCGCCTTGTAATCAAGGGGTCTCAGGTTTGATACCCGGTGAAGGCACATAGTGGTTCGGATTCCACTTTAAAACTGTAGGTCCAGTCTCGATTAGCCTTACCGTGCACAAAGTGGACTTAAAACAACAACTCAAAAGTGAAAAAACAAAAATAAAACCAGAAGGTTTATGTATTTATAATAGGGACGTTAAATTGGAGACATGTATATATGATTGCCAGAAGTGATTTCAGATTGGTTATCTGTTTTAATTCACAGGCCTCTGGGACATATGATTCACAGACACACACATCTTTGTTGCAAAAATGTCAGATAAGACATTTTCTCATTAATTTCACAATTTTATTCGCCAAAAAGAAGTACGAAAGTTTACTTGATACGGATTGCAAAGGGTTAGCCCCTTTTAAAATCTTCTCCTGTGTACATTCAACAAGTTAAGAGGTAGTGATGGGGCCAAAGGAGGGGTACCACACTCAAAGAAAAAACAGATAAATAAGTACCCTTTTAGCCTGAAAATGCATTTATGGCTATTTATGGGAACATTAAACATGGCTGCCCCCAGAAATATATTCGCGTTCCCCCTACCTCCTTTCTCATTTCTTTTAGTATCGCCATCGCATATAACTTTTCATTTCGGTGCAATTTTGCAAAGACATGGTACTTGATAACTCACATCTTGGCGCCAAAATTGGTTCGAAACAATGCACACCACCTGCTTGTTCACAGTAGTTTCTTAAGCAGAAGAACGTACTTGAAAACAGATGGAAATCGTACTTTTCAATTATAGGCTCTTATTGAGATACACAACCCCCTCAGACAGTATCTTGCCCAAGATACGACGAGCTGTAAACAGTTTGTGTGGTTTCATAGTAGTGTCTCACGACGCTTCCTGACGTGTGTCATTTCATAGACAAGACTGACTATCTCAAGCATACTCAGAGACAGAAAAAAAAAATCTTTGCTTGGCCAAGGAGCCTGAGCAGGTATCTTAACAACGCCAATGGACGATGAAAAATTTATTTCAACGAGTTCAGTCTACTTTGCGAAACGATAATTTAAGTCTGCATGTGCAGAAGAAACGTGCTTGTTAGTATTTCCCATTATGAACTTGATATATCGAAGTGCAAAAACAGGAGGTTCAGTATCGTGTTTAGAATGCGATTCTACTGTGCCATGTAATGGAATAAATTGCAAGACGGCCGTAACCAGGATTAATTTCCCCCGGACCGTTGTAAAAATTGATGCAGTGTTACCTTATATTGTTTTAACAGTATGCAGAACATACATACAAGGAGATGCATTCATTATCTCCATTGCTCTTTAATTTTGCCTTAGAATATGCTGTAAGGAAGATAAAAGAAACTAAAGAAGGACTAAAATTAAATGGTGTGACTCAGTTGTTAGCATATGCAGATGATGTAGACTTACTGGGGGATGATGTGAATACAATTGAGAATAATGCTAAAATATTTTTCAAAACTGCTAAAGAGATAGGTTTAGAAGTTAACAAAGAGAAAACTAAATATATGCTTACAGGCCGAAACCAAGTGTTAGGTAATAATCAAAATCTAATTATTGATAACAACTCGTTTGAACCAGTTTCCAAATTCAAATACTTAGGAGTAATATTAACAAATGAAAATTATATTAAAGAGGAAATAAAAAGTAGGCTTCATTCAGGAAATGCA
This sequence comes from Lepisma saccharinum, assembly GCF_977018435.1. Classification (NCBI taxonomy): domain Eukaryota; kingdom Metazoa; phylum Arthropoda; class Insecta; order Zygentoma; family Lepismatidae; genus Lepisma; species Lepisma saccharinum. Next base: position 149,353,754 of record NC_139229.1, on the reverse strand, counting down.
TGTTACTTTTCTCTTCATAAACTTTTGTCTTCTCGTTTAATATCTAAGAAACTAAAAGTTAAAATATACAAAACAGTAATTTTGCCTGTAGTATTATATGGGTGTGAAACTTGGTCCCTTACATTGAAAGAGGAACATAAATTGAGAGTATTTGAAAATAAGATCCTTAGGAAAATATTTGGACCTAAAAGGGATGAGGAAACAGGCGAGTGGAGAAGGTTACATAATTTAGAACTACATAATTTGTATTCATGTCCAGATATTATTAGAATAATTAAATCAAGAAGACTTAGGTGGGCAGGCCATGTGGCACGAATGGGAGAGGAAAGAGGAGTTTACAGGATTCTTGTTGGGAAACCTGATGGTAAGAGACCAGTAGGAAGGCCAAGACGAAGATGGAGGGACAACGTCGAGATGAACCTAAGGGAAATCGGTAGGGATGGAAAAGAGTATATAGATCTTGCTCAAGATAGGGATAGATGGAAGGCCTGTGTTGCTGCAGCCATGAACCTTCGGGTTTAAGAAGGCTAGAGAGTTAGTTAGTTAGTATGCAGAACATATTAGTGTGTATTTGAGAGCCAGTACTAAACTGTAGGTCCAGTTCCTATTATCCTATCTGAGCATAAAGTGGACTTAAACGTTTTGACACTGTAAGGATTCACCTGATTTTCAGTGGCAACTAGAACTGCTGCCACCTGGAGAGTAAAACTTAAAGTTATGATTTTTGTTTACTATTTCACGTAAAAATGGCTATGATTAATCCAAAATTTTAAAAAAGGACTTCGTTCATTTTCTAGATATATCTCCCACCCTAAGACTCTTGTTGTCACTGAAGCATTGTTTTTCTGCCCTTTTCAGGCATCCATTCTCAGCCTTCATAATCCTTTACCCACCAGCAGTTCATCAAGATACGCACCATGAAAAAAAGAGAGAATAGCATTCGAGGAACAAAGCAAGAAAAGTATTGACTACCTCAGCTGCGAGTGAAAACTCTTCACAAAAAATGAAGCCGTCGACGTAAATATCCCCCCCCCCCCCCAAGTTCCTCTCCCTCCGTCTTCTAGTTTGCAATAAGCTTCCATTTTATCCTTTTCAATTTGAGTCTCTGATTGATCGTCCTTTTCTCACTGCCGTAGAGGAGCTGTTTACATTTTCTCCTTGCGGGCAAACAACACTGAAGATCGGGTACGAGATTTTAGTCATTGGGACACGAAAGGATGTTGACAGTGATGCCATGACGGTGTATTTCCTTGAATCAATACACTCAGCAGAAGGCCTGAATTTATTACACCGCCAAAGAAGAGATGATCATTAGGTTCTTGTGAACACAGCAACAAGTTATTACAGCGAAAGTTATTTCAGTGGTATATTTAGGATCATCATACACTAAGATTCAACATTGTGTTTCCACAATATTTCTTGGAAGTCTAAAAGCATCAATCTTCCCTTCTCTCCATTGCTCCTAAATAACGATAGATTACATCCACGCGTAGACAATGTAGAGAATCGAAATATACATAGACCAGTGGTTCTCAATTTTTTTTATCATTGTACCCTTTAGACGTAACAAAACGTCTAATGTACCCCCACCATACGTTTTCTCCGAATAGTGAGTTTTGGGGAATTTTCTTGGCTGTCTGATTGGTGGGGCGTTTCTGATATGTTGGGAGGCGCGTATCTGCAATAGAGCATAATGGCATTCGGGCTGTACGTGGAAAGATAGTAAACAAATAAACATTAAAATTGTACGTTTATTATTTTTATTGGGTGTTCCTATGTTTACAATCTTTATGATTAGTTACAATAAATAGAAATGTGAAACACACGTATGCTAAGAAGTACATCAACAACTTTAATATATTTTCCCCAGAGTTATTGAAAAAAGCAAAGAACAAAAAAAAAAGTTTGTAAACAAACCCTCAGAGTTTCAAGTGAGAAAGATGTGCCTGCGTACCCTGACACAGTTTCTTGGTGTCTGGTTTTGCACTTGAAACACTCAAGCGGAGATTCGGCTCCAAATTGTAGATTTCGAACGAGTGTTATATTTCAAAACACGTGAAACAAAGATAAGAATGTCAGTGACAAAATCAGCCTTATTTCCACGTTGAGTGTTAAAGCTATGAAATCTGCTCTGCGCACAAATGTTGTCGTGTGGATATTTTCAACATTTCTCTTCCGAGCTGATCGCGTATCCCCTTCAAGTCTTTCACGTACCACTGGGGGTACGCGTACCACAGTTTGAGAACCACTGACACAGACAATGCCATCTACTTCAACAACATGGAGGCAAGCGTGGGCTTTACTACGGACGTTAATCTAAAATTACTTTTCAATATGGCGGCGAAAATTCAACTCTGATTTCTGGACTTGTAAGCCTAAAGCCCGCATCACACGGAACTGGATTTCCAGTAGGTATGCCCTAGTTGGCGCTGGACTGGTTATCAATTTGATAGTTTTCGCCTCACACGATACTTATCAGCGTACTTGTCGATAGACTTTTGTTCCCATACGAGGGAAGTTGTAATGGCGGCCGCGTGAGATGTAAACAATGTATCACTTCACAATTTTAAAAGCCGATAACTATTCAACCGAGAGGAATAACGTTTCGTATAAAACGTTATTAGGTACAAAACAATGGCGCTGCTTAAATACATACTTTACAACGTTTACTGTACACGTATGGAAGAATATTTTAGCTGTTTCAAATGTAAACACCGTGCACTCAGCATAGATGGTGTAACTCAACGCGCCTTTCATGCTGTATACGTTATACATTGCTGGAGAAACACTCGGAAACCACAGACAAAAGCGCTCCTTTGCACACTCAAAGATTATCTTCACATGGCGAAACTTCGCTCTGATTGGCTGTTCCACAGAATCCAGTCGAGGAAAGCAAGTAGCAATTAGAACATGTCCTATTCGCGATTAAAATTATCTCATATGCCATCTGGTGAGATTTTCAGGAACCAGTCCACGTAGGACACTTCGCTGCGCTTCGCCGTCTTGAAGCCGTTCAAAGCATGGGGACCAAGCGAAAAAGTAACGTATACTGTTCAGTTTTTTGCTCTAAATCGTTTTGTGGTTCAGGACAAGTGAAAAGCTTACATGTGTTTTCCACCCCGTGGAATCAACAAACAGAAATGTTTAAATAAATCAGGGAAAACAGAACTGATTGGCATAACTGAAATGCGGCAAGGAAATTACGAAGAATGTACGAGTCTGTTCACTCTATTTTCCGAAATATTCTTTCGGAAAGATGATTTTATTGCCATGAAAGTAAGTTTTAAATTGTTCTTGATGAATATAACATTTTTTTTTGAAAACATTGTATTATGTATGTAATTTGGAACAGGTGCAAGTCGATTAAGTGCGAAGATGAAAATAGTTTGAGAATTAATTAATGTCCGTAATCATAGAAGTGAGTCAGAAAAACATAATTGACATGCTAATGTTGCTGTTTCATTCAGTAAGTCAATTTTTAGTGAAGACCGAAGATAGCCTCAATAAAATTGTTGTTATTGTTATTATTATCATTATCCGGTGTTGTTATTAAACCAGCCTGCCTCTTTGGGGAAAAAAAACTGCAACGGCATGTTTACATTTATTTCCTGCCCAAGCTTTGCAATACAGGTGAATTGCTTTATTTTCAAATCATTTCTGAGAGCCCCAGTTAGGCAGTTACAACCGAGGTGCAGTGCAGATGAAACAGCACCGCTTTGAAAAACCAGTGCGTATAAATTAGTTTCGTCTCAGTTTTCCGTGTTATTTTTATTATCATAAATAAATGCTTCGCTCTCAGCACAGCTTCACCTTCGTTATAGTTCTTGGAATGCACATGGCATTCGCAATATTTAAATATAACGCGTAATTTAAACGTTCCTTCCATACCAGCAATGACAACACGCTGCTATTACGTACTACTACTGAATGTAAAGAAAGATCTATCCTACGTAGAGCAGCCATATTGGAAGCGATACTAGCGCTCAGGTGGTAATTTTAATCGCGAATTCCTCCAAACAAGTCAAGCAGTCAGCCAGGCGGTCATGATTGCTACCTAGAAAGTTAGTTAAGCGCCAACTAGGGCATTCATACTAGAAATCCAGTTCCGTGTGATAGGGGCTTAAGCCTATTAAACTATTGAGAATATCTGGACAACAGCGAAAGAAAATCACACGAAGATTCACGTGAATACTATAGAGGGAATTCTAAGCATATGTAATTTTCCAGATTTTGGAATATCATAACGGAATTTCGAAAGAAGAGGAAAATTCGAAAACATCTGACCAAAGGTCTGATAGAAGTTAAGAAAAAGATAAACGATTTAAGAAGATATATTGTGAAGAAGTCTAGTTGGACAGAGATTGTGTTTTGTCTTTGTTGAATGTCTTTCATGTAGTTTTTATAACATGAAGTTATAAGTTAAATAAATGTTGTTTTTTCTGTTAACGTTTTGCCTAATTGAAGAGCATTACAATTGGCGACGAGGATAAAAATGGAACGAAGGCAACAAGAATAATGGGTATAAGAAGATTAGTCTTATTATGAATAAGGAGCTATGAATAATGGAGGTTAGTAATCATGTACAGTTTTTTGAAAAGTTCGATGTGCAATATTCAAACATACATTGAAAGGTTTGACCAATTTTGTTTGGCAAATTATATTGCAGCAGATAAAAGAGTTTGTACATAAATTTCCGTAGCTGGCGGAAGAGTGTACGATATACTAAGTGATTTAGTGGCACCAGCAAAAGTGCCACATGACATATGAAGAATTATGTACTTTGTTACTAACTCATTTTAAGCCTAAAAGAAATGTCATAGCTGAAAGATATAAGTTTCATTGATTGAGACAGGAGGAAGGGTAAACAGTATCTGAATATGTAATAAGTTTGAAGCATCAAGCAGCTAATTGTTCATTTGGTACGTTTCTTAATGAAATGATGAGATACCAATTAGTTTTTGGCATACGTAGTGAAGTAACAAGAAATAAATTATTAGCTGAACCAGAACTTGATTTTGTGGAAGCAGTATCTTTGTCATCAACCATGGAAATGGTAGAACAAGATGTGAGGTTGTTATATCAAAAAGATAAGACGGTATTTAGTAATGTACATCATGTAAATAAAGATAGAACAGTTAGTCAGCAAAGTAAGAAAGCGGCTTTTAAACGTACAAGGTGTAATAACGTTCATGATAAATACAAATGTCCAGCTTGGAATGTATATTGTTTTAAATGTGGATTAAAAGGTCATTTTCAGCAGTGCTGTAAGAATAAAAATAGCAACGTTATTAGAAATGAATCTGCAACTAGGGTTAAATCAGATGTTGATACATCTATGAAAAGTTTATTATTGAACGTTGTAAATGTGGAGCTGATCAACCAGAGTACATTAATAAGAAAAGTAGATTAGACATTGGGAAGTTTAATAATAATTCAAGTGAACCTTAACATGGGATTAAGGTACATAAAAATCAATTATATGTACAAAAATCGGATATTGAAATGAGTAGCCCTAGAAGTGAAGCTGATAATTGTTTGGTTAGGTTGATGTGCAATGGCAAAGAGGTCCAATTCGAAGTGGATACGGGTGCAGCAGTATCTGTTTGGGATGAGGAATTCCACACAACGAATTTTAGGAACATTCCAGTTATAAATAGTGTTCTCACTTTACGGAATGCAGATGGGAGACCACTACCAATAGTAGGGAGAGTTATGCTGGATGTGCAGTTAGAAAATGGAGGATTAAAAATGCCCTTGTACATTTCCCGAAATAAATTAAAGACACCTATTTTAGGAAGGACCTGGTTGGATAAATTATGGCCAGATTGGAAATCTTGGTTTCAGTTAACGATTTCGAGGGAAAAGTTGTTCGTTAACAGTATCTAAGCAACTAACTTTTAATAATCAGAAAGTTGAATACTTAATAAATAAGTACAAATAAGTTTTTTTCTGGTAATATTTGTGAGCCTATTAAGCAATTTAAAGCTACAATACCAATCAAGGATGGAGCAGTTCCAATATTCAAAAAAGCATACGAGGTTCCATACAGTTTACAACCGAAAGTAAAGTCTGAATTGGATAATTTAGTTCAATTGGAAGTTTTGTCACCTAATCAGTATTCTGATTGGGGTACACCTTTAGTGGTAGTAAAGAAAAATAATGGTGATCTACGGCTGTGTTCTGATTTTAAGGTAACGTCAATAAAGTGGTAGAAAAAGTAACTTATCCTTTGTCACGAGTCGAGTGGATGATTTACTTAATTCTTTAGTGAATGCAGACACGTATGTAGTGTTGGACCTGACTAAAGCATATCTTCAACTATTACTCGACGAGAGTGCTAAAACGTTATTGGTTCTCAATACTAAACGGAGATTGTTTACTTACAACAGATTACCAATAGGTTTAAGCTGCAGTGCACAGATCTTTCAGAGAATAATGGATCAAGTACTGTTAGATTATACATTTGCCACATACTACCTGGATGATTTGATTATAACAGGCCGTGGAGAAGGAGAATGTTTCAATAACACAAAATTCGTTTTGGATAGACTGACATATTACAATATAAAAGTTATTCTCGATAAATGTCAGTTCTTCAAAAAAAAAGGTAGACTATTTAGGGTACAGGATATCTAGTAATGGTTTTCAACCTTTAATCAAGAATAAGACAGCAATATTGAATTGTCCAGAGCCAACAAACGTTAAAGAGTTGAAGTCATATTTAGGAATGATTTCATTTTATCATAGAAGCATGCCAAAGTTGATGTAGCAGATTTCTTATCGAGATTGCCAACAGAGGAAAACACAGGGGATGCTGAGGTATCTTTAAATTATATTGACACCTTTGAAATAGAACCTCTATTGTTAGATAACAGTAAAGAAGACAAAATAAGATAACATTTTACAAAAAGTTGTACAATGGGTTGATGTTGGGTGGCCTAATTCACTTCCAAAAGAGTTTCAAAATACTGTGATCTTACATTATTACAGAAGGAAGAATGAAATAACAATGAATAAAGGATGTCTTATGTGGGGAAGACGTATAATAATTCCGAAAGAATGCAGAGAGACAGTGTTGAAGCTGTTACATGCAGAACATGTGGGCACTCCTAAAATGAAAATGATGGCTAGAGAGTTTTACTGGTTGCCTTTAATAGATGAAGATCTTGACAGATTGGGAAATCAATGTCTAGAATGCAATAGTTTTCAGATTGGGAAATCAATGTCTAGAATGCAATAGTTTTCAAAGAGGAACCTCCAGAAACAAATATGTCGGATGGAAACAGATTCCTTTTCAGAGAATACATGTTGATTTTTTTTTAATACGGAGGAAGAAAATTTTGCTATTCATTGATAGTTGCTCTAGATGGACAGAAATGTGGCAGATGCGATCGACAACAGGAGAAGAAACTATAGAATGTTTAAACAAAAATTTCCAGATCTTTGGTTATTCTTCTGTTATTGTGTCAGATAATGGACCGCCTTTCAGGAGTAATCAATTTGAGAAATTTTGTGAAAAGCATGGAATAAGATTGGTACATTCACCGCCTTGGAATCCGGAAAGTAATGGTTTAGGGGAAAGGTGGGTGCAGACTGTTAAAGGCTTATTAAGAAAAAAATATTTTCAAAGTAGAAATGAGGGACGTAGAATTAACTGGGAAAAAAATGATAGATAGTATCTTATACTCTCTAAGATTTTCGAAGTGGCAACGATTAGGAATGTCTCCAGCAGAAAGAGTTATGAGTTATCAGCCAAGAAGTATATTCAACTTACCAAATTGCCAAATAGATGAAAAGATAGACAATAATAAATATGAGGCTGAAACTTGGATGCCCAAATCAGGTGAAATAGTTTGTAGAGGGAATCCTAAGCATATGTAATTTTCCAGATTTTGGAATATCATAACGGTATTTCGAAAGAAGAGGAAAATTCGAAAACATCTGACCAAAGGTCCAGCCAAGCATTGATATTCTTTGCCTATTAGAATATTAAAATTGTAATTTGAATCAAATTTAATTAAAGACAAATTAAGAAAATTTCTACAAAATTATAAAATTTTCTAGACCAAATCTGTGTTTTATGCAATTATAAACAAACACTACGAAACATTTTTACACATAAAAAGTGGGAAATAGCGTGTTTTATGTGAAATAAAAATCGGTATTTAGGCTTTAATTACCATGATCAGAATTTGTAAGTCGGTTGCGAGCTCATATTTACATGAAGAGCAAACATGTTTATTTACCTAAAAATCCAGGCCTTGCATTTCAGCCCGTAACTTGAACTGGTAGACACTAAACTTGATCTAATCTCAGATCTCTTTTGTTCACAGTTATGGGCAACGCCACCTTGGGACTGGATGTAAAAACATAGTATTGGTTATAAACTCAAATCTAGGCGTGGCAAAAATAAAGCAGTCCCTGTTCCGCAACGACCGAAGGTAATACAAATCTGATAAAATCCATTCCTGGAAACCACATCTTGGAACGAAAATGCATTTTTATTCAGATTATTTTTGAGTCCGGAGTCCAGCATTAAGCATAGCTTTCTCTTTTGGGAAAACAAATGAAAAAAGTTGAATGTTTCCAAACTTTAACGGGCCCGAATCTCATTCGTCGACAGCTGTTGACGTAACAAGCGAGTGTTTCTAATTAGCTAGTCAAAACAGAAGAGCCCCTCCCCCTCACCGCTCTCTCTGGGGCAGTACTCCCCTCCCTCGCTCTCCTCCCCTTGAGTTCTCTACTTCTACAAAGAAATAAGCTGTTTCGCGAACTTCGAAAGGGCCTAGGAACAAGGGAGAAGGAAAAACACGAGATTAAAACTAGATTCTGAGAAAATTTGAGCATCATTTTGGCACACAGCAGACGCCTTTAAGTCCTTTTCTTCTCCTCATTTGGCTTCGACCTGATCTCGAAGAAGATACTCGCAGCTTGCATTAAAAAATGAAAAAAAAAAAAAACAGACGTAAAAATTGTAACTCTAATGTGCTTAATACTCTCCTCCTTCTTTTAAAATTACTTCCTAAATCATACTAGTCGAAAGTTCTTACATAGGATTAAAATGTGCAAGGTTCCTAATGAGAAATTTGAAATTTTGCATGTACGAGGGTTGGTCGACGAGTGATGGCATATCATTAGGACGATTACTGACAAACAACGTACTCTGATGTACTGTACAAATGCATGTATACGCCTAAAGTTCTTATTTTGAATTTCAAAGCCATTGTAGAGGATGCTTTCTGACTCGTCCTGTGCAACAACTCTGAGGGAAATAACACACAAACGTTCAGTTTTAAAAACATCACACACAAATGAAAGCATTCAAAGTGAAATCACGTAGCTCTACGTCACTACAGTGTGAATGTTTTCTTTTGGTTCTTCCAATAGGCACGAAACTTCGGTGTGACAGCTTCCTTTGAGTTCCAAGGCTTGCAAAACTGACGTTTACATTGGACGACGCTACGCCATGGACTGCACTGTTACAAAGTAACGATGCTCTTTCATCTGGACTCGCAGCCAGTATAATTATCTGTGGAGCTTGCGTTCTGTCGTCTTCATCCATTTCATCTTATCACCATTCATCCTCATCATCGCGATTAGAAAAAAGCAGAAAAGCTACGTTAAATAAACTAAACCAATGATTCAATCAACATTGGACGACGCGTGTTCAGCGCATCGAGTCCCATCCCCGCTGTTCCAAGGGTTTCTAGACCTGAGACCGACACTTAATTTCAAATACAACCTTGGTGACAATGAAGTTCGACCAGAAAGGAATACGTGATTAAATGCACAGAGGCATAGGCGGTGGAATGGGTGACCCGCAGAAGTGACGCATGTGTGTAAGAGGAGGCGTGTGAGCAGGCAAGAATCGTGATCCCAGCATGTTGCACCCAAGGTCACGTAAAGAACGAAAACGGGGAATTATACGCGTGACATTGAACTTCGACCAGGCACCAGACCCATACGCAAAATTCCAGATAGTGGCGCATTCGACGGAAGCATGACGTCACGGACACGATAAGGGAGTCCGCCGTATATAAGCGCGTGCTGTGCACCGAGGAACCGCAGTGCATCGTCACCATGGCCAGGGGCAAACCTATTGACAACACCGTGAGGAGAAGAGTGGTGGAGTTGCAACGGGATGGACTCAGTGAACGGGAAATAGGGCGCCAACTGAACTTACCCAAGTCAACCGTCCACTGCATCATCAAACACCACCAAAATACGGGTACTACAGAGCCAGATAAGGCCCCCGGTCGAAAACGCCTGCTGAGCGTGCGTGACCTACGGATATTTAGGCGCTATATCCAGACCAACAATCATGTTTCTGCGGCCGAATTACGACTGTGGACTCGAGAACGCTTTCACATTGAAGTGTCAACCAGAACTATTCGCCGTTACCTACAGCGATGCGGTTACCGAGTGTGCAAGGCGAAACGTAAACACTTCCTTTCCATGTTGAACAAAGGCAATCGACTACGGTGGGCACGAATGTACCGGGGATGGACATTTCGACAATGGAACAGGGTTTTGTGGACGGACGAATCCATTTTCAATGTTGTGTACGGGAAAATACGGAAAACAGTCATTTGTCGGAAGGAGGAACAGAATGAAGCAAAATGTTATGCACGTCGGGTACAGAAACCTGCGTCAGTGATGGTATGGGGATGCATGACGGCATCTGGGGTTGGCCCACTACATGTCCGTGAGGGCATTGTGAATGCACACGCCTATACACGCATACTGGAGCGGCATCTTCCCACAGTGCGAAGGCACCTGTTCCACAGGCGGCGCCTCATCTTTCAACACGACAATCCCAGGCCTCATACAGCGCGGCTGACAAGAGAATGGTTGACTCGCCATCACGTGCGAACTCTGCCATGGCCACCATCGAGTCCCGACCTCTCGCCCATTGAGAGTGTGTGGCGTGTTCTTAAGCGACGTGTGCAACAGAGGGGACCCACGACAGTGGCTGCTCTTATCGCCTGCCTGCAGGAGAAATGGCACCGCATCGATGTGGAATACCTTGAACGACTCGTCCGCAGCATGCCCCGACGCATTGCCACAGTTATTCGCCGACGGGGCGGCGTCACACCATGGTAAACAGGATCCCCTCTAACAGTGGTCGAACTTCAATGTCACGTGTAGATGGACGAAAATGTTTTATTTTGTGTGGACACCATACATTGCTGCGTTGCAGCGGAAATTTATGTGTTCCTTTGTTCCATGTAGCCTGCTGAATAAAATATGTTCAGCATATGCATGTGTTCTCCTTCTTTCACAACGCACTCCTATATTTGTGACTGGTCGAACTTCATTGTCACTAAGGTTGTAGCTGCCCTCACGATGTTGGGCCAAGAAGGATGATGGAGAATTCCACCCTCTGGTTTATGCACCCCAACCGCTTGCTAATTTTTCAATCTTGGAAGAGGTGAACTCAACATAGAACATAAACTATATATTATTTCTGCGCTTCAAGGGATAGCTACTAGAATTTCCCCAACTGGAAACCTTTCAAATAGCACGTTGTGGGTCAACATCGAAATTTTGAGGCTCTCAACGAGAATAGAACCAGAGACCGCTCGCACGAATGGCGACAGCGTAAGCATTTGGTCCACATGGTCGTAAGAGTCTTTCCAATATTCTAGGAGAAAAAAAAATCGCTGTTCGTTAGCTACTCCTTCCTCCTCAAAAGATGCTTCTGCTCGTATGGTGGTATGCCACTGGCACCATTCACCATAGCTTCCTCAAACAAGGCGAAACAATGAATTCTGGCAGTTAGTGTGTCGCAATGCGAGAAATGAACAAAGGACCTCGCCAGAAGCAGCCAGCACTAACAAATACAAACACCATTCGCACCCTCCGTATTCACCAGACTTCTCCCAAACTGGTTATTGCCTCTTTCGCAACTTGGGTCACTTTCTATCGGCTACACGGTTTCAGAACAACCGAGATGTGCATCACGGACTGGATGAGTTGACGTCAAAGCTCAGCATGAGGTTCACACTTTGGCACGACGTTGACAACAGTGCCTGACTGCTGAGTATGCGTAATACTGTGCACATTTGCATGCGATGTTTCATTGGACATTGTCCATTGTCTAGTGCTGTTTACCTCTAATTATTGCAACGTTTCGAGAGAGAACCTCCTCGTCTTCAGGTAAACTAATTTATTTTTGCCAGTGGTGGGGATCGAACCTACGATAGACCTTTGATTTTACTACAAATCTGCTGCGCTAACCAACTACTCCACTGTCGTCACTAACATTCAGATATTTACCTGTGAACATGCCAGTCACCCCCAGGACATTTCATCTGCAGCAATAACTACATTCCTTGCTTGTAGAAGAATTAGGAACGATGATAAGACGGAGCCACAGCTTCTACTAGTTATGTAAATTTCAAACCTCCTTTTCAAATTTCAGTTTCAGACACTATGTTGATTGTGATTTAACCTCCGAGTTTCTTCTCCACGAGGCAAGTTTTAATAATAATAATAATAAAAAATACTCCTTCAGGAAATTAGGCAAAATTTAACTTCTTAAGATTGTCCGCATATCATATACAACAACAAATCTTTGTTCATGACTGTAAGCAGACGATAAACAACCAGGAGAATACAACGTAACACACACTTACCTTCCCACAGTTAATATATTCCACGGCGGTCTCTCGGAAGAAGAAGTACACGAAGTCTCCGTGAGATAATGAGTTCACGAAGTTTGGAGCTGGAAAAAGACAGAGAGGGAGAGAAATATAATGAAAATGCAAAATAACTACCGAACTAGGAAAAACGACAATTATTTCAAACATGATCGATAACATCCACAGCCAGAGGCTTATCCAACATTTTCCGTCTAGGGAAAGGGGGGGGGGGGTGTAAGTTCGTATTTAAATGGGTGTAAGGGTAAACTAAAACCAAAATGATTAGAAATCGGAACTTTGTGAAAAATTTTAGGGCTTTTTGAGGAAATGGGGGGGGGGGATATTGTGTGTTTGTGTGGATAAATCACTACTCACAGCCACAAATGCCAATGAAAATTATAGCATGGGTAATATTCAGTTATGTTTTCTAGTGGGCTCCTTGTTTAGTGTGTACACAATCTTATTTGCGTCAGCACCGATGACCAGGTTTACGCATCACGTTAAATTTCTCTCAGTTTTGGGAATGTTATTAGAGAGATGGATGGCCCTAAGACTAATCTACACAGAATATTCTTTGGAATATTTGTTTAGAATTACTAAACAATTTTACTTATAATTTTGTAAATATGTGGGTTTAACATAAAACTTGCATTTATAATTAATGTTATACTGGAAAGGGACTCGAAAATATTATGTCAAAGAAGCAGGTTTGAACGCCAAATTGAATGGCTTATGAGGGTAATTTCGTTATGTTAACTTGATACCACGGGCCATGTATATTGAAAGTGACATCGTTTATTTGAAACCAGAAAAAATGAAAAAGCTTATTATTTTGATAACCAATAACAGAAATAAAGTTCGGTTAATTGTATTCCAGCAGAATTACCACATGAAAACCGAGAATTTGCAGCAACTAGGTCAGAACTCCATGTTATCATAAAACATATCATATCATAAAACTAAACCCACCAAATTAGTGGTTCCACGAGTTTTCAAAATTCCAGAAATGAGATTTTTATGTGATAGGCAACACAAGGGAAATCTCATGACCAGGCCTCGAAAAATCCAGGTCGCCATGGCGACTAAAAATTTCAGGCTGGCGACTGTGATCTTTTGCTGTAATATGTACGAAATTTTGATGATTTTAAGTCCAAATTGCAGTGCAGCGTAAGTTAGCAAATCATTATTTTTTTTTTATCAACGTTGTGAACATTCCATACAGTCCGTAACAATTTCTTACCCTTTGTCCCCCAATACCCAATTTCCTGCTTTCTCAAATGATTTAGCGATGTTTTGAATACCGTAATGCTCAGCATCTTATACAGTGTGTTTCAAAAATCGCACAACCCAAAATTTGGAAATGTATATCATGAAAACCGTAAGAGATATTTACACCGGGTTTTCTGCATTATAAAGTCTCATCCATTTAGATATTTTTCAATGCTTAAAATTATCAGTTCACTCCATACAGAAAATTATATAAATTAATAACTGGCGGAAAACAGCATTCGAATTTTTCCAGAAATGAACTTCTGAGTAAGAAAAATATGTAAGAAATTATCGAAGGGTCATAATTAGACATTTGATGACAGATGCCATGTCAGTCTGTCATTTACGACAATCTATCCCATCTTGCAATTGTTTATATTTTTTGTTATCTTTGTTTCTACTTTATGTTGTTTCAGTGTAAAATGGCCAAATAAGACTGTATCTGAAACTCTGAATAAATAAATAAATAAATTTTGGTCATGTGCAACATTTGATGAATTTTTGACTGGCGATTTTATGGGTTGAGTGAAAAGTGCCATTTTTGGGACATATCTCCGTATATGGTAAAACTAGCAGGTCGAAATATTGCCAACAGTCGCATGCAAGATGTGTCTAAGTATTGGGTATACATTTACGTTAAAAATCGTAAATCAAGATTTTGTGCCGAAATTGGACTCTTGAGAGAATCCTGGGCTACCCCTGGGCGCGTCAAGTATCTGAGCGCTCAGCGAGCAACGTGATCGCTCAGCTACTTGACGCCAAATAGGCGTTGCTCCGCGAGCGCTTCTCACTTGATCGCTGAGCGAACTTAAACCTTGCTCGTCACAGGTTTGAGCCACAGAATATAGCGTTTTTGTGTTTCGATCTCGTGAGGCAAAGGGAAGAAGAGGAAAACTGCATCAGGATGGCGGCGGCGTTGTGGCGAGCCGCGAGTGGCGGGTGACCAATGAGGAAATATTTATGATGAACTGAACGGCTTGCGATATAGCGTAATTAGACAGGAAGTTCAAGTAACAGAAGGTGATGTAATATTCCAGTTTTTGAAATTGTATTAAAATGTAAGTGTTGTTTATTCCAAATAATAAATACTAAATAAAATATACATCGTAGTTTTGGAAAGTTGTGCAAGGGTGTGAAAATGAAAATTTCGGCAGTTTTGTTCACAGCAACTACTCTATTTCCATAATTAAGAGCTTTTCAAACACCGAAATCTTGTCCACTCGACGCAGCCACATTCATCACAGATTATTCAAAGGCACTGATATTTTGATCAATGAGCAAACTGCGTCAAGTAAATGATCTGTCTGCTCAACGAGCGAAAATCTTGCTCAGTGAGCGTCGCTCAGATACTTGACTGGCCGCAGGTTACATTGAATTCTCTTCGCTCACGCTTCGCCACTACAGTGCCTGGTTGATTCAGCATGGCGTATTCATTGGAGTAGTGCATGTGCATTGTTGAAGAGTATTTCACTACTCATTCTTACACACATGTGCAAGAGGTTTTCCAATAAAAATGCCCTGCTTCTGCTGTGCCTCACAAAGCAACTGTTTTACAATTAATCAAACACCACAAATTGTTTAAGAGTTGGTATTTATTGTTGAAAATCAGTTGTTTTCAGCAAATTAACAATGTTTTTTAAAATAATGTAATTGCTTTTATTTAGATAAATGCTAACATAAATTAATGAACCCAGTGATAGGCTACAGGATTAGTTTAGTGCAGAAAACCCGGTATAAATATCTCTTACGATTTTCATGATATACATTTTCAAAGTTGTGATTGCGCGACTTTTGAAACATACTGTAGTATGTACAATTGCTAGTAGGTGGTTTCCTGGCGCCTAGCTTTGAAGACAATTTTTCGAGCATTGCTCATGACTAAAATTTACCTTTAATTTTCCAAGATTTTTCTTGAACGAGTTGCGTAAAAGTTAACAATAATATACAATTCATTTTAGAATATTATGAAACCTGAAGAAATTTACAAAAAAACAGTTGTGCTGCATATTCAATCATCTGGTGTACAGAGTAAAAGAGCCGCCCCCAAGAATATAATAATGTTAATAATAATGAATTAGCAATAAAATAATTTATTATCAGGTATTAAAATTATTAGTACTAACATTTAATTTTTACCAACGGACTGATCCCCCATTCAAAATGTCTGACGACGCACATGATTGGTAGCTCACCGTTCTCAAAGGATTGTTACAGAGGTGGAAACTAGTCAAAGGGTAAAAATTACTGTAACTGACCAGAATACAAAAAAATCTGATCAAATACTAAGTACCAATTTAATTACAATCTATATAAATTAGGATTTAAAAAAAAACATTATCTGGCATTGAACATCCCCATCATGGCACACGTCTTGATTGAAGATGAAACCAATACTTGTACGAAGAGAAAGTAGGGTTTTAATTTTGTACTAAAAACATCAAGCTTAATGCACTGTAAACAAATGTGGCCTGGCAACACAACTTATAATAGGAAGCATGGAAGAAAACAGGATCCCTCAGAACACAATATTAAAATTTTCCTCTATGTTATGTCAAGTCAGTGTTCAAGAAACTCTTTCATAAGTTGGCTACTTTGTTAGTACAATAATAGTTAGTAAAACATGATAGGAACAGCATCTCATGTATTCACCAATTTGGAATAGCAAAATAGAAACAAACAAAAAACAGATTGCAGTTGTTCACACATACAGTACTAACTTTACTGATCATTAAAAAAAAAAAACTAACAAATTACAGAGCAGGATATAAAGAACTGACTTTTACTGACATTCCTGACCATTTTTCACCTCTGCTGTTATGTAGGGAAAAAGCTGATAGAATTCCACACTAATTCATGATTGTTTTTCCGAACCGGTGATAAAGACCTGTTAAATACTGACATTATATAATAATACATTAAAAAAAAACTGCTTACCATTGAGACTCATGGAGTCGTACTGTTCGGTCTGCAGCGTTTCGCGGTAGATCATTGGATCCATCCCGGAGAAATCGGCTACAGTTCCCGTGTATAGGTCTCCATCTGCAAAGAGGAAGCAACACTTCGTTAATATGGCCACAATCAAAGCAATGCACAGTACACATATTACGATAACATAACGAAATAATTGCTTCACAAGCATTTATGTTGTACAATTTCTACTTTTAACATTTTCCAAAATGGAACAGTTTTCAGATTTGTTACACATACATTTTTGCTACGAAAAGAAAAAGTTTCCAACGCTGAATTAGTCGTGTTGAATAATTTGGTTTATTTTACTTCGCTTTTCTGCCACTTTCGGCTAATCGCGAAGATGGAGACGAGTGATGAAATGATGAAGGGACACTCACAAAGAACACACATGCCTAGGCCTGGATTCGAAAACCCAGGGCCCCTGGTGTTGTAGCGCGATGTGCTAACCACTCCGCCACGGAGGCCGGCTGTTGGAGAGACGTCATATTAATCGGGCCACCACCACGGCTCTGGAAATGAGTATGAAATGAATGCATAGAGTGTAAGATATGAAAGTTTTCCAGTGGGGAGGAGGATTTAAGTTACTCTGTCTATGCATCAGGATTAATAATATAGCATCCATACCAATATATAAAAAAAAATAACCAGAGAGGGAATTCCACTTCATACCCTATTCGATGAAACCAGCATCCGCCACTGGTATTAGGTACTCGTATTCCTGATAGCATGCTTCTGAACGTAAAAGAAATCCATCACGAGAGGCCAGAGCCAGATTTATCGCAGCAAAATAAGCTCCCTCGGTGAAAGAAAAGAGAAATAACAAATTGTGAAACTTTGTCCATAGTTCAGCTTCACCTGTTCACCGTCTCCGAACTAATTCAACTTGAAAGAAGGACAATAAATTCTGCCCCGAGGGGGAACCGACAAACAGGCGGAGAAATTGAAAAACTGGAGACAAAAAAAAACTGCTACCGCATCGCCAAGAAATAAGCCTTCTAACAAGTAATAGGACTGACAATTTCTATTATAAGTTATAGTTCTACGTAACTATGTATGATAATCATGTCTCGCAGAAGTTGATGCAAGGACATCTTTTTATCAGGACTTCGGAAGACGATGCTAAGCACAAGGGTGTAGTCTGTTTTACTAAGGTTAGAACTATTTTGCATTTTCGTACTATTTTTCTAGTGTTTCAGGTTATTGGTAATTTTCCACAGTATTTTTGTACAGTTTCATGGTATTTTATTTAAATTCGATATTTTAGTCATTTGGCTCAATCAACGTCGTTTCGAGCATTTCAGTCCTATATACTTCAGATAGAGAGACAAAGAGGAAGAGAGAGAGTATGAACCTGTGCTTTTTTCATTATTTTGATGTAATCAATTAGTTTTAATCATTCAAGGTTAATTCACTTTTACGTCAAGAGATGGCGTGTGTGATATTTCTACAATGCGTTCAGTTTGGTTCGGGGCCGAGATAGCACGTGTCTTCAGACGGCGAGGCATGCCGCCGATGCCGGTATTTTCGATCCGTAACGTCCCGCTTATTTTTACATATATTTCTTTAGCATACATATAATTATATTTATATTGAATAAGGAGTACTAATATGCTACAAGAGTTGTTCGAAGTGGTGACGTTTGCGTGGGCACCAAGCAACACGAACGGTGAGAGAAAATGAGAGATGCTAGTCGTGTGGCGGTGTGCGAAGCATACACAATGCATTTCAGCATGTGTTAATAGTGTCATAGTGTAAGATACAAGATAGAGTCTTAAAGTATCCACTAATGAACCAGTGTGTTTTCTTGTGTCGCACAATCCTCGCAATTCATACACGCACAGAGGGAACCTGGTTCTACAATCAATGTCATCTAATCTCATTCATTCTCATCGGCGCGATTACCCTAAAGTGGCAGAATAACAAAAGTACAAAATACCACCTGACTATGCGAGTTTGAATTTACACATAATTGCAAGCTGAATTTAGTCTGGTGAGAGCTTAAGGCAGAAATACGTTTTACTATCGCCACTTTGGAGCGTTATTCTTTGCGGATTATAACTGCCTACGTAATTGCATGAAAATACAACTCAAAGTAAACAATCTACGTGGGTGTTGGTTTAGCAGCCAACTAGATTGGGGACATGCACTATAAATCGGGAGAGTATAACGAAGCTCCAGCAAATGAAATGTCTCAAGATTACCTATACTTTCTCTTAGTTGCTAACATTCCCTTACCATCCCAGTTACTTGTCCGCTGAAACATCATCCTTCTCCTCAGCATCAGAGAGGAGGGGCTGATGGAAAAACTGTGTACGCCGCTAAGCCCCAATACAAACACGTTGCTAAAGTGAGAGACCAGCCTCTAGCAGCCCTTCAGCCTCTCTTCTGAAGTAGGGACGCAGCCGGTGACCACGGGGATAATAATTGAGCTCTGCATCAATCTGAGAAGGCGGGGCTTAGGGGAATCACGAGAAGCTCTACGAACCTCTCGGTGCAATGTTGCCAGCACACGGCAGAGAATCACAGCTTTCCCCAAATTAAATTGAACAGTGTTCGGGAAAAGGCACGTAAGGCACAAACTGAGATTTTTCTGTTGCTTTCATATAGGTCACACTGAATCCAAGAAAATATTATAAGTATAATTTTATCATGTGTAAAGATTCTAAACAGTTGATCTAACATGCATATCATGTCTGTAATGTTTGCTATTAAAGAATAAACATAAATGTCTACTACAAAATTGCATTTTTGACTAAAGTGCTTTCTCCTGAACAGCCTAAAATTCTCGTCTATATAGCAACTGCAATCATTATCAGATTTCCTTCCCCTCTTTCCCACGGCCGTGACCCAGTCAGTAACGTGCCCAAGAGCGAGTTGGCGGGTGTCATAACATTGATTGCGGAAACCAAACAAATCTGCACGCATCGACTAATCAGACGCAACAAATCATTTATCACTCAGTGACGGCGCCATGGAGGAGACAAAGGTGGACGCCATCTCATCGGTCCGTCCGTTCCTCTACCCAGTAAACAAGAAAAACTATATAAATAGATGCTCTTTCAGCCCAAATATTGTTGCACCAATGCCAAAAATGCTAAATCTTACTTTTGAGATAAAAGCATTTTGATATTCAATATCCAGGATAAACGGGTTTTATATTTGGATAAATTTTGCCATCGTTAAAATATGTACCTACTTTAGGCGGTTGATTATGTCATATAAGAGTTCACATAGGAATTATAAACCAAAAGTAGTCAGAAACTCCACTAGGTGTAAAAGGTCACAATTTGCACATTCGTGGTTTTTCATTGGTGCAACGATAGTATAATAAATGTGACTTAAATGTTATTTCTAGTACCCGATGATAGTTATAATGATCTGCTTGCATCTACCACACGAGGAGAAATAAGTTTAAAAAGCTTTTTTAAACATTCAAGCCCATTTCGATACAAATGCAATCAGCGTGCACCTTATGCAAAAATTGCATCCCATGCCCTTAACGCAGCACATCCACTGGAAAGTGCTAGGCGTTCGCACAAATTTAACTGCCGACAGAAAGAGTTAACTCGTGATGGAGCTTTCCAACGGAGATTTCGCCAACCCCGAGCACGGCTTGCGACTTCCCTCTTTGGAGCCGACCGTGCATGCATTAGATATTTAGCAGGGGTTTCTCACTCTCCTCTCTCTCTCTCTCTTTCTTTCTTTCTTTCTCTCTCTCTCCCTCCCCCTCTCTCTCTCTCTCTCTTGAAACCTAAGAAGAAGGACGGCATGATTAAATCCGAGAAGATAAACAAGTCCATTACTTTCTCTCCTTGCAGCTTCTCCGGAACACCATTAAACCAATTTGAACTGCGATTAAGTGCAATTGCAGGAGAACGCCATGCCTCGGCGTGGGAGGGCAAAAAATGCTGACACGGAACTTGCCGTCGACAGAACAGAAACCATCCAGAAGGGAAAGGCGTGGCGCAAGCAATGATCTGCCGTAGGCTGTAAGTTTACGCCTACACGCGTTGAATAATCTACGTGCTCATTACATAATCTACAGTCTGTCCCAGGCGTCTGTGGAGAAAATCCGCGCATAACTGTAGAGAAGGAGAGAAAGCGAGTGGGCGAAGCAAAGCTGTGCGCGCTGCTGCAAACTGCTGGTAGCTGCTGCCGAGTGCACTCCCTTTTCCTATCACGAGTTTATTGGCGAGTGACTACTTGCGTGCAGGACTTGCTTTTGTTCGTTTGCTTCAAAGATTCCTCGGACAGAGTATACGTGGACAATGTGAAGGATGTGGTATCGCCAACATTGAGAAACACTGGAACGAACGATTGATTGATTGATTGATGTGGTTTATTTTACTTCGCTTTTTTGACACTTTTGGTTAATAGCGAATATGAGAATAAGTGATGAAATTGATGAAGTGCCACTCACAAAGAACACCCATGCAATTCGATCTGGAGTATGCCGTTCCGGAGCAATGTACAGGGTGTATCATAAGTAATAGCGCAAACTGACACAGTTGAAAGTACACGATAATAGAAGCAAAAAAGTCTCAGTAAACATGGGTCTGCAAACGAACAGTTTTCGAGATAATTGCGAATGTGTGGTTCCAAGCCGCCACTGACTTCGTTGTTTGTAAACGTCGTCCAAGTTGGTAAATGCTAATAATACAGTAATAATAATAATAATAATAATAATAATAATAATAATAATAATGTTCTCTGAGGCGCTGATGTACCCTTGTAATTGTGCGACTCCCGGGATGCCTTCGAGCAGGGTATTTTTCTTGGTACAAGCGTGCAGACTCCCGTGCATTGCCGTTAGCCAAACCCTACATGAAATTAATATCCGCATACTCTTCGTTGCTGTAAGGTTCCATTTTCACTACGCAGTACAGCACAACTGTCGTTACTCCCACAGTACGATTAGACTGTGAAATGATTGCATTCATCCTGTTTGATTACAACGCCACCTTTCGGAAATGTTCTGTTTTGTAAACAAAGAGCAAACCTCGGAACGCGCAAGGAGTAAAGTACTCGGTGTTTACAAAATGGAATCAGTGACGGCTTCTAACCACACATTCGTACACATTATAAGCATTTTATCAATTAGGACGACGTTCACAAACAATGAAGTCATTGGCGGCTTGTAACCACACATTCGCAATTATCTCGAAAACGGCTCGATTGCAGACCCATGTTTACTGTGACGTTTCTGAACAACTTCCATACATACCTTCGTTGTTCAACTTTATTTTTTTATTAACTGGAAATAATAAATTTTTAATGTAATGTACGAAAATTCCGAAGAGTTGCTGATAAATTGCGTCAACGATTCTTGCGACACCCTGTGT
This sequence comes from Lepisma saccharinum, assembly GCF_977018435.1. Lineage (NCBI taxonomy): Eukaryota > Metazoa > Arthropoda > Insecta > Zygentoma > Lepismatidae > Lepisma > Lepisma saccharinum. The sequence goes on along the minus strand of NC_139229.1, from coordinate 149,331,529 downwards.
CATTGACAGCTTCCATCGGATCGATTTGAGCAACAACATGAAACAAATCGAAAATTATTACACGACCTAGAAGAAATGCCCTTGCCTTGCAACCCTGGTCCTTCCCCACTCACGAGCAGCACAGTCAAATGTTCGCTTCCTGTCCATCCATCAGCAATGTTCCAGCACGAGGGGAGGAGAAGAAGGAGATCTTCCCAAGGGTCCAATTACATTAGTGCTGGACGAGCGTGTCCGAAAATACCAGGAGGGCAAGTGCACTCGGAAAAAAAAATACATGGAGCGGCCGGGAGAGAATGTCGAGTACTGTTCGCGGCGAATGTCAAACGGGGAAACGAACTCCTGATGTAAGTAGACACGGCGTTTCGCAGGCGTTTGTGCATGAATAAAAGGATCAAATGCCCCCACTCGGAGTCAAATGCTTGTAAAATCGCACGCACGTTATTGAAGCAATCACCATTGTGGTTCCAGTGGAAATGAATTGCTTCATGGAGGGAGAAAAGACAAATGTAGATGTCGAAATTATGACACTCATATCTTACAGCATGTTACAGATGAGAGTTACAGCATAACTAAACAAGTCCTTGCATTTAACTATTCTCACTTTCGTGTTGCGTTCTAATAGCGTCGATGAAGATGAATGATTTATTATTTTAAATAAGGTAGTTAACAGGCTACTCGGTAGATCAAATCCTCTCGAAACATTACATTTTAATGAATATGTTATACTTCAAACATTTCTATTATAGCAAATCTAATTCGACAGTCCATCAAAATTTGCCTAAGATTATGTATTGAAGATACGGAAATAGAAATAAGGGATATTAGGATTTAAGCAGATTCTTCCTCAGTACAAAGAATACTGGGACAAATAAGAGGTTTGAATCGTTGTTTTAAGTTTTGTGTAATGAAAGGCTAATTGGGACTGGACCTACAGTTGAAAGTGGGATTCGAACCACTGGTCAATGTGCACCCACCGAGTACCGAACCAGGGACCCCTACATAAGAGGTAATTATGTTGAAGATTGTTCTATGTGTGTGTGGGGGGGGGGTGTAGAAATTATATAATTTTGCTAGTATTTTACATGCACTACATACTGTATTAACTTATTTTGTGCAATGTTAAATGCAGTTTTATTTATAATTTGTTATTCTATTTCCTCCGTTCTTTCTTCTTCTTCTTCTCTTCTATTGTAATGCTGTAATTACAAGTTCTGGACATTAAGAAAAAACTCAATCTTGATATTTTTATCATTCTTGTCTGAGCGTGAAGTGACACGTATCCACAACGAGACACAGACGTTGTCGATTCTTGAAAGTATAGTGTCGCATGGAGCCAGTCGGTGGCTTATTTCCTTTAATCCTGCACAAAATTTCCCAACTGTTTCCTGCAGTGATTGATGGCACTGAGGCACAAACGTGGCAAAGCTGAGAACATAGCCCGCAGATAGGAGTACTGGCCTCATCCCATCTTGGAATATGTGAGGGATGAATGGTTGCGTCTGTGTGATTTTTAGCAGAGGAATGTTTCTTTACCGACGTTCATAAGTGATTATGTATTTTCATTATTATGTGAACACATTGTAATTGAAGATACAGCTCTGTTATGGGATACATAAATAAACGATGTGAATTGATAAAGGGGCACTAGTGCTGGAACATACCCTGAATATTCATTCAGTAGCCAGATCGTTTCAGGTAGATCAAAAATTATTTTAAAAACCACGTTTCGGAAGAGCATCTTCCTCCCGTTTCCTCGTATGCGTTACTTGTGCCTACGCTCACCTTTGTGGCAGAGTGGCAGCGTAAGGCGCCACGAATCCATAGATAGCAGGTTCGAACCCCTGATAAGGCACGGGTGCATCATTGTGCTTCTCCCATCATCCATTCCATCAGTTCATTAATATCTTCGCGAGTAATCCATGAGGTAGAAAAACGACGTAAAATAGTTGAAACAATCAAAGAAGTTACTTGGTCTTACGCAGAAGCACAAGAACGTACATGAATAAGAATACATATGACACAAGAAACATACCAGAACAGAAAGGCCTACGGTAGCAGCATTCATGCGGAAGGAATTCCACAGGACACAATATAACAGTATCCAAAAGATTGTATTTATATTTTGGAAATTTGACGTAATTCTAGATTAATTACGGCGACGAGTATAAACAGATGAAATGTTCGAAAAACCAACACTACGATTGGTACAGGACTCCTAGGGTCCCTGAATTCGAAGCGAGCTACAGTAAACACTGCATCACGGAGGCTGTCAAGAATCAAGCCACCTTGCTGTAGCGTTCAGGTAAACATTGTAAACTTCACTCAGTAATAAAGTAGAAACTTTAAATAGAGCGGAAGTCGAGGGAGGATAGAAAGAATTGTTTTAGTATTTGGTTGCAGCGTGGTAACAAAATCCGCTCCTGTTGAGATGTATCCTAGGTCTTCTACTAACCCGCCACCTTCAGCTGCTCAACGGGCCTGCTGAAGACTTAGGATACAATAATCCAATGGAGCCAAGTGGCAGATCCGATTGCTGGAGATGTTCAAAATGCCAAGATGGTGTTTCAGTAGGCAATAATTTCTATCTCCATAAGAAACTAAATGGAACATTGAAAAAACAAAACAACGGAGGCTCTACAATGTGTTTAATTCCGCTTGCAGTTTCAACCCAAAAAGAAATGCATAAACTACGATATTATGGCAACACTGTATTCTGTAAATTCGGTAACATTACAATTAAAGGCATTCTCCCTCCCCTTTCTTGCCCCTCGATGTTTACCCTGGAACGACTATGTCAATAAATGGTCGTGCCTTTCCTGTTGAGATACTGTTGTTTATTTTACTGTTTTATTATTATGCTAAGCCAAGAGAGTTTAATGGCTTATGAATCACTATACACAAATGATAATGATTCATTTTGCAGTAACGCTTCCGTAGCATACGTTGGACCCCTACTTCTAGATTTGGTAACCTCCGAGGAGGATGGGGTGTATACTCCAGCGGACCCTTACCATCTTGCAAAACCACTGAGTTTTCCTCGCTTCCTAGGGCTACAAATTTGACACTAGCGCCACTACTTCAAGGTCAGTGTTACAGATACGTAGGTGTATTGGTACTCTCGTGACTTTCCTTTAGTACTCGCGGGAATTCTGAAATGAGTGTAATCAACGTAAACTTTATGCGAACTCTGCTTCCTCACTTGAAGACGACACGAGCATCTGCTGTTGGGCTAAGGAAAAAAAAATATGAAGAAGGAACTGCTTGCTCCACATAGATTCCAGTGTACGAGTGGAGAAAAATAATTGAAAGGCGTGTACTTTGTCTCCTTGAACACCAACCCCAAGAATCCAAGCCACAGCGCTTTCAAAAAGTCCTCCTGTGAAGATTGAAAATTTACAGAGAACTCCACAAGTTCATGAACTTAGTTCTCGCATGAAACGCACTGGCCGCATGTTGTGGCAGACGACGGTGTGAAGAAAGAGTGTGGTGTTTGCAACAGCTTTCAGAAATCGATTAGAGAGAATAACAGTATCTGAAGTGCATTCTGCTTCAGCCAAAAAGATTCTACCTCTGATCAACACGTGTAACTTTTCCAGAAGCACAACACTGTGGCGACACTTGAGCACCACGGAGAGCGTTGAAAGCGACAAAACAACGGTTTTTAACGCGGGACAAAGTTTATTTCATTACAAATGCACGCTTCGTTAATACTTCAACTGCGGGGCCGAATTTTGCATGTCCTTGTGGGAGTTATTTTGATGGTGTGTATAATTATTATGCACACGGTCTGTGTAATGCACTTTTATAAATTTCTTCTTCCTATGCCGTGCCGTACAACAATTACACAGACCACCTGTAGTAACAAAATAGTTTCAAACAAACATTGGTTTTCAAAAGAGCTATGTATAAACTACAGACGATGCCTCCAAGTTGTGTATCAATCTGATAAAGATGCGACAGGAGATGCCCTGTGTAATAATTTGATACATATGGGAGTTAAAGTGTTAAGCAGATTAGCAAACACATTATAATGGAGATGTCCGCCTTGATGACTCAGTATCTTGTCTCTGAAAGTTTCTAGTTCGAGTCCTGGATTTCACCTGTGTGTAGTGCATCGTAGAAAGGCAATGTTGTTCTTGTTTTTGTTGTATTGTCAACTTTAGCACAGATATTGACTAATCAGGACTGGACCTACAGTTGAAAGTTGGATCTGAACCACTAAGTGGCTCCACCCGGTATCGAATCCGGAATCCCTTTATTACAAGGCGACGACGTTACCACTACACCGGCACGGGCGTCCAGAAAGGCGACGTGAAATAACAAAAATACGCAACATGATTGATTTGCTTTATTTTACTTCGCTTTTTGTGCCACTTTTGGCTAATTTGCGAAGATGGGGATGAATGATGATATGATGAAATTGATGAATGAACACTCACAAACATACATGTCCGGGCCGGGATTCGAACCCGGGACCCCTGGTGTCGTAGCGCTATGTGCTAACCACTCCGCCACAGGGGCTGACAATACGCAGGATGAATATTTTAACCTGCAGATAAAGAGTCGATATAATATCAATATCGGCCAGGTGTAGCACGGGCGAATCCTGCTTGAAACAAGCGTATAATGGTCAGAAGATCAGACAGTGTCTTGGACTCCCCCCTATGTTAGGTAAATCAGAGTATCTTCGAAAAATAAACCTATTCGCCTTTCCCCATGCAATTTCTTCCACCAAGTCTTGCAATAGAGACGCCCCCGTCTCTCTCACACACACATTCATCCTCGGTGGTTTGGGAGGTGGGGGCTAATGTCTTGTCTCCGAGCCCCTTGGGAGGGGGAGGATAAGGTATTCTGCCTCCCTGCAGACACGCAAACTGTGCCTCGAACTCCCATGAAACTGCGATTATCCCCCTTGGGGAAGTAGGCCATGCATAGACTTACGAGAGTTTAACTCACTTTTAATGCTCGCTTTGTGAAAGGATAGGAGTCTGGTCTTCTGCCGACGTTCAAAAGATGCTCCTGGGGGAAGCATGGGATCAATGTTTACACTTCCTGTAATCGTCTGGCCTCATTGTTATACTGGATGGGTATGGACAGTGATTCCAGACTTTTAGTGAAGCTGAAAGCTGAGGAATTTAAAAACGAACGGTGGTTAAGATTCTAAACCATAAGTAAACCAACATAATAGGGCCATGAAAACTATTTGTTTTCGCGAGAATGGGTAACCGGCACGAAAATCAGAAATATAGAAATGGAAGGGGCTGAGTATGGTACAGTAGAATGTATGAACAATGCAGATCATGTGTTCTAGGTGTAGAATAAAGAAACGAGCAAAACACGCTTAGAGATAGCAGCATCGTGCCACACGTTTTTACAAGAAAGCATACAAGCTTTATGGGAATAAAATAGGCACATACTACGGTAGGACACTACTCCCCACAGTCTCCACCAGCTGCCTGTGGCATTCTCTGGCATTTCTCTCCCCCCCCCCCCTCCCGAAGAACGGCTATTTAGATACTGTGCGACGGCGGTTGACTCAACAATGAATTACCACTGCCCTCTGTACGATAACTGTTCGTCACACTGTCTATCTAGTGACGTGTTCACATACTACAGGTTCCACGTTGTCTGGAACATGCGATCATATTGTGGTACCACTGCTTAACTTTGAGAAAAATATATCTGCCATGACCTATGCTCCAACCCTCTTATGCTGAAATCACTGCCTGTTCCTCACCAACGCGTTACAACCAAAGATCTTGTGAAAAAAAACACTAGATTAACAGGCGGCACTGATTTTCCTGATCGACTGAATCCTGAATGAACCACGATGAATGAGTAACTGAACATCTAGAGTAAAACAAACAGGAAGAACGAACAATTGAGCATTGTAGGGTGAAAATTTTAAGAGAAACAGGATGAATGTGAACAAAGCACTGTTCGAATTGCCTACCATCATACGTCACAATCGTGTTTGGAAAATATACTTGTAAGTAGTAGCAAGAGCACAGAGTTACTGCGTAGTTGCATACCTAAGCTAGAACTAGGTAACGTGCTATATTCTAGTTCCTCCAACAGATTCAAAACCCCGTTATGAAAGTGAAAGCGTGCTCTGCGTATACTTTCAGCTACAACTGCAGCATCCGAGAACCACTGATGGAAATCTGTGTACAGATCCAAGCTGATGCTGCAATGACGGACTCCAGAACATTTATCACTGTCATCAGCGTTCCCCCACCCCACTTTCCTGTACACGCACACGCACGCTAGACCTTTGCACGCGTCCGCATGAATGAATTGATCGGACGCACAAGCATTAACGACCCTCCCCATTAATACAACATGTAATTTCAATTGCCTCTCGCTTCCCGTTGCTCTTTTTTTTTACCTTCTCTCCTTCATATAATTACAAAACGACCAACAGAGGGCAGTGCCTTTGAGCATCGTTAGCGGCCCGCAGAGAACAAAAAACGATTTATGGAAAAGCAGCACCCTCATCCCCTTTTTACTCCTGTGAAAGGTCTGCGCGGCGGTCACTCTGACCTCTGTGTTTTCCAGACCGAGCGGTATTAGCTCTCAGATCAGTCGGAGAACCGCCGGCTGCCGATAGTAATTCACAAAAGCTATCTCCTGTACCGCATTCCCACGGAGGCTAAGAGCCGTGCTGTGTAAACTACGCGCAGAACACTTTAGGAGACCGCAACACTGGGTCCATACCGTATTTAATAACATTCAAGCATGCTTGATTGCACAGCCAGAAAGTGATGACGTAAACGGTAGTATTCCAGTAAGCTGCAATGCACCTCCAGTCCGGAATAAACCACTGTTCTTTTGCGAATTGATTACTAAATCATTCATCGGCCAAGGCACCAAATCCGGACTCTATGGTGGGTGTGCTCTATGACCTTCACCCTGGTATGGGGCTTGGCGTTATCGTGTTGTAAGAGAAGGTTCGTCTTCTCTGGTCGACATTACACCCTGCTCGTAATTCCCCGACTCGTACGGGTTAGCTTATCGACATCACGTGGGTGACAAATATCGGTTTACGTCCGGAAGGAGATTCGCCTCGCAGATCGCTTTCCCCACCGTTGCAACGAGCCTCCGACCGCCTCGCCGTGCTTACAACCACTGTTTGGTCTCCGTAAATGCTGAACAAGCACGGATGAATGTCGTTGGGTGCATTTCTCCGAATGAAAGAATTCGACCTTTGCCTCGTAGGAAGGTCCATGTAAGAAGCCATCACGCACGACTACCGCTCTGCTGCCATCTGTCGCCCCAAAACAAAACTTACTCAATAATGACGGAAATGTTCATTCCGTAGTGCCATACCACCAAGAGTCCAATTACCACGTCGTGGACCAGCATAATAAAATAGGAGGCATTACTTTCGGAGCGTCCCTCGTGTATGTGTCTTCTTTAAAGTGTTGAACAAATGATAGTGTAATTCAAGTACCAATTATTTTCACATGCAATTGGAAAGAGAAACGAGTAACAGGAGTAGAGAATAACTGAAAACAGAAAACAAAAGTCTATGGTGAAAAAAAAACACAGCTCAGTAATTTTAGTATCTTGGAGATATATGATGCTCCCAAGATAGGAGGAATAGCGTCCTCTCTCTCTCTCTCTCTCCCCCTCTCAGTCTCTCACAGGAACTTGTTGACCCATTTCCTTTGAGTGAGGACGGGATCGCTTTACAGGGTAAAGGAGGAGGAGAAAACTGCGCACGTTCCCGTTCCACCGTAACGGGATCGTTCGGATCTCATTATGGTAACGTAGTTTCAACAACGTTCCTCATTATTCAGCTTCACCAGAACTGAATGAGGCTGCGGTCCCTGGTTCGGTATTGTCTCTTTGCGATCTCAGCGTTGAGGAAACCAAGTTCTCTAAATCTTGCCTAGGATGGTCGGATGCTGGGAACGGTTGTCTTCGCTGTCTGGTTCTTGTTCTTCATTATAAGCAAATACAGGAAAGAGAGAGAGAGAAAGAAGGTGTAGAAGCAAAATTACAAGATATAGAAAGTGGAAAAAAGAAACAAGGGACACAGTCTGGGTTAAATCCACTTTTTTCATTAGACAAGTTAATCACTTTAAAATGCGACAGGAACTATTGTTAAATCAATGTGGAATGTCCCCACCGTTTAAAATGTTATAGCTTGTAATCAAGGGTTCCGAGTTCGATACCGGTTCGGAACCCACTTTAAACTGTAGGTCCAGTCCCTATTAGCCTTTCTGGGTACAAAGTGGACGTTAAGGAACAAACCGAAACTCAACTCGGAAATGGCCCTACCGTTTAATACGAACAATCGTGGAATCAATCGAGAATGGCCCTGCAGTTTAAAATGTCACCGAACAATTGCGCGATCTAACTATCATCCACTTCATTGCAAGGGGGCAGAGTTAGGCACAACACTATTTGATAGGTCTAAAAGAAATCTTCAGTTGATTCAAAATTTTCTCAAAATGGTTCGATTTCTCCAATTTTCAGTTTTCTGAAAAATATCCATCTTTATATCTTCTATCCTTAAATTGAACATGGTATTTAGTAGACCAACAGTTTTCGTCTCTCTTATTTCATCTTTGATGGGAAGTTTCAGTCCAACAGTTTTATCTTAACGATCAATGTTGGTTTCCCTGATTTCATTCCTACTAAAATTGCCATTCATTTAGATTTCTTGAATCTGTTGCACCTAATATAGCTAGCTATACTTTACTAAATTTAAACATCGTAATCAAATTTCCAGATTTTTTTTGTTTTCGTTATTATAAAAATCAAAATTTAGTTAATTTTATGTGCTCATTTGTATCTGCCAAAAGCAAATTTTAAGTTCTTCTTCCAAACCTAATTAATTTCATTTTAAACACATTACATATATTTTTACTGCCCTAATTTTCCCTTTAAAAGGCTGTTTTTCGATGACAAATATAATATTTATTCATGATTTTCAATGAGGTCGAGAAAATGTAAAAAAAGGGGGGAGGTAAAGACTGTAACCATAAACTTTTCTTGGTCCACATTCGTAATAACTAATGGGGCTCATGCCCAAGGATAATAACCTATTTTCTAATATAAAATTCTAGATCCTGTTGATAAGGCGTGATTCTCGGCGTGATCAAAGGAATTCCTAACCTCCTGGCAATCCGCATTGTTCCAGTCTTTGAGCTTCGACGTCAGACAATGGCTGGTGACGAGAGAGTCACCCCTTTCAGAAAACCCTCTTCGCTTTGTGCGGTCCCGACAAAGGTTTCGGAAGAGGCTCGTATTGCCTTTCCCTTACCTCAGATTCGTCACCCGTCGGAACTACTTTCGGAGTTCCAATTCCTCTCCAACCCTCCCTGCGCTTTGAGCCGAGCGTCTCAGGAAGCAAGTTTAACCCAGATCCAGGAAGCTCAAGTATATCTTTTCCCAAAATTTGCCACGTCCTGCTTAATTTGAATACTATGGTCTCTTCGATCATTTGTAAATTTTTGTTTTATTTACCTCTCTCAATACGATTTCCGTTCCCATACATTTTCTCAAAAATCATGACTTTTGTGTTTTCTGAATTGGACTTCCCTTGAAATACTTCCACAAGACTTCAAATTTTAAAACTGCGCTTATGCTACCGTTAAAATTATATATTTTTTTTACTTTAAAGCTTCTCCTCCCTCATTTTGCTACTGCTAAGATAAACTTTAAAATAATCCTCGATCCTCTCAAATTACGATTTTTTTTATTTCAGTAAATATTTATTTACCACATTAACATTGAACGTCGTACACCCGCAGTTTAATTTGGCAACGAAATCACTGTAACATTTCTCCCATGTACTTACCGATTAAAACTCAAGTTACACATGAGTTTACTGATATTCTTCAAATTTTATACCAGGCTGTCCCAGAAGTCCTGCACCATACAAGGGCGAAAATGAAACACAGAATATCAGAAACAAAGACAGACTCTATTCAGCAAAGTACAGGCCTCCATGTTCAATTACCTTCATCCATCTCTGCGACAACAGTTCAATCTGATGGCGATACCAGGTGGCAGGTTTAGAATTGAAAAACTCACGACAGGAAGAATTTACCTCTTCATAGGAATTGAACTGCCGACCACACAGGAAATGTGGGAGAGAGCGAAACAAACCTTAATCCGATGGTGCAACTTCCAGACTATAGGCGGGATGAGGTAACAACTCAAATCCGTCAAGCTCAGCTAGTGTGTTGGTCACTCTTCGAGACCGGTGACTGGGAGCATTGTCATTTTGCACCAGTAACCTCTTCCTCCTCGTTAACGCCGGGTATTTCCCGTTCAGAATGGCATACACTCGGCGTAATTGTTCCGAATACAGTTCACCTGTTACAGCATGACATTCTGGAACAAACTCATAATGGACAATCTCGTCAATATTCCACCACATACTCAGCATGAGCTTTTTCCCAAATCTGTCCTGTTTCACATGGGCGATGGTCTCCTGTCTTCTTTTCACCCACTGTTTACGTGTATCAGGGTTTTCAGAAACACCCACTTCTCGTCTCCTGTCACAATTCTCCTCCAAAAACGAAGATTACGAGGGTTTTGTAGCAATATCTGGCAAATTCCAACTCTGCGCTGGGCCTGCACCTCTGTCAGCTCCTACGGACTTTGTGGGGGCTGTTTAATGGTGTAATCCATGTCATGCAAGCGACGGTTTACTGTCGATCTGATATGTCCCAACCACTCTTGGTAACACACGTGTGCTGGATTGTGGTGTAGCATTCACAACATCCTGCAGAGACTAGTCATTGTCTATCGGAGGTCGTCCCGTGCGGGGCTTGTCCGCGAGGCGTAGATCACCTGTAGCGAATTTTTTAAACCAACGGAAAGCTGTTGGTCGATTCACCACTTCTTCGTTCTCCACACGACAAATTTCCGCCGCTGCCGCTTTTCCTGTTAGTCCTTTTTTCCATAAAAAACGTAGTACTAAACGAAGTACAATTTGGTCCTCACTCATCGTGCCTACTTTAACTTCACGGGAACACTCGCTACACATGCAGTGCGTGCCTTCACTTGATCCCACGAACCTGTCCTCTATGCCTTCCAACAGCCTTTCACCGGTGGTGCCACGTACCCTCGCAAACTTCACCTCTTGGAGCTCAGTGTGCTGATGGTGCAGGACTTTTGGGACAGCCTGGTATCTACTACGGTATACGGCTTTGATGCCTGATTCAGTTTTCTTTTCAGTTCTCTTTCGTTTGCATTCACTAGACTCTCTTTCTCGTAGTACACTGCAGGCAAACTAAGCTCTTATTATTATCATTTTACTTGTTTCTTCTTATTAATATTACTTAGTGTATTGTCGGTGCACGAAAAAATGTATTTTCGGTTTGAGTTTTCGGTATTATGATACAATTAGTATTTCTAAACTGATTCCGTAACATGTCTTGCAAGACCACATTGGAAATTATACACTTTGTTGGCGGAGTCTGGCTTCAATTAAAGAGAAGCCCCAGATTGGGATGTATGCAAATAACCTCAGCTGTGAAGATCACATTCGGTATGTGCGAGCTTAAGTGAAATACAAAATGCAAAAAAAAAAAAAAAATATGGAGAAGCTGTATTAGCCCAAATTTACGTAAGACATCAGCTGTTACAAAAAGTGAACGTTGCAAAAGTGATCAAGTGAGCTTCAAAGCGTCATTTTGTCGTTTCAAAAATAGTTTCTTGCCCTCTGGAAAGCTAACAACTATAGATTTTTTTCCGGAAACTAAAATGTGCAACTTGGAAATTTACGAATGGAGGAGAAAGTTCGTTAATGTTTCACTTCGCGGCCAGACGGAAAAATTATATTTCAACTTTAGCAAATTTTACTGGTACCCAATAGATGCAGAATTTCCGACGCTCTTTGTTGCTCTGGAAGACTCCCATCAGCGGATCCAAAAGCCTTGTGTCAAGCGTTAGAGGACACTCTGACCACGAGAAACTGCAGATTGTTGCACGAGCTGAGGGATTTAAAAATGCACGGTATATTGGAAATTGGCTGAGCTTGGCAAAATCAATAGGAGCCATTGAGTGGTATCTCATGATTCGACCCTTGCTCAGGCCCAGAGGGAAGTTGAGGTCTGCCGTCTGCTGCAGGGAAACCCGATGAATCAAGTGTTCCGTCAAGAAGTGTCACGAGTGATGATAAATTAATATTTTCCCAGGATCATGAGATGCAAAACCAGTGGTTGAACACTGATCAACGCCTGAGACCAATCATACTTGTGCGCGTTTGTAGGATGCACTCTAGTTGTTGTACAGTCATGGACACTTCTGGGTTGTAACTATTCCATTGAAAGTTAATGGAACTGTTATAACCCAGAAGTGTCCGTGACTGTACGTATAGAAGCAAAAGTTGATTGTACTTAAATGAACGATCTATTATGTTAGAGTTTGTGATTGTAAAATGTGAAGGTGCGATAAGAAAGAGCGTTAGAGAGGTTGCCTAAGTATTAGGGATTCAGAAGCTCAAAAAATACAGCTGGGAAGTCCACTTGTGCGCACCGTGAGTTGATTCCATTAATGCAGAATCACCACAAAGCTACGTCTAAACCGGAAGGCGAAACCTTTGAATCGGTTAGGGCGAGAAACTCGCAGCACAAAGCAAGGGGGTTCTTCTTGCCAACAGAGAGCAAAGATGAGGGGAGAATAATCCCTTCAAATTTACATACCTAATCCTTGGCCGCGATGTACATTTCATGAGAACAACATAACTTTCGCGGATACATTGTAAGTGCCTGCTTTCCTCCTTGAAGACATGTAAATGGGGGAAGCGCGAGAATGGAGTGGTTGAATGTTTCGTGATTAACAATTCAGGACAGCTCCAAAGAATCAAGAGATCTCACAGCCCACATCCTCGTATAAGGGACGCCGCTGCTGAGAAATGTGTGTTGCGGAAGTTGGTTCAAGAAATTATCCGGGAAATCATGAATTCTGAGTGAACGCTTGCCGAATGCACTCCCAGGCTATTAATACGAATTTTCTTGAACCACGATTGTGTGCAATATGCTGATGACATGAGATATCTCTCTTTTGCGGTACTGACTGCCAGAAAGCAGTTGATAAAAGGTTAGAGCGTGCTAGTTAGACAATTTCAAAGTTCATCATCGTCCGTCTCCATCAGTAACTACAACTGAAACCTCGACAACTTACCTCTCGATAATTGGATATTTATTCTGGGTTTCCCCTATGATTTTACTTGTCATCTCGTGCATCTTCGACCTTGGTTTACAAGTTCTCTTGCGTCCAGAAAGTACTATACTGATCGCTAGCCCATCCGGTGGCTGATCTGTTTCCAGCTACATAGCTTCATCTATCCACCAATCGTCTTCGGGTGTGTGGCTCGATAAGTATCAACAACCTAAGTTGCGAAGTAAAAGCTGTAGGTGTAACATCGCTCTCCCTTTTCAACGTTGCCAACCGTACGTCTGTTTTGTCAGTTGTCTTTATTAGCTTCTCTGTACGGTGTATAGGCGTTTTGTGTACTAATGGTCCGTGCTTTTGCATAGTATTGCACAACTTTTATCCAGTAACGACGCTGATCAAAATTCTCTCTCTCTCCTGTTTTAGAGTACGTCGATTCTCGTTTGTTTCCTCCCGCTAGGAACTTTCGGTGCCTTTGTGACTCGAAAATGCCCGAATACAGTCGAAGAGAATTCAACTGATCGCTGAATCGTTGTTTCCCAACCGCCAGCTGGAAATACGAGTAATGTAACTCCTAAAAAATTCAATATCCGTTATCTGTGGTGGATATTACGCCTCAGCCTGAGTGATGTCATTGAACTTAAATATGCATTTTTAGTCATTGACGTGCTTAATTTGAGATCCAGAGTAGATAATATTCGGTTAACCAATAAACAAAGTGCAAAAGGCTCATAAATAGATTTGTTGAATTAGCAAGGAAGGGTAGAAAAACCGAGAGAGATAAATTAGATGCAATGTAGCTCAAAGACAAAAGGCCAAGATCTTATGTAATTCTGATTTCAGTCGTTTATTTCCTCTCTTTCTTGTACGTCACATTTCTGCAATATTTGATTCATCGCAACAATGAGGATGAATGATGAGAAGACGAAATCGATGATGACACACTTAAAAGTAACACCAATGCCCAGACTGGATTCAAGTCGGGGATCTTCGTTGGATTTGATTTGCTTTATTTTACTTCGCCTTTTGTGCCACTTTCGGGTAATTTGCGAAGATGAGGATGAGTGATGATATGATGAAATCGATGAATGGACACTAATAAACATCCAGGCCAGGATTCGAACCCGGGACCCCTGGCGTCGTAGCGCGAGGGATCTTCGTTGGAGAACGCGCACTTGTCCAGGCGGCATAAGTTTATATCTTCACTTTATGTTGAGATAGGCAAATCGGGACTGGATATTCGGGTCTACCGGGAACTGAACTCTGAATTCCTTGTTTCTAAGTTACTATGCTTTCGTGGAGGCCCACCAGTCGCCAGGGCTTCGTCATCCTACAACAAAAAGAGAACGTTTCCAAAGTGTCAGGGTTTCCATGCGAGTAGTTATGACCCCACGTCATCTTAAAAATTGATCTCCATCGTGAATATAATTCTCCATGTGGCACCACTGCCACCGATGCTCGGAAACTGGCGACGAGTTAAAGGATTCCACATTCTCCCCTAACAGAGCCCATTCGGAGAATTCGGAGATGCCGTCGCGGTCGAATGATTCCGAAAGTTTAAAAAACAGCCTCGTGGAACGGGAAGGGCAGAGAAGGTTATGTTGCCATGGCGACGGGAGTGTGGGAGGCTGCGGACGGACCAGTCGTTATCTCGGGATGACTTTTCCCATCTTCGGTGGCAGAAAGTTTGATTCGCAAAACTTCACGGAGGGGAAGTGCTGCGGGGGAGGGAGGGAGAAGGCTTTGGACGGTTGGGGACCAGCTATTTGGAGTCAAGAGCCCGATTTGAAGAGGACGTCAAACCCTTTTACAGTTAATGCGTTTGTAAAGATGTTCAATGAGTCCTAGGGTACATTTATGCTGCAGCTTTTCTGTTCAATGAAAACAAACCAATCAATAAGCTGCGGAGCATGTACCTCACACCAGCGCTCCTTGCAACGGTATTAGGTACTATCACTGGTATAGAGGCGGGTTTTTGCATATATGCATTATTTTTGTCCTTGGAGAAAATTCTAATATTTTCCAATATCAGGCAGGACAAGTTAGCAAAAATAGGTAAAGCTATTACACTAGATCACGCATTACAACATACCGAGAACGCATATAGGTGTTGTGCCCACACATTCACAACCTCGAATATTTGTGGAGGTATGTGATTAGCACCAGACCCGATATATTGAGACAGAGTTTGAAATTGTATTAGAAGTCCACTTTATGCTATAGCTCTTGTCTGGTCTTACGGCGGGCGGCCTATATGCTGGCAAAGGAAGTGAGGAGCGGAACGACCAATTCAGCGCGATGAAAAACATAGCAGCCTGTAGAACGAGGTGCGCGCAGTACCCCCTCCCGCGACGCAGTAACTCGCGGCGCCACCGCTGTGTGTGGTTGGTCTACGGAGTTTTCCCCGCTTCCACTACCCTTACCGAGAGGGGGGGTGGGAGAAAGAAAAAATCTTATCTAAAAAAATAGCATCCAGGGGAATTCCCCTCTCACCCTCCTTGAAATACAATACTATCGATAGACACAGCGTCCTGTGAGCATAGATATAACATTACCTCATTTCACCTCGCATCATCGTTATAACAATTTGCTGAGCCTCTGCGGTCTTGTGGTTGAGAGGTTGACTCACGATCTTGCCGCCGTAGGTTCTGGGTTAGAGTCACGGTCTGGGCATGAGTATTGCTTCATCAATTTAGCCTTATCAGTATTCGCCCTCATCGTCGGAATTAGCCAAAAAGAGACAAGAAGCGAAGAAATTAAAGGAAATTCCAAATACTTCATACTGAAGTGGCCCCAAAATTGGACTGGCGAAGTGGGCCAACTCCATTTGGAATTTAACCCAGGACACTTCGCAGCAAAGGCAGGAGCGCGAACCGCTCCTTCTGCTGAAACCACATCCTATTTGGGAAATTAATTGGGAGATAACGGAGTAATTGCTTGTGGCTTGGGTGTTTGTGCAGGGGGACTCCTCTTCCGTCTCCACGCAGCAACCATCTGTATCTTACCTCGACTGAAGGCAGCGGATGAGCCGTGGCGGTTTGCACAAGACCTCCACCATAATATTCCGCGATGGGGATTTGGGGGGGGGGTAACCACCCAGCGAGAACGTTCCCCAACTTACGAATTGTTGCGCGGGGTGAGGATTCGATCCGGAGATAGGGTTGTTTTGAGAGATCTTCCTTGCGAGAACTCATAAAGCACTTTGGAAAAAAAAAAAAAAAAGAAAGGGGGGAGGAGAGATCTGAAGCTGTGCAATGAGGGCATGGCAACCGGCGCACGTGGTTACAGCATTGATCCACAGTCCAGCTTCTCCTTCATCGTGGACCGCACTCCCTCAAGGGCACTAAGCCATCCTCCCTCTCTCTCCGCCCTCGTAACGTCTGCTTCATCGGTGCCTGCAAGGAGGACCGTTATTGGGTTGCTAAATCTGCTCGTCCGTCAGCAGGTCCCCTACCTCAGGAGCTGTAATAGCTAGAAAGATGGATAAACAAACTTCGCAGCTTGCGTACCGTGATTTACAAGAGGCTCGTTAAAAACTGATGACCATCCATACAACTGAATAACTTAAAAGCTTAACGTTCTTAACTTTGGCACAGAGAGTAAAACTCCAATCGGAGTTCGGATATTCGACTACGAAAAAGCATTATTAGATAAAGAAATCCTTGTACGTACTGATACAGGCGGGCAGGCCATGTGGCACGATTTTCGTGGAATCTGGTGTTCCATGCTAATATTCCTTTCAAACTAGTTTTCTCCAATGGGAGAGGAAATAAGAGTTTACAGGATTATTGTTGGGAAACCTGATGTTAAGAGACCTGTAGGAAGGCCAAGACGAAGATGGAAGTATAACGTTGAGATGGATCTAAAGGAAATTGGTAGAGATGAAAAAGAGTGGATAGATATCTTGCTCAGGATAGGGACAGATGGAAGTTCTGTGTTGCTGCAGCCATAAACCTCCGGGTTACAGAGCCGACACCTGACTGAAATAAATTTCACTTTTAGAAAATAGTAGTATCATCCAATTTATGAACATGCAACACACACACACACACACACACACACAATATATAGCATAGATAAGGAGGCTAGGGGGTGTTAGTCCTCCCAAGAAACCATCAGGAGTTAAATTCATTTTTTTTTTTCAATTTGATCATTTTAAATCTTCCTCATGAGTAAAGTGGAAAACACAGAAAAACAAAGTTGAAACTGTGTGCATCGCCTTGTGGTCATGGGTCACCCAGACGTTCCCTTGTGTTTCTGCTAAATACCGGCTACTGAATGGCTGCTACTGTGCAACAACTGAATCCAATGTTACCTTAATTTTGAACGAATTGTAGGTTGTTAGGTTTTACTCCCGAAACGCTGAATTGTCACGATATTACATTGTTTTTAACGGATTGCAGGGATCGCACTCATTGTGAGAAAGCAAATCCCATGACTGTTCCGCGAGATTACAGCCAATTTGAAAATAAATTTGCAGATCATTCTGTAGTGCTAACATGCAAACTGCATTTACTATTCAAGAGAATATAGTTTATTTAACACTGCTCAGAATAAACGAACAAACTTTTTTTTTTACATAGAATATCCCTCAAAAGGAGTTGTTACAAGCACAAAGTGGAGTTTATTTTCATTCCAAAATCTTGGTAAGTAAAAAAAAGAAGAAGAAAAATCCAAAATCCTGATTTCAACCTATTTAGCTATCATTCCAATATCCTTTGCATAAACGACAATCCTTTACAGCAACAGAGTTCATGATTTGGAAGAATCTTCAAGCTACTGCTGCGCGCTGGGGTTGTCCACGGAGAGACCCCCCGCAGCGTTCGGCTCCAGCGAACAGGCAAGAACGGTGACGTGTTCCCTGTCCGTGACGCAGGGCGGATGAATCACAGCGGATCTCTGATCGTCGGTTTTCTGGACGACTTCCTTTCTCTCCAGACACCGTCTCCCCAGGGAACTACTCCAGTTGTTCCCCTCCCAGAAAACAAGAGAGCATCGGATCTCCTCCCCTTCTCCCTCTAGGAAGACCGGGCTTGTAATTAACTCCGTCCGTCCCTGCTACCCCGAGCAAACTGAATAAATCCAGTATTTGTGTTTTCAGTTTGTTTTTTCCCCCGTGCGGCGGCAACACTCCTTGTTTCTCCTCTCCCGTCCGTCCGAGATAATTAGCGACGGACCCAGAGTGGGCGTGCTTTACCGCGGTTCCGCGAAAATAGACAAATTGCTCGCAATTCCTTATTCTCTTAAGGAAAAAAGGACAGCGGGATGGAGGTATCGGGAGCAAAGGGGGTGATGGGCTAGCGTAAACATCTGTATCGCACAAGACGTAGTTGCTTGTTACAGTTCATCTTGGTCACTTTCGCCAGTCCAAGGCTAGTAAATGGGGATACAGTTTCTTTCATCACTTCCATAACGAAGTGCTGATATGTCACAACTACTGAGACTACCCTACAATATCCTCCCTTCCCCAAAACAAACAACAATAATAAAACATAGCAATGAAAGTTTGCGTTAGGTTGAGTGAGACCGTGGCCTTGCTTTAATCGAGACAAGAACTACTCTCCGATCTCTTGTATTTTTTGTTACCTAACGTTTCTTTCCTGCCACTTTTACTAATAGTCACGATGAGGACGAGTGACAAGTTGATGAGCACCCATGGTCAGGCTGGAATTTCCATCTCCTCGCCGGGAATTTCGGTGGAGAGATCGAACGTCAATCACTCAACGCTCCAGTCACCGAGCCGGCTAGCCTCTCATTCCGCAGAGACCGGTAAATTAGGATGAAAGGTTTCCGAGTTTCTTAAGTCCACTTTACGGACAGATAGGCTAAACGGGACTGGACCTACAGTTTTAAAGTGGGATCCAAACTACCGTGTGCTTCCACTGGCTATTGAAGTGATTACAAGGCGACGACAGGGATGAAAGGTGTATGAGAATATCTGTTAAATCAAAATTGTTTTACTGTGCAACTTATTCAGACATACCAAGGTATAAAGATGTCAGATACGTTATATGCATTATCTGATGAGTAAAAACGTACGTTTTGTGTTTTAGTTATATGCATAATAATTATATACAAGTCATAATAATTAATTTTTCTAATTTCAACATACAGTGGTAATGAAGTAATTAAGTTATTGTTATTGATTTGGTGTTTTAAGTTCACTTTATGCACAGTAAGGCTAAACGGGACTGGACCTACAGTTTAATGTGGGATCCGAACCAATGTGCCAAGTGCCTCCACCGGGTATCGAGCCCGGGACCCCTTCATTACAAGGCGCCGACGCTTACACTGCGCCATCGGGGAGGCCCTGAAGTAATTAAGTGATTGTAATATCCCAAGAGAAGCTAAGGATACTACTTACTATATCCCAATAGTCGCAAGGTAGAAACAATAAAAGATGTATAGTCAGGCCCCGAAGTGATTTGGAATTCTGAAGTAATTCAGAACAGGATGCGAATGATCCATCCAATCATGACATGGACAGAATTAGAACGTTGCATAATATTTAGGTTGGTATCCATTGCAGGTAATCATACTGAGTACTGCAAGGTTTTAAACGTTGAAATACCTAAATAACTGAATCCATTATACAATGTCCGCCCATAAAGAAACCGAACTGTCAAAAAAAAAGAACCAAACCAAATATAAAGGTACCGTATTCTGGCAACACTCCAAAGAACTATATCTAAACTTAACGTCACTGCATGTTTCAACCTGTTACAGGCAGTCGGTATCGGGACAAGCGTGCGTCAGATTAAGGTTGTGTGCAGACGGCGTACAAAATACGCGCACAAAGATGGAACAACTTTGCAGCATAAAGTTTTGTTACAAATTGGATAAATCGTTTACCGAAGCGTTACAAATGATACGGGCAGTGTATGGTGATGCAGCATTATCAAGAACCCAGGTGTATGACTGGTACGTACAATCGTTTCAAACGTGGACGTGAAAGTGTCGAGGATGAACCAAGATCATGACGCCCTTCAACGTCAAGGAATGACGACAATGTGGAGAAAGTTCGTGCACTTGTGAGAGGTGATAGACGTTTAACCACGCAGCAACTGTCAGACATGCTTCATATCGGCAAAGAAATCAATCAGTGGTATTACAAGGAAGTGCTTGGTGAACTCAGAAACAGCATGAAGCGGGTCAGGAAGGACCTCTGTGATTCTGGCCAATGGTTTCTATTACACAATAATGCTCGGCCTCATACCGCATTGTCTGTGCAACAATACCTTGCTAAGAAGCATTCAGTGACAGTGATCAATCACCCTCCATATTCTCCGGACTTATCGCCTGCTTATTTTTTCCTTTTTCCCAAGCTTAAGATGGCTATGAAAGGGCGAAGATTTGACGACGTCCCGGACATTAAATTAAATGTTACGCGTATTATGCGAACACTTACTGTCAATGACTATCAACAGTGTTTCCAATTCCTGTACAAACGCTGGTCAAAGTGTATTGCCTTCTCTGGTGATTATTTTGAAGATGATAAAGTCATTTGAAGATAATTACTTGTTTTCTTTCCTAAAAAAAAAGTTCGGTTTTTTTATGGGCGAACCTTGTATTTCTGCCGTTTCTAAGTGATCATAGATCACTTGCTCATATGAGCTTGAAGTTCATTAATATCTTTCTAAAATCAATTGTTCAAGAGTTCGTCTTATTCTCGGCCCCTCGCCAAGAAAGAAGCTTTCCACTTCTCGCTTCTTCAATCTAAGGACACTAACACTTGTCTTCTTTAACTCATCCCCATCCGCAAATTGATTCCAATATGAGGGAGAAAAAGGATTCAGAGATAATTGGGAGGCTGGCTGAAGTAGAGGGGAGTAATATCCCCTCGGTTTTCCCCCTCTTTCTTTGATAATTAAATTCGTTCCCATTTATTCGTCTTTGGTCTCTGCAGACCTTCTCTGCTAGCAATGCGGTTTGAGAGAGGGACATCTACATTGTACTAACAAGCCTTTGCAGTATTGATATGATTATATTAGAAGTTTGTCAACGGCCTCCACAGAAAAAAATAAGAAGTTGGGTATTATCAGTATCTGAATTTTGCGTTGCAAATTTTAATTTCCTCTGCATGAAAATTATTCTAGGTATTCTATTCTAGAAGGATTGGTGAATATCTATTTCAAGACCTTTTTGCTTGAAATCGCGGTTTCTCTTTCTTACAGCAATATTTACATATCTGGAATAGGTGATTTCTAGAGTTTCTGTAGCACTATTTGATTCAGTACATATTTATTAAGAGCACTCATGTGTATGTGTTAGTACACCAAGAATAGAAAACGGAAGATAGATGTTGGATTATAAATCATTTACACTTGGAACAAATACATTTCTCCAAATCAAAACGAATCCAGCCAATGAGAATGGATTGAGATGTCTCTCCAGAACAAAACTAATTCAACCAATGAGAATCCAGAATTCACGGCGAGCCAATCACCAATCTTTTCAGAATAAAATTAATACAGCCAATGAGAATCCAGAATATAGAAGGACTAATTATATGCTATGTGATAAAGGATAATGATAGTGCGCGGATATCGTATATATTTTGTGAACGTTACCCGTGTAGTGCTAGAGAATTTATTACTTCAACTATCTAAGAGCAGGCTTATCGGAAATATATCGGCAAACTGAATATAAACTAGTATATAATCTGACTTTTCACCCGAAAACATGTATCTGCAACACTAACAGTATTGTTATTAACGGGATGGACTACGGCCGCCATCTTGAAAAATTGTCCCATTCATTTACATGGGAAATTGTTACAGTGATTGCGTTGCCCTGGAATAGAATTTCGATCAACTGCTTTTAGAACCTTTTTCTTCGTACTCGTCCCGTGCGTGCTATTACTTCGAAGAGTAACTTGCATAATTATATTACGCGTAAAATAATAAAAATATCAGAAAATACAGCTGACACACCTTTCTAATTAATTTTCTTATTTCACAAGAAAAATATGAGAAAACCGACAAAATGGTTCACTAGATGAAACATTTATGCAGCGATTGCTATACTTTGGTTACTGGAAAATTTGCATATTATTACGCAATCATAATAATATTCTATGTCTGCAATGATTTTTTTTCATGGCAAATTGTGCTGCCACCTACCATACCGCCTGGAACTTCCAGCAGGCGGAGGGATATTTGAGTTGGACAGCTTCTGCTAGCTAAAAATTTGTCGAGTCTCGCTGGAGTGTTGTGTTGTAAACATAGAATAAGAAATTATGTCACCGCCAAGAAAGAAGAGAGGGTTGTTTCTATGAGAGAGAAGAAAGAAGAGGCGAGCAAATCACTTGAAAGTTTGGCGAGAACAACAAAAGCAGTCTAGGTAAGTAAAACTGTATCTTTTAGCAGTTTCCTAAGAAAATGTAATTGTCACGCTAAAATTTCCGGCCGCAAATTCATAGGTCCGCGAAATCTTCGCCTCAAAATAGCCGGGAGGGGGACTTACCGTTCCTTGACTCTCGCTCAAATAGCTCTGTGTTTGTCACCGCCAATGGTCAAGGCCAAACTTCAGAATGAATGGTATTGGAAACAGGTCCTCTAGAGCCAAAGCCAGAAACCTTTTTATCTTCTTCTGGAAACAGGGCGGTCTTTTTTTTATTTTAGTATTACGTGTAATACTATAATGTCCTGATCCAGCATTATTATATACGTGTCTATTAAGCTTTTGTTACACATTTATGTTTGTTCATCATATGCTATAATAATAATTGGGGCGTCGACACTTTATTAACATTTATAACTCAAACAAAATATCTTATATAAATGATCCTCACTTCCTAACAGCGACACTGAGAGGTTTCATGGGAACTGAATTTTCCTGAAGTTGAAAAAGAAAACAGAAAAAATTAAAGAATGGTCCCCTTTGATGGAAATACTTGGTAGTTTATCATTAGCTTCCTTGCATACTTTACATAGCACCACTATTTTTTAATTCTCCACTTTCTCCAAGTGATTCGTTCCTTGTGTGTTGATCGACACTTGTTCATTGTTGTCGCAGTCGCTCCGCGCGCGAGATGAACTAGACACAACAGACTAGGCTGGCTTCTCGAAAATGACAAACACAAGCCACCTGATTAGCGATAGTAGGAGAGACGAATAAAGTGTGCATGCCAACATTCATCCTCACTTATTTTTTAAATGTGTTAGTTGTTTATTTCAATATGCAATTCATAAATCAAGGTTACAATAATAATAATAATAATAATAATAATAATAATATGGCATATTATTGGGTGAGCACGGGCCCATGTAAATTGGCGACACGGATAATAATCGGCCTCTGTGATCGAGGTATGATCCAGTTGTTCTTGGTTCGAATTTCAGGTAAACCGTGCGTGTGTGTTTCTCCCATCGTCTATTTCATCCCTTCATCTTTCATCATTGTCGTTCGCGACGCTATCGGGAGAGGGGGGCGTTATAAAATTTGGGTCGCTAGGCGATTCTTTGCTTTGGACCCTGCCGACATTATTATTACTACAATTATTGACAACGGTTCTCTTATCGTGACACTTCCACTAATTGCATGCTCTCTAATAATAACACTTGTAAACTTGAAAATGTAAACGCATCTGATGAAAAAATATTCCTTGAACTTTTTCTTTTAAAAGTGTCATTTTCACGATACATTTCGCCACACAACACTAATAACGCACACCCACACATACATCAAAGGGAAATAAACCGACACTATATTACGGTAGCCAAATTGAGAAACAAAGATGTTGATTTCCACCGCCAATATGCCTCCACTTGACTTTCAATTGTTGACATTCAATTCTATTTTACATTAGTTTCTTCGAGGAACAATTTATATTCGAGCATTGTTACGTGACCTTCCTTTGCAAGCTGCCACACGGACTTGTGGCACTCCGATTAAAATACAGTACTGAAAATAGGGTTAATATGTAATTATTTAAACTCCTTCCATCTTCATTCATGAAATAAGCAAGTAAAAGATCTTGACATGTTTTATTTTGCTAATTTCACAATATTAAGGAATTTGTCACTATTTCCTCTTTAGCGTCTAATTTTTGTGCGGCCCCTAGGTTATAGCCTAGGATAGCCTAGTGGCAACTATCCCCTAGATGCGATTACTCCAATAGTTAGGAAGACGACGTAACAAGAGTAAAAATAGTAACAGTAATGTTTTTATTATATGATTGTCTGGATATACTCTAATTGTTCTTGTTTTCTTGAAATATATTCCTTAACATATTATCACTAAATTCGATCATAGTATTGGCTGAGTATAGTTCGCCGCCAAAAAAAAAAGAAAAGGAAAGAAAGCAAGTAAATTCTATTTTACTCACTGTGGGGTTTAAGAAATGAAAATTAATGTCATCTATTAGTTAATAGAGCTGAGGACTTGAGGACTTTGTGAAAAGTATGGTAGGCACTTTGCCTCCTGATATGTTCAAGAATTATCATTCGAATTTCGGCCTACGATCGGATTAAAAATTATAGATACTCGAGTTTAGACTGCAATTAAAAATTAACCAGTAGACCTACAATAAAACGAGTTACATCAAAATTTAGCTTTTTCAATTCTGCGTTAATCTATGACCAATTTTTTTTTTTCGAGTAGTCGTGAGAACGAAAAAAGGGCCGTTTTTTTAGTTTTGCAAACGATCGCTCTTTTTGAAATTCTCTAAATGAAAAACTGTTTGTCCGATCGTGATGACATTTTGGTATGGTGCAGGCAGAAAGTTTTTAAAATTTGTCAAAAAACCGTAATCATGAATTTTGAAAAACAACTTTTTCTTAGTATTGGGTAGTCTTATAAATACAATATTGGTCTTGTTTGGAAGCTCTTTGAATCTGTTTTAAAATCCATTATCGTTGTCAATTCACCTTGAGAAACAGATTTTATACAGATTTTTATTCAGAGGAGTAAAGCTGTACGCACTGCTGTGCCAACACCGCTTGCAGTGACAGCCTGCAGTTTCCATGATTTAAAGGATATCGCTGTGTCGTGTTGCCACGTCATCTTTACTCCGCTGAATAAAAATCTGCATCTGTTATTTGTTGAAAGTAGATCTACATATTACTTTATAGTTGAAATACTGTAAATTAATTATAATATTCAGTGATAAAGCTTTTGCCTCAAAAATATGTACAAAATAGGGAGTTAGTGTTATGCGCCGGTAAATACGGTATATATTGTTAATTCTTTAAGTCTACTTTATGCACAAATAGGCTAATCGGGATTGGACATATAGTTGAAAGTGGGATCCGAACCACTATGCAATGGGCGTCCACCGGGTATCGAACCCGGGACCCCTTGATTACAAGGCGACGATGTTACAACTACGCCATCATTGTGTATGTGTGTGTGTGTGTGTGTGTGTGAGAGAGAGAGAGAGAGAGAGAGAGAGAGAGAGAGAACGAGTCCTTTTGTTGTAATATTGATTTTATGTTTCACTAATTTTTTAGAGCTATGGAAGCAAACGATCCACCTGAAGGATCATCATCAGGTGAAAATGCACCAAAGCCAAATGAGGTTCTCCAGGGAAGGCGGATTGTGGACATTGGCTATTTGCTGCAGAGAATCATGAGCATACGTCATGATCCATTTCAGTGTGGCGTTGCTGACATGAAAATTGTGAAGGAACAAAGAAATGGGTTGTCCAGCATAATTTTCCACTCATCCTCATCTTCGCGATTAGCCAAAAAGTCGCAGAACAGGGAAGTAAGTCAATCGAAATTGGGGCCCAGCATCACACAGCCCCCAAATTCCATTTGCGATTACTCCTGAACCATAACGGTACAAATGAAGGAGAATCGAATGATATTGTATCGTGGGGTAGGGGGAAGGCATTTTACGAATGAAAGGTTGGTAAACTTTCTTAAAAGACATAAAAGTTCGATGCACGAAAAGCTGAGATAATGTTTTACCGTTGGCGAAACCCGTAACTTGGGCGCTGATACAAAACGAGCGAGTGCAGTAAATAAATAAATAAACAATAAGTTCGGAAAAGCTAAACTTGAAATAATGCGGGAAGTGTTTGTGATATTTATAAATTGTTAATACCGAAAACTCAGTTTGTTCTTTTTCTTTCCAGGCTTGTATTATTGGCCACAGAACAAAAAAGGTCTTATTCATTGGGATAAGAAACAAATACTGTTCCGTGTGTGCCCGAGCTGAAGCCCTTGAGAAGAATGTTAGTGACCACAAGTGCTACAGGAACTGGACTGATAGCTCCACAGGAATGGAATCTGACATTATACTTGAAGGGTTTCGAAGCAGTGTTGCTATGCACGGTGTGAAATATGCACGGCTTATAGGTGATGGCGATAGCAGCGTGCATAGGAAATTGACGGATGCTCTACCATATGGCCCTAACTTGTTGATTGAGAAAATTGAGTGCAAAAATCACATTTTGCGTAATTATTCCAACAAATTAAAAGACATTGTATTAAAGAGCAAGTTGGGAAGTGTTGGTTTGCGCTCGATTGTTCGTCAGAGGCTGTTGCGTCTTCGTTATGCTGTGACGAAAGCAATAGAGTTTCGATCGCAGCAGCGGGAATTATCGAGAGCCACGAGGATTGAGGAGCTAAGGAAAGACATTGTCAATGGACCTAGTCATGTGTTTGGCGAGCACAAACACTGCCGGGAAAGAGGATACTTTTGTGAGGGCATCAAGGACGGAGAAAACAACCACATTCCTTCTCTTGCTGAATGTGGAATTTACCAAGAGATCATGTCTGCTGTGCATCGGGTTGCGTATCATTCTTCAAGTCTGATACACAACGTGAACACGAACACTGCTGAGTCCTACAACTCTTGTGTGGCGAAATTTGTTGGGGGAAAAAGAATAAATTTCTCATTTAGAGGCTCTTATCAAGTGAGGTGTGAGGCAGCCGTAACTTCGTTCAACACATAGGGAGAATTCCATCGCTATGTACACAAAGCCATGGTGACAGAAAGTCCAGGTGCTTTCACGAAGAAATTTGTGAAAAAGAGAACTGATACGACTAGAAAGAGGAGGCTAGAGTATCAAAGCGGCCAGCAGAAAAGAAGACGCTTCAATTGTTCTGTGGAAACTGGCCCAGATAAAGATTATGGACCCCTCTGTCAACAAGCGGACATGCCACCTCCAAAGTACGAGGAGGAAAAGAAGAAATTTTTGGACTCCCTTCGTTTGGCTGAAAAGGACTTGACAGAGCTGCAATTAAAAACAATAGGCCAAAGTCAGTGTCAACTGTGGCGACAGGAGAGAATAAAGAGACTTACGGCATCAACATTCGGCAAAGTCTGTAAAATGCGTCCAACAACTTTATGCTCCAACACAGTCAAAGCTCTCCTTTACACCGACAACACTAGGACTGCTGCCATGACGTATGGTATAGAAAAGGAACCTTTTGCTGTGCAACAATTTGAGGAACAGCATCATGTATCAGTCAGTCCTTGTGGATTGTTTGTTGATAGTGACCGCTGTTACTTGGGAGCAAGTCCTGATGGTCTCATTGGTGACGATTCTTTGCTGGAAGTGAAATGTCCCGCTACAGCTAAAGACATGACACCAATAGAAGCTGTAGTCAACAAAAGGGTTAATTTTTGTACCATTACCTCCGACGGACAGATGCAGTTGAAGGTAAACCACAATTATATATATCAGGTGCAGGGACAACTCCATATTACACGCCGCCTCTTCTGCTATTTTGTATTTTGGACACCTAAAGGTATGTTGGTGCAGAAAATAGTGCGGGATGACAAATTCTGGAGAGAGAAAATGGAAGTGAAGCTACAACAATTTTACATGCAGTGTCTTCTTCCAGAATTGGTCGATCCACGCCATACAAGAAGTATGGAAATCAGAGAACCCCAGTACATCCTTGATGCCCTCCGAAGTAATAGGAGCAGAACACAGTCATCGTCAAAAGTTAGTTCTGCACCATAATTCTATTGTGTACATAGTTATATTGTTTACAATTTTAATATATGTTTAGGTGTAGTTGTCAATTATTGTCTAGTAATAAGTTTTATGTATTCTGTGTTATGTAATGTTTCCGTGGCTTTCTGTGTACTTTCAATTTCCCATCATGCTTGTTATTGGAATATTTCTTGGATAATACTTCGTAAATTAATCAACAAAAGTTATTATTATGTATTTCATAACGTCCTTGTTTTGTATGTGTGCGTGTGTTTTCTAATAATTTGGTGTTTCTGTATTTGCATATGTTGTTTTAATTCTAATGTCTTTGTTCCTTATGAATCATCTATATGTTATTATTAATGTGTCATTTCTTGTGTTATTGTGTTTCAAAGGGTTTGTTTTATTTTAATTCTAAGAATGTTTGTATTTGTATCCTGTACCGTGCGCAGACCCTGTAACTGCGTAACGGCGCGTCCCTCGGGTGGCGGATGAGGGGCCCCCTTTAGTACTAAGGGGTGGTTCGAATAGCGAATAAGAACCCGTGGACCAAACAGGGAGCCAGTGCAGGGGGCTATAACCTTGCTACCCATTATTGGGCGGGGCCAGTTGTCCCGAGGTAGAGGCACATATTTTTGGTAAATAAAAAAGGAAAATTTCAGTATAAAAACTGAGTCAATTTCGGGTTCAAAAGCGGTAAATAAAATAAAATATCGGTGTTATAGCGGTGAAAAATTGGATCAAAAGTGGTATATAAAAATACATTTTGGTTTTAAAATTGTAAATATAATCCTACATTTGATTTAAAACTACACTTATTCCACAGAATTAACATTTCACTTCTAATAGCCCATTTATGTAGTTATTCGAGTATTAAGTTTATTTCTGTGTAAAGGAGTCAATTTTTGTTTCTCCAATATTAACAACAGAATTAATCAATTTTCCGGGAATTGCATAACTCTCAGTATAGTTCAGACCTCAGAAGGTGCCGCGTCGGTGAATACACCCTAAATTTCGTGTTTAAGAGTTAATTTCGCTTTTTGCAGTTCATTTCGCATTATTTCGTGACAAAACATTGTCACAAAATGCATCTCACACCTTTCAAAAATATGAAAAATTAACACTACAACGTGTTTTTTCAAATTTCGTTTTTTCGTCAAAAACGAAATATGCATGCCCCTATCCCGAGGTAACGGCGCCCTCGTCGTTGGACTTGTAACACACAAGAGGTAGATATCACCTGCGTAGTAACCTCAGAGTAAACAAATCAAGGATAACGATGGCATGAAGAAACGTGTAATATCGTCACTACTACTGAAAAAGAGAGTGCAGTAGAAGAGATGAAAAAAACTATCGATTCCTGTAATTAGAAAAGAGGAGGAAGAAGAAAGTGAGTAAAGCCCTCCGTACACGGTGCATTATAATCTGAACAAGTCGTTGAAAATCTGTGGGAAACATTGACGTCACATGATACGTATTTTTTTCTCCTACTGCTCAGTGTACAAGTATGAATCAAATGCTTCGTATGTGTGACAATAGAAACTAGGAGACGTGTTCTATTTGAACAACAGTACACATCAGAGGCGCCTTATTAAGATAATTTTGGGGGCGGCAAGGTTGGCATGAACAATAATAAATATGTAAATATACATTAAATCTGTCCCTCCATGTGAATTGGGGGGGGGGGGGCAATAAGTGCTTTGCCCCCCGAAAGTCGGCGTCTATGGTACGTACACATTAATAGGAAGATGCTAAGCTTGTATAAATCAGTATTGACTAGCAATACACCTCCCCCTCCCCCACCGGGAAAAACATTCCGGGAACACATTTTACCACAGAAACTAGAAGTAACGTGTTATATTTGCATGTACTGAACAACAACAGTACATTATGATTTTCTTCGGCCCATCTAGATATCAGTATTGACAAACGATTCTCCCCCCGCAGGAAATAAAAATTCTGGTACACACTTTGCTACAGAAAGAGATATCTGTAAATGCTAAAGTTGAAGATTTTGCGCATGAAATGAAAAATTTCGCTATGGAAGTTTTGAAATATTGTTGTAGTTCAGTTACATTTCCCTTGTAGTTTAACGTCCAATTCATATGCTCGATTTTTAGAATTACTGTCGTGAGAGAATACTGCCTGTGCCTCGGTCTCCGTTCGTTCGTGTGTGCGTGTTTGAAGAGAGAAAGATATGTGTATAAAAATTGATAATTGCGTTTCCATCACGCTGATGCCACTTGATTTGGGTGAAAATTTAATCGCTAATTTGGCCACGACAACTGAACCAGAGCCTCCAGAAATAAGTTTGAACCACCCTTGAGCCCACCCAATTACTGGTGACGTCACTGCTTATCTCAATGGGGGAGGGAGGCGGTTGGTCCTATTTTCTCGAGAAGTAACAGCCCCACTGGAGATAAGCAGTGGCGTCACCAGTAATTTTTTTTGGGGTGGGCTCAAGGGTGGTTCAAACTTATTTCGGGATGCTCTGGGCTATTATAGCTTTCTCAGCCGAAATTGAAATTTATAAAGATGATTTCTCACTTTGTTCATTTGCTTAGACACTGTAGTTCAATAAGACGTGATAGGAGCTTGACTTTTGTAGGAACATTTTGAACAGGTGAAGAAAGCCGGGAGGGAAGGGACGAATTCTGAAGTGATCGTTGGAAGACAGGCCTTGCTAGGATATTTCGTCACGCCACTGGTTGAGAGATTTCTGACCCCGGGGTGGGAATAGAATTCGGTGTGTCGTGCACTTATTTCAGCATACTTTTATTTATGCTGGAATAATTTTTCAAGGGAAAGAAATATTTGAATTGACTTACCTATTAAAAAGTTTCAACTCCTAGTAGAGCGATCGAGACCATTTTTACTAAATCCTATTATTTGCAAATAAAAAATTATATTGATTTAACACAATAGACGAGAAAAAGTAGGAAAGTAACTAGAATGAGTGAAACAGTGAAGTCAGATATATTCCACTTTCTGAGGTTGTATTATTTAATATAATTAGTATTATTTTATTGTTCTTGTTCATCAAATACTGTAATTTATTATGTTGTTCGTAAAAATAACACTTATTTCCTGGTGAGATATTTTGCTTTTGCCTTGACGTTGTATTTATTTGGGCCTTTAATATATTTTTATGTTCATTTTTTTTTTCAGATTGAAACATAATTTTAATTACGACTTTTAATAGCGATCTCTTATGTGCGAGTGAATTTATAATATTCATACCAATATTACGAAATGAATTATTAATTCATATGCAGTCCCAGGTAGCCAAATGTTGCTTTCGGTGGGAACTGTCTGGCCTTCGATACCCAATAAGAGTCTGAAATGTCGGTGATAGCCAAACATCGTGAGGATAATGGCGAGTTCATTGAAAAGGAGAAGGCTTCGCCTAGAAAGCCAAATAACAGCGACAATTAGTTTGATTGATTTATTTACTTGGTTTATTTTCCTTCGTTTTTCTGCCACTTTCGGCTAATCGCGAAGATGAGAATGAGTGATATGATATTATGAAATTGATGAAAGAACACTCACAAAGAACACGCGTATCCTAGCCTGGATTCGAACCCGGGAACCCTGGGGTCGTAGCGTGCTGTGCTAACCATTCGGCCAGGTGTTATCCAAAGATATGCCACTCGGCAGGTATCGAACCTCAGACGACATTTTCACCATGAGGATTATTATTCCAAAGCTACCTCCTCGGTGGCGCAGAACTGACTTCTTTTCTAAGGGCTCCAGGTTCGAATTACGGCCATGGTTTGGATATT
Source organism: Lepisma saccharinum (assembly GCF_977018435.1). Taxonomy (NCBI): domain Eukaryota; kingdom Metazoa; phylum Arthropoda; class Insecta; order Zygentoma; family Lepismatidae; genus Lepisma; species Lepisma saccharinum. Next base: position 149,299,714 of record NC_139229.1, on the reverse strand, counting down.
TTGTTCTATTTCCTGCTTCATCGGATCATCATTTATCTTCGCCGTGAAAAGTGACGTAAAGTTTTTGGTTCAGTAGTTGCCCACATAGGCAAATCGGAACTGGAGTACAGTGGAGTTTCCGAGCCACCGCCGGGAATCGAACCCGGTCCCCTTGATCAGAAGGCGACAACTTTATCCACTACGCTATCGGGGAGGCCTGAAAAGTGGCGTTAAAAAACAGAATTTGGAATTTATTGGTAACAACACGGAATAACCAATACCAAAACAATTGCACATAGGAAATTCCAACCCATCCTGAGTCGCTGGCTACACAGACAGGTTCAGCGGTCAACCTTGCCTCAGGGTCAGACAGAAATAAAAACAAAGCAGTCTGAGGGGGTTGGGTGTTCCTTGAATGTTCAGTCCCGGAAGGATGGGGAGGGGAGCTTGGACGAGGGTCGGCGCGTGTTTTGTATTTTGTGGGCGCGAGTTATATTTTTGCGTATACCATTTTTACTGTTTGTAAGTAAAATACAGAGTGAGTAACTTATATTTTAGAAAAGAAATCAAATGGTGACATTGCACACAGAGAACACCATAACACTTCCTTGTAGTAGTTTACGAACATTCAACTACACATTTTATTTTTATTTTCGCTAAATTAAATTGAAATATAAAATAACCTTTCGCATCTGTCTATTCTAATGCATAACATACGGCCAAAGTACATCTACGTTTCGTGTGCTGCACTAAGGATGGGTAAATTGTAGAGGAAGAACTGCAGCGACGGAGGAAAATGCAAATGAAACGGGGAACTATATTCCATCGCGGAATAAGCCACACTCTTGCGTTGGGCCCGCTCGCGAAACTATCGTTGGTGGCTGCTAGTAATTCAGAAGTTTCACCACCAGATGTCTCAGACGTAAGGCTGGCAAACTCGTCTCCTTGATCCATCGCGTTAATTCAATAATGGCCGTGGCTATATAGACAATATATACGATTTAAAAATTTAAACTTTTCACTTTTATTATTCGATTTTACGTCTTCTTATAGTTGCCGTTTTAATAACATTATCAAGCATAAAATGGAGTGAGTACTTTTTTTAGAGAGTAAATTGCAATAATTAGATCACTGGCTAATATGTGTATATATGATACGTGTATAATAGATCCCCATGAAACAAGTTTGAGAAGAAAGTCAAAAGCGCAAATAAATTGAATGTAATGAGGCATATAATTTCGTTCTGGTAATGACAACAGTTGATTAAATGTTATTAAAACCGATCAATTGCAGGGTTTTCATTACACGTGTTACCTTATTCCTTCAATAGGAGAAACTCGTTTTGTTATTGCCAGACTGTAATGATAACGAAACAATAGCTAACTTTGAATGAAATACCGCTCACTCGAATGTTGCATAAAGAAGAACATTATTAAGTCTTCTACAAGTTTTCTTATATATATGCATGGATGTATGTGTGTGTTTAGTATGAATGAATTTTAGATGCAGAAAAAACCAATATTAGTCTTATTATTTAGCAAAAGATGGATTGATATGTCAAGTGATCACTTCCTTTAGTTCACGACAAAAGCCTACGTTTTCTTATTTTATGTAGCTTTCTTCATTTTTCGTTTATTCGCGACAATGAGGATGAATGATGAATAAATTAATTTGATGAATGGATAGTCATAAAGGGAAATCCATTTCCAGACCAGGATTCGAAACCTAAACATTCGGTGGTGAGTTTGTCACGAAATTCCGAAGGCCGACAGAGCATCAGTAGTAACATTTGCATAACTCGGTATGAATTATAGATGTCTCAAAATTTTTTGGACAGATACTGGTAAAATATGAAAGCTGGTGGAGCACTGAAACGCAATTTTCCTTCGTTGCTCCGTACGTACAAATCAATAATGATTTTACGTGGAATTCAGAAACAGAGATGGCACAATGGAACTTCGTAGGTCAGAAAATTATTGATACTAAAACGCTGTTCTCATTGGTCAGCCTATCCATCCATGGGATGATATGATAGTTGGACAATAGCGCAGAGGATAAAACTGTCCAATTAAGTTTCTGGGTTAGTTCCTTGGTGACGACATGCTGTAGTGGTTCGGTTCCCACTTTAAAACCGACATTTACAAATCTGTAATTACATATTTAAAAAGATAATGAAAGCGTGAATCTTGATTCCAAATGTCCCCGATCTTACTGTATGTCTTGCTCTGCTGCTTCTATTTACGGCTGCATACTTTGCCGTCCGCCATCTCATATAATTCCCGCCCTTGTGTCGAGGGTAACGCCCTTTGCAGGGTTGCATTCTTTGATGTGCAACCTGGGGCGGGGGTATGACATTCGCCCGTGCGAAAGTTTTACGGCGATTTTTTACGACACTATAAATTTCATGAAAGAACAAGGCTGTATCCGATCTTGTGAAACTGAGTCCGGATGTTTTTTACGTTCCAGTTGGATTTTTTCTCTTTTTTATTTTTTTTATTTTCTTCTTCATTCCTCCTGCATTATTTCCTCTCATGTTGTGGGTTCCGTTCTTTTCCGTGTTTCGAATCAACATGTACTGGAATTCTCTTCTGGGGAATTAATCTCTTGTCCTTTTCCAAAAAAGAGAAGGGGAAAGAATGGAAGGGGGTGTTTTGTGGAGCACACTTCTGAATATTGCATGCTCATATAAAAACGAACGCGTCAAAATAATACTTCCAACGCAAAGGGCACACACACTCGTGTGGGTGTTGTAAGATAATAAGCAAATAAATATACGTATGTGCACACACAAAGGCAAAAACCTACACCTACACAAGGCACATATTGTATTTAACGCATTTAACATCTCCCAGAGACGTCATATTTCACCTCCATCTTCAATACATGCAAGGCAGAAATACATTCATTAATCTAATTATTATGACCGTTATATACAGGGTGATTCGGTAAAAGAGCGCAAAAAAGGGAACAGGAAGTAAGTGATGCACCGCTGAACTTGTTGGAGAAACGAGAAATGGGCTGAAACATGTCGAGCGTTAGCACGCACGGCAGTTCATAGAAATGACAAATAAGTGATAGGTAGCGATACTACTAACGTACAATGCGTAGCGACAATTATAAGCACTGATTTGCATGCTTGTACATTTGGAAAAGAATGTCACAGCATTGACAATCGGGTATTAACGTACAATTAGGTACCTCACAACACAATATGACGGCCGCCAACCAAATTGCAAGCATGACTATGACGCAAGAGGTTCGGTACTAACGGCCCCCACAATACTTATAAATTATATTTAGATATCGATTGCAGTGGCAATATACCCATAATTTGTTTAATTGTGGAGAAATTTAGTGCAGCATAGCAGTAATCTAATTGTAGTAACAGGAAGCGAAAGCAATGGAAGAAATTCAAAATCATCATTTAAAGTTATGAAGACGCTAGATAACAGTTTGATTCGAAAATTATTGAATTACAGGCCAAAGGGAACAACAATTTCAAGAAAATATCGCCACGGGGTGATCAATTTTTGTAGTAGCAGAACGGGCTTTGGTAACCCAGACCTGCAAAAGGAACAAGAAGAAGAATTTAAAAAAAAAAATAATAATTCACGATGATCTTTGGAATGAGTTACATTCATTTCATAAATAGACGGGTAAAATAAGTGAAACTAATTCTAAAAAATATCAAAGTAATCTATTATAAATTAAAATTTCCCAAAGCAATTAGTAAAGGAGATAACCACATGAAAAAAGAAAACAAAAGGAATTATTTTCCAAAAGACACAAGGAAAACAAATTTAATAAGTTAATTCGTAAATTGTTGGCAATGTGCAAAGAAGTGAGCAAACCAGAAATTGTTTCGTTCGTAAAAGAAATCCAACTGAAGAAGAAAAGGCCAGAGAAAGTCAAGTGAATTTTTTAGCTCACGTGAGAAGGAGCCCCGAGAATCGATTCACCTCCTCGATCTCTGTCTACACAGTCGTGGAAACAATGTAAAAGATTCTTGGGCCGGCTCGCATTTTGGTTCGCACCTCTTTGTCGCCAGCAATAAGCTCGGAATTTATCCAACATTGCTGCAAGTTCCCCGGAGGGGACGAAAGCACCATTGTGAACGCGTCCACGTTCCGTAGCAATCCTTACAAAAGAATCCTTTAGCCCTTTCCCCTGGAACATTCCCCGAGAACTTGTTTTTCATCGGAGTTCCGCGTTGCACTTCACCGAAAATCTTCTATCGGATCATTTTTCTCTCATGCAAAAACCGTCCTCCGCTTGGAAATTCCTGCGGTTCGTATTCCTCCAGTCCCAGAAACGAGATGTCGACTTCAAGAGAGACCAAGAGCAGAAGAACTTAAGCGGAAGTAAACGGAGGGGGAAGAGAGAGAGAGAGAGAGAGAGGGAGGGAGAGAGAGGAGTGACGCAGAAGCGGAACCGGAAGCTAAATTAACGGGTCGATCCCATTTCCGGAGACAATTTTGGAACGGCGGGGGAAACTCCGGGTGTTGGAGAGCCTGCAGACTGCCAAGAGTCTGCGAGGAGACAGACTTGGAGGCGTCTCGACAAGGTGGAAGCTTATCAAGCAGACACAGAGAGTTCTCCAGAGTCAGTTGTCGAGACAAGACGACACTGGGAGCATTCTCGTCTCGTCTGTCACGCTCTCGGTCTTACCTCGGGTAATAATGAGGGGACGCTACGACGCCAGGAGTCCGGGATACGAATTCCGGTCTGGGTATAGGTGTTCTTTGTGAGTGTCTCTTCATCAATTTCATCATATCATCACTCATCGTCGCGATTAGCAAAGAGAAAGAGAAAGAGAGAGAGAGAGAGAGAGAGAGAGAGAGAGAGAGAGAAACAATCCGAAACATAGTTACAATCATATCTTCTCGAGAAAAATAAACAAAGTACATAAGAAAGCTCTAGTTTCAATTTAAAATTCAACATTCTGTTTGCCCTCGGCAAACTCGCGAACGATAATGTAAAATCATTCTGATTGCATCGCCCACGCTCCATCCACTCGCTGACGGTTGAACATTAGACTACAGCGCCACAGGAACATTCTTATCTTAGACAAGGCTACACGTATCTTCTCTCTTACGCTCCTGAGTTAGATTACATGTCCTCTACTCAATATATACATTAATGCAGCTCACAAAATTATATATTTTCCAGCTTCTTGAGGGTAAATGTTAACACAAATCCAATTGTAAAGTTATCTTGTAAAGCATTGTTCAAACTTTTACACAATACATGCAGTGTTTGCCGAATTAGTCGCTACTCTCTGAATTATATCACTAGAAGTTGGTTGATACAACCTTGGTGACAATGAAGTTCGACCAGAAAGGAATACGTGATTAAATGCACAGAGGCATAGGCTGTGGAATGGGTGACCCGCAGAAGTGACGCATGTGTGTAAGAGGAGGCGTGTGAGCAGGCAAGAATCGTGATCCCAGCATGTTGCACCCAAGGTCACGTAAAGAACGAAAACGGGGAACAATGCGCGTGACATTGAACTTCGACCAGGCACCAGACCCATACGGAAATTCCACATAGTGGCGCATTCGACGGAAGCATGACGTCACGGACACGATAAGGGAGTCCGCCGTATATAAGAGCGTGCTGTGCACCGAGGAACCGCAGTGCATCGTCACCATGGCCAGGGGCAAACCTATTGACAACACTGTGAGGAGAAGAGTGGTGGAGTTGCAGCGGGATGGACTCAGTGAACGGGAAATAGGGCGCCAACTGAACTTACCCAAGTCAACCGTCCACTGCATCATCAAACACCACCAAAATACGGATACTATAGAGCCAGGTAAGGCCCCCGGTCGAAAACGCCTGCTGAGCGTGCGTGACCTACGGATATTTAGGCGTTATATCCACACCAACAATCATGTTTCTGTGGCCGAATTACGACTGAGGACTCGAGAACGCTTTCACATTGAAGTGTCAACCATAACCATTCGCCGTTACCTACAGCGATGCGGTTACCGAGTGTACAAGGCGAAACGTAAACCCTTACTTTCCATGTTGAACAAAGGCAATCGACTACGGTGGGCACGAATGTACCGGGGATGGACATTTCGGCAGTGGAACAGGGTTTTGTGGACGGACGAATCCATTTTCAATGTTGTGTACGGGAAAATACGGAAAACAGTCATTTGTCGGAAGGAGGAACAGAATCAAGCAAAATGTTATGCACGTCGGGTACAGAAACCTGCGTCAGTGATGGTATGGGGATGCATGACGGCATCTGGGGTTGGCCCACTACACGTCTGTGAGGGCATTGTGAATGCACACGCCTATACACGCATACTGGAGCGGCATCTTCCCACAGTGCGAAGGCACCTGTTCCACAGGCGGCGTCTCATCTTTCAACACGACAATGCCAGGCCTCATACAGCGCGGCTGACAAGAGAATGGTTGACTCACCATCACGTGCGAACTCTGCCATGGCCACCATCGAGTCCCGACCTCTCGCCCATTGAGAATGTGTGGCATGTTCTTAAGCGACGTATGCAACAAAGGGGACCCGCGACAGTGGCTGCTCTTATCGCCTGCCTGCAGGAGGAATGGCACCGCATCGATGTGGAATACCTTGAACGACTCGTCCGCAGCATGCCCCGACGCATTGCCACAGTTATTCGCCGACGGAGCGGCGTCACACCCTGGTAAACAGGATCCCCTCTAACAGTGGTCGAACTTCAATGTCACGTGTAGATGGACGAAAATGTTTTATTTTGTGTGGACACCATACATTGCTGCGTTGCAGCGGAAATTTATGTTTTCCTTTGTTCCATGTAGCCTGCTGAAAAAATATGTTCAGCATATGCATGTGTTCTCCTTCTTTCACAACGCACTCCTATATTTGTGACTGGTCGAACTTCATTGTCACTAAGGTTGTATTTGAATTATGCGTTGTGGTCTGCGATTGGAGGAATTTCAGTAGAACACACACATTGAAAAACCTTAAAAGGTGCATGTACAGGGTTCCCACCCATTTTTCAAAACCAAATTCCTCGACCTTTTCAGGTAGTTATAAAGAGTTATGTCCTCAACTTTGCATGTTCATCAAACGAATCAAGCTAATTCTACATACTTGAAAATGGATGACCAAAAATAAAATAAAAGCTTGATTTATTGCTAAAATGAAAAAAACATTGTTTACAAAATATTTCTAAAAAAGAAACCAGTGTTTTCACTACCCAATTCTGGGCAAAATAATAATATTAATAAATTTTCCTGATATTTCAAGGTTTTTTACATTTCCTGACTTTTCCATGACATTTTCAGGCATGGGTTGATTGGCCGGACTTTTCAGCATTTTCCAATGAGTGGGAACCCTGATGTAGACCTCGTTGGTCTAACAGTTGAGTGATCGACTCCCGATCTCGCAACACCAAAGTTCCACGGTTCGATCCCTAGCCTCTTCGTGAAAAATCAATTAATTTCATCATTCATTCTCATCGTCGCGATCGGCCAAAAGTGGCAGAAGAGCGACGCAAAATAACCCACTTCAATCAATCAATGCACGAAAAATAATAAAAAATATTTCACGAGCTTGTTTCATTATAGCCGGGAATCCTGACGTCGGAGTGCTCCACGCTAGCCACCTCGTCACAAAGAACGGCCCACGGCTACCTTCATCGATCTCCATAAAGCTTTTTGTCTGCGCGTCACAAACGTTCACCAATTACAGCCCCGGAGTCGTGCTCCCAAGCCGATTGCATTTTGCATGGCAAAACGCGGATTTCAACCCACTTCGTTATTCATGAGAAAACAAAGTGTGCGCCTGTATTTCATAAAAGTTGCAGCCACAGAAAAAAAAAGCGGGACGGAAACTCTGTATCTTCTCTCTTTTTTAAGCGTCTGTCCACCCTGGGAACGACGTCAGTGTTACTATCGCAACGACTGAGCAGGAAAACAAGCCGATTAAATCAGGGGAATTCGATACAGAAATGTAGTTGCAATGATCAGCCCAGTTTCTGTATCATCTTCATTAACTTAAAAAAAATAATTCAAGTTCGGCTGATGTAACGTTCAATTAATTTTTTGGGGAGTAATATTACAACTCCGTGAGCTTCATCCATGTGCATAATTGAGTTCTGGACGACGTATGTAGTGTATACATTTTTGTAAAAATACGAAAATTAATTTCTATGAAGCATAAATATTTCTAATATGCATATGTCGTCCAGAAAAATTAAATGTATTTCCTTTATTCTACACTACACTGAATTTTCTTTTGGAAACAAGTTACCAGTGATTTCATACCAAAATCTCAATCAACTATCTTATTGAGGATTTAACATCTATGTATTCACTACGGAATCCAATGTCCAATTGGAATGCACGGAAATATACAGGAAAGAACAACGATCATCATATGTTTAAAATCTTGACACTTGAGCGAGTGAACGAAAACAAGTCTATGCGCAGGTAGTGACCCTAGAGGGCTTCTTCAATTTTAGCTTTTCTTTCGACTTTACGAGTTGCCTTTGTCCTTGGAAAGTTAAGGGGTGCAGGAACATGAAAGCCAGGAAAATCAGAACGGAAATAGAGCGATTGGAGAAGGGTAGGTACGTAGGTAGGGGTGGGTGGGTGGTGTGTATGTGTGTGCGTACGTGCGTGCGTGCGTGCGAAGGAGAGAACAAGGAAGAGAAAATCTGAACAGAGATGAGTGGCGAGGAGAGATAAAAGGTATACATGAGCACAGAAAGAATAGGAGAAAAACATTAATGACAAGATAGGGATAAGAAAACAAAGTGATAAAGAGAAAAATAACACGTCGGGGATATGCAAAGAGGGACGGAGACAAAGAGAAATTGAAAGATGGAGGACAGAGAGCGAAAGAGAGAGTCTACAGTTGTGTAAACCTTAATTGAAGACTACATTTATCATGCGATTCATCTTCAACTAAATAAACACCAGATCAACAGACAGCACTGATCGATTATTTGCTGGATGAATCCGGAAGAACAGTCAATTCAACATCCCAGCACAAAACACTTAAAGTAGGAACGGCTTATTCTCCTTTGCAAGGAACACAGATTATACACAGGGACGAGAGTAATCTGTGATAAGGCATTGTTCAAATTGCCCACCACCATACACCCCATTCGTGTTTGATAAACAAAAATATTGGTCCGTCGAATATGGAGAAAAATTGAACACAAATGATTTCCGAACACCGTTGTGTATAAAATAATGTGTTCAGGATATAATTCAAAACAACAAAAATAATAGTTATTTTATTGCCGTTTATGGGGACGGTATAATTGAACTATTCCAAGTACTTCTACGGTGACGTTGTTTCAGTAGATGACTTACAATTATTCCAATATTGTGAACAGCAACTTATTATTGTATTAATTTTGTTAATTTGCCTTGTGCATTAACGGTAACCCGTTGTATTATATATTCCGCCACATTCGAGTGACTACATAAATATTTATTTTTAAAACATGAACGAAGTAACGGCCAATCGTTCCCTCTGCACTAAAATAGTTCATCTCGTAAAATAAATTTGGTTTAGATAAACATTTCAAATATCATTACCAATGTCCCTTGACATTACTGAATCGGGAATCTTTGGAGCGAGTAATGGAAAACAATTCTCTGCGCAGAGGGCTGGACTGATGAACGCGTGAGAGAGGAAGTGAGTTCATGGGGAAGTGGGGAAACGCAGCTGCAGCTTGCAGCCGTTTGCAGCAGCGCGCACATTGTCTCGTCCTCGTCTCGATTTCTTCCACACAGTCTCCGTACTATTCCTAGCAATGACCGGAGAGTGTATATCTTCCTGTCAGAAACATACAACTTAGAGGTAGGTGGTACTTACCAACGAAGACAGCGGTGCTGTTGTGTTGGGGATCGTAAGGGCACAGAGCTTGGCCAGTGTTCTCCTTCTCCATGTTGTATCCACCGTCGTTCTGCAAGAGGATAAGGCAATGAATCAAACAGGACATACATACAATTTGAAACAACCAACCGAAAAAATGTACGATTGTAATTTTCTGGCTGTTTCTGTCCGTGACGACGATAACTACCACAAACTTAGAAACTTTAAGCCGAAATTTGTGCAGCAGTTATATAGCTTGGATGGCTGCTCTGGTGTCGCATTTCAGCGAAATCCGGGCAAGTGTTTCAAGATGACGGACGAAAGCACCATTCTCCCTACGATGCAATGAATCAATCAATCTGTAGTCCACATTTTCGGTGCTAAATGAACGAAATTCACAGCAGCTCCAGGGCATCCCTTGGGGCACAGTATGGTAATAAAAAGCTTGAAATATAGTGCGTGATTGAAGGGGGTTAGGGGTCCAAATGGGGAGGGGCACACAAATTTTGCCATGGCAACTATCCACGCGTTTCAAGATGGCTGACTTTTCATGTACCACGAGAAAAAATATGGAAAATTCACTTGAATCTGACGATATTTTTGCTTTCGGTTGTACGACTGTTACGTAAAAATACCATCAGGAAATTGAGTGTGGAAAAGTAGGTCTCAAATATTATGAAATATTAGAAGAGCGGACGTTTGGGATCGTAAACATCTGCTATTTCAGATGGTGTGAACAAACAAAACAGAGCTAAATGAGACAGGTATTTTGTACCGCAGACAACGAACGTCATATAATAAACGTTAGTTGCACATAACATTTTTCCCCCGGAAGAAATTCAACACTCGGTTTGGGAAAAAGTTAATGAACTTTTATATAACGGTGGAAACACGAGATAGAAGTACGAACCAATTACTGCAAAGCGTAGGAGGAGGTCGGCGGGTTTATATATATATATATATGGAAGCAAATTATCGCGACGTGCACGTTAACTGCCGGAGAGGAGGTTGCCATTATGTTCATGTTTTGTCGAAGGATTTTCCTAGCTTGTTCTCCGACATCTGACTAGTTGGAGGCAAAATCATTTTATGCGTTCGACTGTGACACAGGCAGCAACAACAACGGTTGCAATTTAGATAATGGGATTATTCAAAATACAGCGTTGTAGTTCTAGTTCTGGAATGTTGGTGGGTAAGGACAATACCATAGTTAGGGGACGGGGACCTGCCTTACACATTGTAACTGCGACACGAGCGCCATGTTGAAGTCTATCATTTTAGATGTGGGTTGAATGAAGGATGTTGAAATATTAAAACTCGTTAGAATTTAAACAGAAATACAAACTTGCAATTGGTTTTTGCCTAGGTGAAACGGTTGGCAAATTTTCAGCTGTCATATGATTATTTTGCGTAGTTCACGGCACGACTGCTGCGCCACCTGTTGTTAGGAATGAAAGTATCACAAAACATGTAATAAGATTTTCTTTCAGATGATATCTTGAACTGTTGGATTTTCCGAGTCAACTAAATTTAGTGTTGCCAAATTTACTATCTTCTTTTTATGCTGTACCAGCCTAGTTGTATGGCTTCTGAATGAACAATACAAATATTAGCGTAGACTGGAATGCGAGTAGGGTCTTTCAAGAAAGTAACTCGTTACACGTCGGATAAAAACACCAAACTATTCACATTGAACTTGCACCAATCTGAAATAGTGCCGCCAGACCTAACCGGTAGCCATCTTGAAATACGACGCCATTTTGAATTTTTGCATCGATCTACTCTTAAGTATCTCAAGAACACGTGGAATGATTTATAGGATTTTCTTGGTTTGAAGTGAAGCTGAAAGGAGGGAATTACTATACAACATTTTGTGAACATTAATCGCAACAATGGAGATGATGGATTAATAAAAGAGCGAGGAGATTAAAATGTACAAATCCACAATCACTTATGAACAACGTTCTTTTTAGAATATTAAGTTTCGAATTTATTCCATATTGCGAACGTGTCGGTAATTATTGGAGCGGAACGGCTGTTTTATTCTTTTAAATGACTGCAATTAATCGTTCCATGGTTGGAAATTCTCCCTGGGCAGGAGGGGTGGAGGTAATATTCGTGAATAACGTGCTACGGGCAAACACGCCCCCTGGACATTCGGCTACTACGCTCCCGTGTGAACAACGCCCTCAAAGCTCACTGGAAATCAATAAAAGTGAGAGCCGCTACTTGTTCGATCAAGGGTCCATGTTAACGAAGGGGAACCCACCCCATTACAAAAAATTTCAGGCTCAAGGTCAAGTATCAAAAGACCGAAGCGGTTTCCAGATAAAAGAGGGGAGGTTAAAAACAGAGGCCGCTATGGCTTCCCCCTGACCGTCGCATTTGACTTTGAAAAAGAAAAAAAGACCGGAAGTAGCCGTCGACTCTCCGCCCCCTTCTCCCTCTCTCTCCCCTACCACCAATATTCCAAAGGATGGTAGCGAATGGAATCAGCGGATCAAAAGACGAGGCCAGTCTTGCTTCATAGACTGAGTAAAAAAGAGGTGTCCGCGACACGTTACAAGCTTATGCCGCGATTATTGGCGACCGATTCAACGAGTCGGAAACTGAGAGACGCAGAATCACCGTCGCGAATATGTCGGAGATATCTCAGATAATACCTTATCTTAGGCTTAGGAGACAACGATGATTAAATGAAATTGATGACACACACTAGCCCCGTCTACTTCGCTTCAGTTTTTGACTCTAGGTGTAGTGAAGGTGTATCCCGGTGTCAGGATGGTGCAAGGAAATGACGTTGAACCAAGTAGACGGATAGCGGTGTTCAAGTTCAGAAGATACAACAAACGCCTGTCTGCTGCTTTATAGGATTATTTCATTAGTTTGCACGCACCATGTGACCATACACCACAAGTTACACCGATCCAGAACGTAGTTGCCACCAAATACACTACTTGACACCAAATCAACGTAGTAGTCGAGTCGGTGTTGCACCTAGTAACAAACTAGACGCACGAGTGCAGCGAGAGTCAAAAAGTGCAGAGAACTAGACGGTGCTACTATGCCCTGGCTGAAGCTCGAAACCGGAACCTTGGTGAGATCAAAAATCGTTGCGTTTTGATGCTACAAGACTTTGAAAAATGAATTTTATCCTCCATGTATGCAACCACGCGATATAGATTCACGGTTGCCACTGGCATTAATATTTTCTGTCAGGAAACAGACAATATTGTTAGTGCGATTGGGACAGTCTGTGCAGCCAATCCTCTGTACAAAACATACGAAGCTTTTCTTTAATGCACGACCATAAAACAGGATATGCAGCATCTGAAAGGATGGTAATAAATGCATGATTTAAGAGAGAGAAAGAGATGGTAAACAATTCGACCTTATCGATGCCCTTGCTGATATCACACTGTTATCATAGTTTAGTATGATACCCAGAATGAAAAATACATGTTAGTGACAACCACGAATCTGTGCCGCGCAGTTTCATACGCTACGAGCAGTTTTTGAGTGTTCTCAGCGTCGAAACGAGGCCTCAAGGAGAAAAAAAGTTTATGGACAATAAACTCTCTCTTTTCCTCTAGGCGGAGAGAGACAGAGAGAGAGAGAGAATTCGTTAAATGACCTCAACTTCCCGATATACCCTCGTACATCAATTTTTTTTTCAGGTTATACTTGTCAGACTAGCGGTTTACCGTTGCTGCACAAAAAAAACGTGTACGCACACCTGGGATTGGTGAATTTCCTCCGTAATGAAGTTTTGCGATATTGCGGGTTCACATGAGGTGACCATGTCATTACTGGTGCAGGGAGAGTTCCCTCAACTTATTTCATTACACGCCCTAGCTTCTGCGTTCACGCGTGGAAAGTGCCGCAAGGCGGTGGAACACCTGGCGCACTGGGCATTTTCAGCAGAAGTTTCCCGGTTCACAACACGACACGGTCAAACCGAAAAAAAAAAAAACGCATCCCGTAGGCAATTTAGCGCAATCTTAAACGATGCATCGCGGCTGGGCCACAACAACAGTGCGAAACCCAAAACAGCCCGCTTCGACGAGAAAATACAATAATTAAACCAACACTGCGGAAAGCCATTTCCAAAATAGTAACACCGGGCTCAAACATGCTTAGACAGTAATGTGCAGACCTGCATTGTTGGCCGTAAAATGTTTTCTTCGAGCTACGAATACTTAAACTGCCAGTTAACTTCACTAACGAGGTATTTTCCTTGTTTTTTTTATCAGAACTTTATCTGTTCGACTGTACGGTGGGTGGGCAGAGGGTGGATTCATTATTCTAGAGTGTAATTATTCCCATAAAGACCTTTACATTTTCTGCATTAAAAGGCTAAGTGCGAGTTGCACTGTCCTACGCATCCAACTGGTGGAAATGTTTCGGTTAATCAGCGTTTTGCTCTATAACAGGCTCGGTAATGTACTCTTATGCGACCAATGACTCTGCGGAAGTAATGCGACTCTACATGAGAAACTAAATCGTTTCGAGCTACATTAGTTTACCAACTATACGTCCCAACGGACAACTGGAGGAGTAGATTGTAGTCATCGCGTCAACTGTAGGTGAATGAGCATTTTCTTTTATGTCATACGATTAGCGAACGAGCAACCTGACGCTAAGCCGACGGGAAGTGCCGAAATCTACCGTTTGCTTACATTCTGTGTATTTCGCTCACCAATTTCGGGCTGCCGCTTCTACCCGAGCCAATAAACTACCACACAAACTTACCCAAGAACCGTAGAGCCGGCCCCCGTGGCGGAGTGGTTAGCACATCGTGCTACGCCACGGGTTCCGGGTTCGAATCCCGGTCTGGGTGTTTGTGAGTGTCCTTTCATCAATTTCATCACGCATCCACATCTTCGCAAATTAGCCAAAAGTGGCATAAAAAGCGAAGTAAAATATAGCAAATCAATCAAACAAGAACCGTAGATTATTTCCTTTCTTCATCTCAAGCAATTCTCAATAAACACAGGAGAAGAAGTGACAACAGATCTCTATCGCTATTCGTTGGATTCTCGCGGGCTTCACCGAACCTTTCTGCTGACTGACTTCGTAGTTGGCGTCCCCTAATGTTCATCAGGAAAAGTGAACCATGGATCTTATCCATTACATATAGGCAACCGATTTTACGCGAAAATATACCGGGCTGTACATCACGTAAGAGTGTAATTTCAGCTCGCAGTAACGGGAAATATAATTATTGCAGGTCTTCCTTGTTTACTGAAATACAATCATGTATATAGTTTTCTACAAAAGTTTAGTCTTTTCTTTGACCTAAATACAAGAAGGGCTTCAACACTATTTACACACAAATATTCAGACAACGTCTCTTGGTAGCTACATCGAAAGAAAAACACACTGGAAAGGGGTGCTCAGCTTAAACATGGACAAAGCACCAAACACACATGAACGTGGGTCTTGTGGCAGTGGTTGTAGTCACCATAGTCAAAGTCTCATTGAAAGAGAGGTTGCCACATGAGATCCTTCTCCAAAAGGACATTACTTCAAATGTGCATGTTTCTCTCAGTGAACATATAATAACACGTTGATATATCGAGGCGTTATCGTTTCATATCTGAAAGGCACGTATAATATTTCTAATTCTGACATGTTGCTGATCGAATCTATTTTTTTGCATTATAGTCGTGATGTAAGTTTAATTTTGTAGGTCACTGATTGATCGTATGATGCACTTGTGTAAGCATTCTCTTTATGCACTGTATCAGCCGCGGGGGACGCTCAGAACGGAAACTAAATTGACATATGAGGAGATGGCGACGAGGTTGAGAACACAAGTCAACATTCAAAATTACCGAGCATGTTTTCCTCGAACCTGCACCGAATGAAGAAGCGTATTGGAGGTTATGGGAGGCAATAAGAAGGATTGCATGCATAAAAAGAGAAAGAGAGAGAGAGAAGGGTTGAGGTTGAGGAAAGCAGGAATGTACCGAGAGAAGAAGAAACTGTGGGAAAAAATTAAGAGCAGCCGCAGAGGAAACCCTACTAACAATACAGTTACACGTTAATGTCTCGGAGCGTCAACAGTTCTCCGAAATAAAAGCAACACGAAGTTTGCACAGGGGAATTCAGAAGCGGGTTTCCTCCATAACGACACGGTCGACAGTTTTATTGCGGCGTATCGAATCATTGTTATGGTGGTGGTGGTGGTGGGGGGGGGGGAGAAACCGAAGCAGAGTTGATAAAAGGAGGAGAGCACCATATAGTGTTAGAAAAGAATGTCTGCTGCTGTGAGCAATGGTAGCTACGGAGACGAAACTTTGCACTGTCTTGTTGAGGAATCTCATTTCCTGTTCTCGGTCTCGTACTCGAGTTACAAATGAACGTTGGTTTGTTAGGAGAGAATGGTTCAACTGCACTAGTTAAACCGAACTCTCCGAATCGAAGCAGTATCCCCGCTTCTGTTTTCCTGACAAAAAAAAATGTTTAGCATTGCAAGTGGCCAGAATGAACATGAGAATTTTTCACGCAAGGGGACCTAGTGTACATGTGTAGCTATGCGTGCACGTAGGAGCAGACGCACAGACACGCAACGCGAACAAATGTAATGCACACTTCCTTCCCGTTCGGCAGGAAGGGAAGAAAGAATTAATGATATGTTCCGGCACCGGATGGACTTCTTAGCAAGGAGCAAGTGGAACTTCGTTATCGCGAACACGCAGCGTCGTGAACGAACGTAGCTGGAATTCCTTAGAAAGAGGAAGAGAGGAGAAGGAAATAGACACACGGAGAGAAAGAGTAGACAAAGAAACAGAAAAAATGAGAGAAACAGAGCAAAAGGATGAAGAGAGATAAAGGGGCAGAGAGGGTTAGTGAGGTGGAGAAACGCACACAGAGAGAAGGAGGTAGAGAAATATGAAGAGGGAGAGAGGTTACAAAAATTGAGACAGGAAGAGAAAGAGTCAAAGAGAAGGGAAGGGTAAAAGGAGAAACGGAATGGTGCTCTCGTGTGCGAATGTGCACACACACAGACAGAGAGAAAAAGAGAGAGGGGGAAAAAGGAAAGTGATAGAGATTGGGGGAGGAGGAAGAAAGAAAGAGGGGAGAGGGACTGGGAAGGAGGAAAGATACAGGAGAGAGAGACGACAAAAGGGAGAAAGGCAGAAGAGGAGAGGAAGAGGGATGTAATGAAAAGGGAAACACATGGAGACAGAAATAATAATTAGATAAAAGCGAGAGGAAGAGAGAAAGAATAAAAATGGGTTAAGGAAAAGAGCTCGAGAGAGAAGGATACAGACATATGGAACAGAAGAGGAAGAAACTGAGCCAGTTTGAAACACAGAGGGAACTAGACGAAGAGAGAATGTTCGGCACAAGCTCCTTCACGTTCTCCCAACGTCCACCACTGGCCCCCTCCCCCTCTCTTCCGTAGCTTATCTCGTTCACGAAACACGGCGTCCCATTCCGAACCAGCGTTATCTCGGGGAACCAAAGGATTCGGCTGAATTTGTGGAATAATTCAGTTCGGGCTCAACAGAAAATACAGCCAACGAATCTCCCCGGGCCCTTCCTACGAGGAACGAACCAATTGGCACCAGAAGGTCATCAGGAGAACTTCGACAAAGCCCTACATGCAAGAAAGAGCAGTGAAACATTATTATTATTATTACGGCAACTTGTTTTATAGTGAAACTCAGACTACGTAACCAAGCCTACCTAAATGTATATTGTCCTGTGATAAAAGTGCTGTAAAAACCCTAGCTCAAAAAGATCTTCAATTCTTGGAAAATATGATATAGTGAGTTGAAATTCCAATAACGAATTACAGTGGAGTCTTTGACAAATTTACGTCCATGTGCATTTTAAACAATTTTGTAGCTTGTTATATAGAAAAGTTTATCTTAGAAACAAGAACAACACAATCTATTACTTTGATCACCTTATACAGGGCGATATTTCAAAGGAGATTGAGAACATCCTTTGATTACTGGATCTCTCCTCTGGTTGCTAATTTTTGGTACTTACATAATATACCGATGTTTCAAGACAAGTCACTGCAATTTCCTGCACCGAAAATTTGTCAAATATCATACACACTGATCTATACAGTGTGTGTATGTGTACACAGCGTGACTCAAAAGTCACAGGACAACTTTTTCTTTCGGAAACGGAATGGAATATCAAATATCCCTTCAGAATATAACCGCAATATGGCCGCCATATTGAAATCCGCCATCTTGAATTCAGGTCACATTTTTCAAATGGGAAGGGGAAGTCATATATTATATCTGACTACATTGTTCTCATAAATTTATTTCTGTAATATAAATATAGCTATACCTATATAAAATGACCCACGCACACTTTAAAATCTTATCCTTCTTTGTTGTTTTTCTCTTGCTGTTCTTAATTCTTACATGCAAAGTTCATGCCATAATAAAGTAATATAAGAAAAAACAATTTATTAATTAGAGACTTGTATTGTTATTACTTATTAGGGCCTATTTATGGAAATTTTAGGCCACAAGTGCATTTTTATTTTGAATATTTTGGTGATTTTTTCAAGACCATAAAAATCTAACCCTACAGACAATAAATAGTCGGGTACTCACCTGCACCAAGTATTCGCGGCAGATAGGCTTGAAGGAGTTGGTGCCACAAATTAAGAACTTCCCCTGGGACATTTTCACCAGAATCCTGATGTAATTTTGGCAGTTCTCCTGGAAAGAAAAGAAGAAGGGAGGTGAGAAAAAATCAGTGTGAAGTGACGCGACGAGTTATAAAATTTCTCACAGACCATCAGCAACTTCACCTGAAGCAGGGTTTTAAATTTAATTTAAGTCGAAAAGTTTTGTAAGTGGCTGATGGAGGTCCATGACGCATTCCTGGGAAGAACAACATGGAAGGTTAATCTGGAAACTTCAGGCTAAGCAGCCAAGAGTGAGAGAGGAATGGAGGAGTAGGGGGGAGGTAGATTAAATATCTGCTGACGTGGGAAACTAGATGAGGTGGGGAAAAAAGGTGCAAAGAAATGCTTCATTACGTCACATTTTTTTAAACTATTTTGTTAAGAGTTCATGCTAAGCCACAATGAAGAATATATATAAACGCGCTTCCAAAAGTTAAGCACGCGATGGTAAAATCAACAAAAAGGGAAAAGTAAAGCTTTGATTAACACAAAATTGCACATGAAGGTAGCAAATGTGTTTATGCATTAAAGAAAACAACAATTGTGTACAAAGATGAAAAGAAAATATTTACTTTTCGTAAGTTATATGACGACGTCGTATTTGGGTTATTAATATAATGACATGTGACCACCCCGGACCTTCACACAAACTTTACAACGATTTTCCATGCTTTCAATGAGGTGATCAACCATCGCAGATGCGAGCAATGGTCATTCCTCCATTGGGGCAGTTTCCAACTCTCTGAGACTGGCTGGAGGTGGTAAACGTGCAGACAGCATGCCCGAGGGCATCCAAAAACTTTTCAATGGGATTAAGGTCGGGGGAATACGCCGGCCACTCCATACGAGAAATGCAATCACTTTTCAGGTACTCGTCAACGATGTTGGCTCGATGGCGACTGGCATTATCGTCCATAAGGAGGAAATCAGGACCAACTGCTGCAGCGTAGAGTCTCACACTGGGGTCTAGGACTTTATCCCGATACCGCGCAGCCGTCACAGAACCGCTTTTAAATATGTGCAGCTCGGTGCGATATCACATTGAAATTCCAGCCCACACCATGATGCTGCCACCTCTGAATGTGTGATGTTCGATGATGGTTTTGATTGATTGATTGATTTAGTTTATTTTACTTCGCGTTTTGTGCCTCTTGGCTAATTTGCGAAGATGGGGATGAGTGATGAAATGATGAATGGACATTCACAAACAACCAAGCCCGACCGGTATTCGAACCCGGGACCCTTGGCGTCGCAGCGCGATGTGCTAACCACTCCGCCACAGATGATGGTTTTGGCCTGATTGCGTGTGCCTCGTTCTCTCCAGACCCTTACACGCTTATCTGATTCCAGGGCAAATCTGGACTCGTCCGTGAACAGGACGTTGCACCAATCTGAGACAGTCCAATTGACATGTTGACGACACCCAGGGCCGTATTTAGGATCTGTAGACCCCTAGGCTGAACCTGTGGTGCGAGCCCTACCGGGGGGAATTTGTTTGAAAATAATATTTCAATTGAAAATATTTTAATTTTCAAAATAACATTGTAATTTTAAGTGAACATGTTAGGCAAATGCAAGATAAAAAAAGGAATGTAACAACGTCACGCCAATCGATCGAGATTCCTGAATGCTGACTCAACTCATATCAGCTCTCCACTGAACAGTTCAGCCGAATTAGCCCACACAACACACAAAATAACTGCGTCGACGTATTTTATGATTATAAGAAGGCCCGCACCACAATATTGAAACAAATACATTTTTTATCTTAGTCTATTCAAAATTATTTTGTTGTTGTTGTGCGGGCCCCTAGGCTGCAGCCTAGATAGCCTGCGCGTAAATGCGGCCCTGACGACACCACTTTAATTTTGCCCCTCTGGCTTGGACAGTTAGTGCAAGACAAACAGGTAGTACTCGGCGACCAATCCCTTCATGTGGAGCCTTCGGCGCACAGTACTGGCAGACATTGTCTTACCAAGTGCCGCTGCAACCATGGATGTAACAGTTGTGGAGGTCGCTCGTCGATTCCGTTTGGCTACTATAGCAAAATATCGATCATCAGAGGGGGCGGTAACCCTTGGACGACCGGGCACAGGTCTCCGGACAACTATTTGACTTGTTTGGAATTGTTTCCATAATCGAGGAATTACCGAATGATCAAAGCCAAAGAAAATAGCGACATCTTTGACTGTCCTGCTTCAATGCGTCCGACAGCACGCCAGCGCTCACTATCTGCTATTCGTCTTCTTTCAGCCATAGAAACACGAATATTATGAAAAATAATCCTACAAAAGTTATAAACACTTCTTATCAGCTTTTAAATGCACGTCAAACTTTTCAGAATGCTGGCGTCTTCAACGAAGGTGTGATGATTCTTACACGAAATCCTCACTTTTATGCTATTTCAAGAGCACAGATTAAGCACCTAGGTACAGACGATTCACTCTCTACTTACAAGAAGGAAGCTACACATAAAACTGACATCTACATCCGCAGCGATTTTCAGCCACACAAATTCAAATACGCTTTCGAAAATTTGCATTGCGTGCTTAACTTTTGGAAGGCAGTGTATAATTTACTAGCCGTTTTAATATTCGCTGTCGCGGTGTTTTCTAGTTACTTTCATTACTGTGGTATATATAGAGGAACATGATTGTGTGTGTATGTGTGCGCTTAGGTTTCAAAGGAAATGCATAGTTAAAATATTGCAATTAACTCTGTTACAATTACCGTTAGTAATTTCACTCGAAAAGGTACCTGTTCATTTTGTTGTTGTCAGTATTTGAAAAAGTAACCGAGATACAATTATAGTTATTGACTTCAAAAAGTAACTGGTTAGCCGAGTAAACATCGGCTCGCCGACGGTGTAGTGATAACCTCGCCGCTTTGTAATTAAGGTTTCCCGGTTTCGATACCAGGTTGAGGCACACAGTGGTTCGGATCTCACTTTCAACTGTAAGTCTAGGCTCGATTAACCTATCCGTGCATAAAGTGGACTTTAAACAAAAACTGAAAGTGGAAAAAGAAATATAATTTATTTACTTGAAAAGTAACTTAATTACATTTTTCACTTTAGAGAGTAACTGGTTACTTGCCCTTACTCGAAAGAAAACTTTTATTTTCGGAACTTGAATGCTGAGTTACAGTGGCGGCGATTGGTTTCCAAAACTTGCTCCCCCCCCTAGTTTTGAGTTTTGGCACCTTGCCCCCCTCCCAAGTTTTGGAACCCAATCGCCGCCACTGTAACTCAGCATTCAAGTTCCGGAAAATAAAAGTTTTTTTTTCGAGTAAGGGCAAGTAACCAGTTACTCTCTAAAGTGAAAAATGTAATTAAGTTACTTTTCAAGTAAATAAATTATATTTTTTTCCCCAGTTTGAGTTTATGTTTAAGTCCACTTTATGCACGGATAGGTTAATCAAGCCTAGACTTACAGTTGAAAGTGAGATCCGAACCGCTGTGTGCCTCCTAGCGAACATTATATTAAAAAAAAAAAAATAGTCTAAAGTCTAAAAACTATAGCAATAACCTGCGGAGTTACACGGCTTGCAGCCACACCAAATGCTACAGAGCACAATCTGGCCCGGACGGCTGAACTGCAACAATACAGCGGAGGGAGAAAAATCTAGAAAAAAGAAGGGAGGGAACAATTGTGTGCAACAATCCACGTGCACAGAGAGCGGCTAACGATTACACAAATCGCCAGAAGGACCCGAGCGCCGCCAGGCTGTTTGCACGGCGAGGAATCACTATGGGCCGAATCGATTCTCAGGTAGCCGAGAGCGAGTCTGTCTCGCACCGGCCGGATCCAGCGGACTCGATGAACGACATCCTTTGTCCACTAATTAGACATGTAATACGCTCCACTACCTGCAGGTCGACCCTCGACCTCCTGCATGCTCAAAAGAAATAAGCTTTCAAACAGTGCCAAAGCAATGTTATAATTTTTCGCGTGCTTATTTGCACCAGTGAGTGCACTAATATAAATAGAATTTTGGGGGGATTACACACATGGTATTTGAAGAAAGAAGGTACATCACATTGGCAACCCAAGAATGGAGTTTGACAAACAAATCGTTGAAGATGTGAAACTTAGTCTGCAGTGCACATGCCCCTCTATAAAACTGTCCTAACGACCAAAAGTTCGAAATGTGCATTTCTCATTATTGATTTCTCTGTTTTATGGCTTGCGACCTACGGGGAACCTGGTTGGATATGTGGTGGCTCGATGGAAGGTTGACCACTTAATTCCCTGGCCATCCCGTCGGCTAATCCACAGGAAAACCGCGGAAAGTAACCAGAATTCAATAAAAAAATCAATACCTCCATTTCTGTGTCAAGATAAATGGGAATGGTAGATAAACTATGTTAGCCTAAGTCGAGTTTTAATAGTTTTAAAAAAAATGTTGTATTATGAAGGATCAATTAATTCTTGAGTAGTGGGGTTTACGGGGGGGACAGCGCCGGAAAGTATGAACCCCCTCTCAAGCAGATTTGCTATACTTAAAACTAGGTTAACATGAGCATATGAGCTTTTTGCTCAAGTGTGAAACCCCCGTATAATCCAAGATTTTTGTGAAAAAGCCCTCATGGATTCCATGAGAAAGTATGACCCCCTCAGATTGATGAGGCTACGCTTATAAAAGGCATTTTTGTGAGATTGTTGTCCATAAATTGCTCAATATGCCCCCTCTTTTGGCCACACTTAAAACTAGGCCAAGACACACACACATACACACACACACACACACATATTTACTTCCGGTCTAAGTTCAATTGGGCACCAGGCTCAACTTGTATATCTAGTATTAAGATAATGTAATTCTTCTAGAATTGCTCTGTGACTCTCTCATTTCTTACATCATAAACATATGATTTTTCACCTATAAGAATAACACTACATATGGTGTCATCGGGGAGTGTATCGTGGAATTCACAGATAATTTTAATGTTTGTCCTGTCATTAACCACAACCTGTTTTCTTTTTGAAGTGTTGATTACAAACATGGGTCTCTGTGCTTTGAATTCATCTGGTGTGTAATACATGTCCGTATTGCCAGTAGTGACCCTTTTGTATGCTGTAAATGCTTCATATAATTTGAGGAAATCATCCTTGGACATGTCTAAATTATAATTTTCTCTAGGAAATACCTCATTTCTGCCATTTTTAAGATATATGTTCTTGATGTTGCAGCTATCAAATTTACTTGAATTTTTTTCTTGATTATTGTGTCTTCCAGTCTGAAACAGTACCACCACAAAATCAGGCATGTCGTATTGTATGCTGGAGAATGAATTTGTGGCATCAAATTCATAATAAGTACCAGAGGCAGGCTTCTGTACGCATTGATATGTGTAAAATTGCAGAGGAATCTGTGGATTTTTTAGGATATCAGCTTTGTATTTAAGAGCGTAACTGGCCTCATATTCAACAACTGGGATTCTTAACTCCATAGTCTGAATAAGGCACTTGCCCTCATCAGGTAGGGTATTAGGCATAGCTTCCCCTGTAGAGTTTAATGTACTGTACCTCATCAAAGCATTATTATCATTGGCAGCTCTTCTAAATGTAATTCTTAAACCACCCTTCCACATAATTTCTTTGTAATCTGAGAAGAATCCTGGCAACAGGCGCATGGGGAACAGCACAGTGTGGCTCTTGGTTAATATCTTATCACCAGCCTCAAATCCCCCGATTTTGTAGTAAGAAGCCTCGGTCTTGGATAATTTTAATGTAGCCAAAGCCGTGGAGGTAATGCCGGGATAATCTACTCTGTTTATAACAACACCATGCTTTCTGATCTCAATTTCAGAGAACAGATGTGGCACAAAATTGTCTACCAATCTTATATTTGAATTTGCCGGATAATCTGTTCCATCGAGCTTTACAACATCAAATTTGATGTATAGATCTGCTCTGTGAGGGTGTATAAATCCATCCCCTACATCAAGATCAACCTCAATTTCTGTGTTGGGTTGATTTAAATTTGCAAATGTCCTCCTGTTTGGAGGGAATGATTGTAGCTCATAACTCTCAATATTTTCCATTGTATGTATTTTTATTTAAATATTAATCTCTATGATTGCAGTTGTTGTGGCTCCAGCAAAATCAACTAATTCTTCTTTTTCATTAGTGACCATCAATTCAATATAATCTATTCTGTTGTGGCACACAGGAAAATATAATGTTGGGGATGGATTGTAGATGATGGGCTCCATAAATTCAGAATTAGGTTTGAATGTTGCAATGATGCCTGTTTGTTTGTGAGAGCCTATGCCATTTGATTTGGTGATCATACCCTCAGCCACATTACAGTGAATATTCAGAGTCTCTATGGCTAAGAATTTAGGTATATTCATAGCAGTGTGTTTGATGGCCGCTTCAAGTTTTGTGTTGTTCTCAAATCCTAACAGCTCTCCTATAGTACCCAGATCCACTGTCTCCGTAGCAGATACAATCTCTACTCTGTGAGTGACAGAATTTTGACTTAACACTACACCTCTGGGTAATTGAGCATTTAGAGTGGACAGATTATATTGCCCTGGAGTGATGACAATTTTTTGATCCCCAACTGCAATTTTGTTGTTGTGGTGTGTAATATTAGGGATCAGGTACATGCCGTAAAATGCTCTGAGAGCTATTGTTTTGGGATACACTATGTCATCATGCAATTTGAGTTTCAATATTGAATTTTGACTGGTGAGATGGAATACCCCCATGATGCTTCAGATACCACAAGGCCTTTTGAAAATTTTCAATTGATGGTTTATTTATTTGAGACATATATCTGAGAACAGATAAACACAAATGTCCGCAATTAACATCTTTGAAGTTTTGAACACGGGCATTATTGTAATAAAGATTAGGTGATTTTAGATATTTTACTAAATTTTCAGGTGGAACACCTCCAAATGAGTCAAACACAAATGCCTCATTGTTTAAATATTTAAGATAACAGATCCAGTGAGTGCCCTGATTTTTGTACTCATCCAAATTAACAATGCCACACTCTTTGTTGAGTGGTTGTTCCGGTAAAGAATCAGACATGTACACACCTCTAAAATTTTTGATGCCCAGTGGCTTGATTAAAGCTTCAATATCTTGGTTTGTAAGCGGCTCTTGTTTTTTTTAAACTTACTCATGGCTCTCTTAACACCTTTGCCTTTTTTCTCCATTGCCAGGTTATGGCGCCTCTGCTCATCTAATTCTGCCCTATTTTTCTTGGCATCTATTACTGTTTTTGCTATGGCAGCTGAACCCCCAGCCAAGCTCCCAACTGCCCCGAGAGCAGCTAAAATGGCAGGGATGGTAAATATAAATCCCCCTGTATGTGATTTTCTCCTGGATTGCTGTAATTTTTTTAATTGGGGGGTGCTAAGCAACAATTTCATACCATGTCCCTTTGCAATACAAGAGCTTTTTTTCTTGCGCTGCTTTTTGGTCAAGAGACTGTCAATAGTTTTAAGAGATTTGAGACCTGCATAAGGTATTTGATACATAACACCCTTGGGCTTCATCCTAGGTTTATTATATACATGTTCACAACCCCCACCCCAGTTTTTGTTTGGTGCTCATAGCTATGGTGGTTCCCAATGCTGATATTCTCTCACTCAAAGAAGCATCTTTGCTTACAAATCTACCAAATGCAGCCTCTTCTAATTTCTTGTCTGCAACATGTCTCTTGTCAAGATCAGAATGTGTGTTGTATGCAATATCATGGTCTCTACAAGCAGCATCTAGGGGATTTACACCAGGATCACCTCTGTTTAATCTATGCTCCAATTTTGTGCCTGGACCACAATACTGATAGCCTGGAATATGTAGTTCAAATGGCAGCTTGTTTATAATGTCATTAACCAGGCCCCGACCCTCAGAAATATTCCAAAATTTAGGTGGTAGAGTATTAATAATTTTTATGAGATATCCAATCCCCTTAGGATCATTCACTATAAAATTAGACAATTTTGTGCTTATCATGTCCATAATTCCAACCTTTTCATTGTAAAAATTGTGGTTGCCAGCATTTTCCTCCCCAGCTATCACCAATAACCTATCCACAAGTTTCCTGACATCATCAACCCACACAAATTCTTTAGGCAGGGTGTTGTAATGTTTGATTCCACTACCTGTCTTGATCTGTGACCATATGGGCTTGATCAAATTGTTGTATTTTGCTCCACTGCTAGACTTGACTCTTTTTTGTGTGGGATCATTGTTCTGGTATAGAGCATCTGATTTTATTAATATTTCTTTGTAATGTTCATAATCTTGATCTGTATAGCTGCCAGGCCTTTTCCTAGTTATCAGTTCCCACAATCCAGGTGTGCCGGGGTACTTAACAAAACCACCTTTTTCTCCGAGACGAGATTCTGAATATACAATTATATCATCTCCCATAAATGTTACCCTGAAATTGCCGATTCTATGTATGATGCTCCCATCAAGCTCTGTGTCAGCATATAAGCCAAACACCTCATCTTTGTTGTCTTTAGGTGTGGTTAAATATTTTTGAGCAAGAAGACCCAATTCAATAGGATCCTGACTAGCTTCAATTCTTCGAGGAGCAACAGGACTAGGTGTATGAATACTGGAAAGTGGGGTGAATGGATAATCTAATATGTTCCTAGCAGCAACAGGTACAAGCTCGGTGATCAAATCTTGATTTTGCTCTGTAACAGTTTTGATATTTTTACCTAAATTATTAATAGCATCAATTACGGGCTGTTCTGTTTGTTTGTGTTTTTCATAGATTCCCCGGTTCTCTGATTTCCATCCCTTAAATCTTTTTACAAGATAATCTCTTAACTTAAGATCATCAATGATTGGTCGTTTCATGGTTATTTATATATGTTTCAACGTCTAGAAAATCGTTGATTTTGTTTCTATATTTTCCAGTATTAGGTGTTCTTGTCATATCAATTGTGACAAACCCATAACCGTCCTGGTTCCAGCACCTGCTGCAAAACTTGGAAAAATCATTGTAGCTCAAGTCCCCACCTACATATTCATCATGTATGTGTTTGAGGTTGGTATGATCTTGATGAAAAACACATATAAAATTGCTGTTGTCTCGGATCAGCTGCTTCGGTATTTTAGAAAAAGTCTGTGCCAGGTAGAAGCAATCAATGTTTTTGTGTCGGCCCTGTGTAAAGAAATTTCTAACCTTGTTTTGATTATCCAGTATAACATCATCAAACACAACAACAGAATTATCGAGACATTCATCAAGTGGCTTAACATCTGGTTCAAAAGTGGCTATATCCAATCCATCATATAGCTTCATCAGCTGCTGATATTTTAATTGTTCCAAGCTCTTAGAGAAGACATACAAGTACCTGTTTTTCCAGTCTAACCAGTTGGGTGCTAATAAAAAATTATCAACCATTAGTGTAGTTTTACCACAAGCAGATGGCCCAACAATAAGACACCTAATATTATTAGGCAGCAAGTTGCCATTTCTCTTATTCTGTTGTTCAGGTTCTGGCAGCCTTTTTATAACATCCCAGGTGTTCATATTATTATTTTGTTTGCATCGATCCAGCTGTTTTCCGGATGACCCAGCCATTTGACAAGTAACTTGTTGCCTTTTCTGCGGATGATTTTTTCTATGAGATATGTGTCAGGCTGTTTAGTTTTGCTGAGTTCTTGTTCATAGAACCTGCCTTTGAGAATTTCTCCTCGGTGATCCTTTATTATATATGTGTTAAGGGTCCCGGGTTTAACTTGAACCACTGTAAATAATTTAGTGCTCCAGTTTCTTGTAAAGCCTCTTTTGAATAAGTGCTTATATTTACTGATTCTTACTTGATCACCCACCTTATATTTGGCCCTTCTTGTTGTTGGCTGGTATCTAGGATAATAAACAGTCCTGATCAATTTTTGCTCATCAGATGAAGTTACTTCGGAGGGTTTCATGTTGATTGTGGAATGGACCGAGTTGTTATATTTATGTAGAAGTTCTGGAAGAATATTAATCCATTTGTAATTACCTTGAAGTGTAAATTGTTTATACATAAGATTTTTTAGAGTTTTGTTGAATCTCTCTACAATTGAGGCTTTGAGATCACTGTAACTCGAGTAATGTTTTATTGCCTGGCTTTTAATAAATTGTTGAAACACTGAATTATAAAATTCTTTGCCATTATCTGTTTGCAAATAGCGCGGTGATCTTCCTGAATGATTGATGATTGTCCTGAAGGCTTCTGTAACACATGTTCCAGTCTTGGATTTGAGTGGCACAGCCCAGGCAAATTTTGAAAATGTGTCTATTACAGTGAGTAGATACTTGTAGCCCTTGTTGATTTTGTCTAAGTTTTTCAACTGTCCACTTGACAACTCAATCAAGTCGCTCTGCCATAAATCATCTATGCCTTTTGTGACTACTGGGAGTCTCTTATAATTATGTCTGGCCTGTCTGTGTAATTCATCAACGATAATTTGTCTAGACATAATATGTAAACAAGAATATTGCAACTATGGGGTGTTCAGCAGCTGATACTGCAGGATTTTCTAAATATAATTTGTCCCCTATTTGTATTTTAAATTCCAAAGTGCCATCATCTTCAGCATAGGCTGTTTCTAATGTATTGGGATCTGTAAAATCCTCCAATTCTACACTGGTGATTTTCACTTTGTTATCAGCATTTGTTATTGATAAGGTAGGGTAGTGGTGTGCCTGTGGTTGAAGCCAATATTTGATCTTGATTGGTCTCAGTGTGCCCCCAACAAAAAACTGGTAATAAAATTGTGCAGGGGACAGCATATATATTTTGCCACCTGGTGTAAATGGTGAATCATATTCTTTGTTGGGGATGCTGTACAATTCAAGAATTACTGAATGTTTTGGATTCTCGATTATGCCTGTTATTTCTTTTTCTGCTGTGAGCAATCTGCTTGTTACAGATTCAAGGTGCTCATTGATGGTCCTAACAACATCATCGTGGCCTGGCTTGATTTTTATGTCCACAATAAGTTTCTTGTATTGTTGCACAATCTCTTGAAGCTGGGTGGCAAAAACAGACAGGGCATTTGCTTGATTGGATTCCATGGTCCCTAGCTGTTGCTTGATATTAGCAACAATTTGTTGCAAATTTTCAACAACTGCCAATTTTGAATTTTGAGCAGTAAGATCATGTACCTGTCTTCTGATATCCTCAAACAGGGCATGCAGTTCATTAATATGTTGATTGGTTGGTAGAGTGGCCACTGTCTGAGTGAGTTGTTTGATCTCTGCCTGGATATTCTTGATATCTTCTGATTTCAATATCCTATTCACTGCCCTCTTAATATTTTTAAGTTCCTGTGATGTGGGAAGATTTGATACAGTATTTTGCAAAGATTCAAGTGCCAATTTCACATTATTTAATTCAGATGCATCAGCCACATTTTGCATAGCATTTTGGAGCAGGGCTATATCTGCCTGAGAGGGTGTGGATTGTTGTAAAATTTCAAGTTTTGTTTGGATATCATCTATCAAGTGATGAAAATGAGATAGCTCAGATTCAGTGTTGAGGTTTTCAAGCTTTGTAATCTGTTGCTGGACACTGTGAAGAGTATCTACAATCCCAGGCAGGCGAGTTTCTTGTACATTTGCCAAATCACTTTGCACTGCTGCTATTGTACCTTCAAGATGGGTTATGGTACTTTGAATTTTTCCAAAATCTTCATATGTTTCGAGTTGCAGCTTAATATTTGCTACACTCCGAGTTATTGCATTCAAAGCATCAGAAGATGGCAAATTGTTCATAAAATTTTCAAGTGTCTCAATTTTTTCTTTAACCTCGGCTATGGCATTGTTCAGAGGGTCCAGATTAGGTATCTGGAGTGACTGAATCTGTTCTTTCAGAGTGGAAATGACTAGATCAAAATCTTCCTGTGATTTTATGCTTTTGACAATTGTTTGGAGCTGTGTGTGGACATTATTTATCTGCTCTTCCAATTGCTGTTTCAATTGCTCGGAGTTGTTAGCCTGGGTCTTAAATTTGGCTTGAAGAGCTGCTACAGCCTCTTCCAAACTTTGAAAATTATCTAATGTTGCCAGATCAGTATATTTCTGAAGCAGCACTTTGAGTTCAGAATCAATTTTAAGAAGAGGGTCCATGCATTGTGATTGCAGATTTGTAATTTCTAATTGAAGACTGGCATTGAGTGTGGTTTGTAAAGCTTGTAAATCACTTCTTAATTTCTTGACTCTGACATCAAGCATAAGAATCTCATCACTGTGATCTTCATGCCTTGTATGGCCAAATATATCATTAGGCATTTTGTTTTAGTGGTTATTTATTATAGAGTATCTGATTCTTAATTCTATAAAAAAGGGTATAAGCTTGTCATAAGATCCAGGGACCTCAATATATAAGCAGTCACCAGCAGAAACAGTATAAACAGTGCCAGAAACCATGTTTGAGTGCTTAATTCTGTAAATATTTCTCCCTACTGAAATTTTAACATCACCCTCAGGGGTTGTAATAAATTGCAATTGCCCACCCACAGGTAATTGGTAATGATTTAAATTATTGTTAAATATGTACAATGTTTTCCCTGTTTCATCATCATTATCTGTAAGTATGCTGTTCAGATGAATAATTAACAAGCCACTCAGTTTAGACATTACAGATTGTAAATCAGGAGAGGGTTGTGGTGTAGGCAGGTCCATAATAGCTTGTTTTTTGAACCCAAATAAGTTCATAGGCATGTTTATTTATTTCAAATCATGCTCTGTAATTGGGCATTGAATCCCATTTTTCAAATCACAATGCCCCCAAGGTAAAGTATGTATGCCACATGATAAAATGCATCTCTTGTCATCATGTGGGTCCAGGGCCACTTTTGTTACAATATTGCTAGTCAGCAAGTGATTCTCACTCTGAATTCTATTTTCTGATGTTCTGATTGAATTCTGTGATTTGATGCAATTTTTATAATCTTCAAATACAAGCTCTTTTTCAACAGTTACTCTGCCAATGCCCTTGGCCTTTTTGACAACAGCACTACATGTTTTAAAACTGTACATCTTGGCACTTAACCCAGCAAATTCCACAATAACATCACCAAGTGTCTCATCTTTTAACTTGCCAGGCACCTTTTTGTTGTGGGGTTGAACTATTGTATGTTCACTGGTATCAAAGTATTGAAACAATTCAGGCTGTGACATATCTTGATAAACATCTTCTGTTTGAATATCAAGAATAAAACTATCCGTGTCCATGTACAATAATTTTACACGATCACCATAAAAAGGTTTCAGCACCTCATAATACAATGTTAACATATGTAATTTGGACAATTCCAATATCACAGCCCCTACATAAATAGGTTTATCAAACTTGATCTTTGTTTTCTTCATGTTGAAAAGTGCCATGTGCTCATCATAAATTCTTCTATAATTAAAATTCGGCTTTGCCACTAATTTTTTGCTCAGGCTGGGGTCAGTATTTATTTTAACATCACTATGCTTTCTAACATTTTCTATAGTTTTGCCAAACACTGAATTGATTATCAATTTAAACAAGGCCTTATCAAATTGGCTCTTTGCAGATGTTCGAAGCTCTGTATTTGTATCAATGTATGGTTTCAACCATCTTGAGTGCCTGAACCTCAAAACTTTTCTAACTTTGGTCACTTGGACACCATGTTTTATCAGGAACTGGAGGTTTTTGTAATATATGACATATCCTTGTTTTGGCTCCAGGGTCATCATGAGCTTCTTCTGTTTAGAACCAGGTGAACACTGAACCTCGGGAATTGGGGACAGATCAGAAAATTTATTGTGCAAATGATCTGGAATTGTCAGATCAACCTCTAAGAAGAGTCCATGTTCACGGTCATCAAAATCCTTAAGATCTTCAATATTGAAATCTTCAACCCATTCAAGCCCTGCATATGGCAGTTTTTGCATCATGGCATGACCATAGAGGCTGTTTGCATCTACATACAGTATAAAATTTGATGGCCGTGCTGGATCATAATCAGGCAGCATAATATGCTTGTTATTTGCTCTGGCATATCTCTGGGAACATTGCACCATCCCTCCTCTTATACCCTTCTCCATAAACAAGTACATATCTTGATCTTGGATCAGATCCAATGGCTTTTTGGTGTTCAAAAACATTGCAGACCATGCTAAGCCCGGAGCACTGTAAAAATACACTGGGTCCAGTCCATAATTTTGCATTGAAGATTTTCTGAATGCCTGCAATATATCAGCTAAGAGGGTTACATCAAGTTTTAAATATGCCATGTGATAATCACCAAATGTCTGGCAATTTAAATTGTTCCACATCAACTGAGCATGGTGATAATCTTCATCAGTGATTCCAGATCCTCTGATTTTGCTGTAAAATGCTTCTTGTGGTGGCAGGGAACACTCATCAAATTTAGAAAAATCTGTGACATAGTCATATGGATATACACCCTTCCGCTTAATTAATTTCAGGTCCTGATTTGGAAACATAGCACGTGTGATTTTCAAGTCATCATCAGATAATTGAGAGGCCAGTGTAGCCAGGCTAGCAGGTAAAAATCTGTAAGAATCAAGAAATCTTAATTGAATAGAAACACCATCAACTTTAATTATCTTGCTAATAGATATATATTTTTCATCATTTTCAGCTAAAATGTTTAAATTCTGTTTGTCAAACCCCTCGTACCTGATCAGATGATGGAAATCATAATTGGATGCTCCATGGCAAAATATGGGGATAAATCTTGGTCTCTTGATCTTAATATTACAGCTATTACACAGGGCCTGTTTATATCGACCATCTGTATGAGAATGGTGATGAACCTTGATATTTATATCTGAAAATTCAGAATCACATACCGGGCATTTTTCTGCATTGTTGAAATCTTCAATCTGTTCCTCTGTTAAAGGCAACATAGGCTTTGATTTTAATAAGATGTTAGATGCTATGTCACGGCACTCATTTTCTATTCTATGTGCAAATATTTTGATGGCATCTGGTCCCATGTATGAATCTTTTTTAGTAACAACACCATCCTGTACAACCACATAACAAAAGCTGGAAGGTTCATGTAACTGGTATGATGTACTTGAGGATTCTTCGGGATCTGGGCTACAGAATGCAATAGGTTTGAGGTTCGATTCGAAATCACAGACAATATATGCTGGGTGTTCCAACAAGGCTTCAAACTTTTTGAATTTGCAATTTTCACTTGGATTGGGCATCACCATATGAACAGGTTTATGATTGCCACAGTATTTCAGATGCTCAATTAACTTGTTTTTAGCAATTTCTGCACTCTCTTCCCGAACCCCCTTCACCATTTTTTGACCATCAAATACAGTTAAACATCTTCTGCACAACTTGAATATGTTTTTATATTTATCTAGTTGCGTTCTCACTAAAGCTTGAAGATTATGTATTAGAGTGTAATGGTATGTATCATCTCCTTCAATTAAGAGCAGATCAATCGGAATTGCAGATTCATCATCAATTGTACTGATTCTGAGAGGTGCTATCGGGCAATTGCCAGTGGAACAAATAAATACATTAATAGATAATTGTTTGCCATTGATGTGCCTGGCCTTTTTTTCAAATTTATCAATATTCTGAACAGACATTGGATATTCCAAACCCTCCATTACATCATCAAAATCGTGCTCATGTTGTTTGTAATAAGTTATTCTTTGAGGATCCCTTGAAACTGGATACAAAGCAGCTAATATACACCACAAAAAGCATTTCTGGTCGGCATTTTTTATATTAACCACGGCTCTTTTGTTTTTGATATTGGCAGGCAATGGCACATAAGTAGATCCTTGTAATGGAGTGAATTCAGAAATATTAACATATAACTTGTGTGATGAGCCGCATAGGCTCCATCCTGACTCTTTTGCCGCAAATTCAGAGTGTTTGATGTTCAGTTGATTTATCAAGCTGCTTATTATTGTGTCTGAATTTGCATTTGAATATACAGGTACAGTTTCTGTTATGTGGGGCTGTGTAAATTTTGTGCCGTTTGGCTTCTTATATTGTACAAACAATTTGAGGGACAGTTTATAAGAGCCATTTTGTGCATTTAAAATTGCCTGTACATCAGGTTTTTTACTGTTCAAGAAATTCTCAATGCCACATCTTGGCTCTGATACAAACCGATAATCCCTAAGTTGGCTGTTAAAACTGCTACGGATAGGTTCATAGCGTGGCTGTTTTGCTGCTCTGGCATTAAGAGGTGCTTCATGCTTTCTTTTCAGACCAGATGTGGATGGTTGAGGGGGCAATGTTGATGACTGTACAGAGCAAGTATCTTTATGTGTATATGTGAAGTATTGCATGCTGTATTTTCTATTGCAATTGGGGCAAATTATTGTGGGAGTTCTGTATTTGTCCGGGTTACAAATCTTTTGGTGCTTGGCCCAATTGGGGCTGGATATATTTTTATTGCATTGATTACAATGTTTTTGATTCGGCATTTTTGTTGTTGTTTATTATATACAATTTCTTGGGATTCAATTCAAAATTCTATACTGGATAAAAATATCAGTTGGGTTCAACACTGTCCTTTGTGTGTGAGTGTGTGTGTATGTATATATACACTTAATATTTTTGGCTTTTGGTATTTATATACAATTTCTTGGGATTCAATTCAAAATTCTATACTGGATAAAAATATCAGTTGGGTTCAACACTGTCCTTTGTGTGTGAGTGTGTGTGTATGTATATATACACTTAATATTTTTGGCTTTTGGTATTTATATACAATTTCTTGGGATTCAATTCAAAATTCTATACTGGATCAGTTGGGTTCAGCACTGTGCTTTGTATGTGTATGTATATATAACCTTACTTGGGCTATTCCGCCAAATTATATGCTTCAAGTCTTCAATCCAGCAATGGTGAAGAATCTGCACTGTGCCCTGGCTTATATAAATTTACAGAGCCAATAGAAACACTGTGGGAGTGCATTCAGAAACATGAGCTATTCTCTAACATTTTTGCCGAAGTACTTTCTTCTGAGCGCACATCCCGTTTTTCTGCTGAGCGTACATGCAATCGAGACCGCAGCGCCTCCATGCTTAGGGGAGCGGAATTGTCTGGAACTAATTTGTAAAGGATCGCTGCTCCAAATATTGATCGACACGCCGGTGCTGGGCTCGAAATGAACTGATCGCTGTGCAGAAAGTATCGATCCCACCGCTTTGGGGCCGTCATGCGCACATATTGTTCAAGTATTGATCTTATACTTTCTCGGGGCTTGATTTTATATATGAACAGATTACAACAAAGAAACTGAATATAACAAATGCAAAATATCCCAGTTTCTATTCAATCCATTTATCTGAATCGAAGAAACCAACAATTCACATATCCCCATACCGCCATATGCTTGCCCTATTATTTCACTAATAGGCAATGTTCTCGAAGAGTCCTAATAGGCAATGTTCTCGAAGAGGCCTAATAGAACAAGATACAGCGGTATGAGAAATATGTGAATTGAAAATATTTTAGTAATATACGACGTCTTAAGAAAGGAATATTCAGCTCCAAAGTACTTTGTTTATTGCTTGCTACCATTTCCCTATTACTGGCAAAAGAAGTTAAAAATGTTGACATAATGAAAAAAAATGGACTTGTTCTCAAGTATTCACCGAGTTCAAACATTGGCACATAGATGACTCTGTTGTTGTTGGAAAAAAATTGACTTGTTCTCAAGTATTCACCGAGTTCAGACATTTGCACATAGATGACTCTGTTGTTGTTGCTTATCAAATATATATTACATTGTTATAAGAATTACATTGTTTTAATATTAGATAAACAAATTGAAGCTGGTATCCAATTGAACTTAAACCAGAAGTAAATATGTGTGTATGTGTGTGTGTCTTGGCCTAGTTTTAAGTGTGGCCAAAAGAGGGGGCATATTGAGCAATTTATGGACAACAATCTCACAAAAATGCCTTTTATAAGCGTAGCCTCATCAATCTGAGGGGGTCATACTTTCTCATGGAATCCATGAGGGCTTTTTCACAAAAATCTTGGATTATACGGGGGTTTCACACTTGAGCAAAAAGCTCATATGCTCATGTTAACCTAGTTTTAAGTATAGCAAATCTGCTTGAGAGGGGGTTCATACTTTCCGGCGCTGTCCCCCCCGTAAACCCCACTACTTTCTTGCCCTCGTCAAAAAAATTCCTACGACGCAGCGCGCGTCATGATACCCTCCACCCGCATTCTGGACACCCCTGTTACATCCCGCCTTTCGTAAATAAGAAGCACGGGGAACAAAGGAACAACGGAGAAAGAAAGGAAGGAAAGTATGAAATGAGCAGGTAAATAATGGAAGAAAAGGGAGGGGTAATCTTTTGAATGGAAAAAGACCTTCAGCAAACCAATCTCAGAGCTGAGGACTTCAAGAAGAAAATCGCAAAACAATGAAATGTATTCAATTTGTGTG
Source organism: Lepisma saccharinum (assembly GCF_977018435.1). Taxonomy (NCBI): domain Eukaryota; kingdom Metazoa; phylum Arthropoda; class Insecta; order Zygentoma; family Lepismatidae; genus Lepisma; species Lepisma saccharinum. Next base: position 149,262,813 of record NC_139229.1, on the reverse strand, counting down.
TATGTGTGTGTGTGTGTGTGAATACGAATAAGAGAGATGTCATTTTTCGCCTCGACTATATCGTGAAAACGAATAGGAACACATTCACACTGAAGCTCTGAATAGTTATGTGCAACACTTCAGCTACATATTTCCTGTATCATGGATTGGCAAAGGAAAGTAAACGAAATTTGAGAAACGATGCGTCCGAGTTTCCCTAGCTGATCATCCCGCGGAGAAACTCGTCACGCACCACGGGTGGAAACTAATCAATCACGTTTCTGAGTTTCATCTCCAGATGAATAGATCCCCATTTCATTCGCAGTGAAAGGTGGGGGAGAGACTGATCAGTAATTTGGATCGGGCATATCTGTTACGTTCGGTTCCCATTACATTTCTTGCATAAACTTTAAGATGCACAGGAATATACGAAGAGATTCTCTCGGAATTCTGTACACACACACACTACATCTCCAAACTATACAGGGTAATAATAGTAAAAGTGAGGAGGTTGTAGAAGTAATCTAAGATTAGTTGCAGAGATTTGAGGGGGACTTTGTGGTAAAATTAGGAAAGGACCGAGACGAGGCCGACACCAGACCCATTGAGATGCTATTCCGACAACGTGGCTGACATTCTCCCTTCGTGCGAGACAGTAAGGGGTGTAAAAATAACCACTGAATCAAAACTGTTTAACTGTTCCACTTCAGACATAGTGACTGTGAGATAGATGCTCATTAACGAAAAGAGACGGAGCAGTCATTCTCAATAACAAGACGACATTCATCCCGATTAACGACACAAGAACGAGGCAGACACCCTCATTAACGAGACGAGATCAACATCATTGACGAGACGAGATCAAGACAGTCAACATCATTGACGAAACGAGAGACATCCTGAATAGCGATACGAAAACTATAGTCATACTCATTAACAAAAAGAGACCGAGGCAGTCATCCTAATTAATGAGACAACCTTCATCCTGATTATTGATACAAAAACGAGACAGTCAACATTATTTACGAAGTCGAGACAGTCAACATTATTTACGAAGTCGAGACAGTCAGTATCATTGACGAGACAAGAATCAACTTCATTAACGAGACGAGACCGAAACACTTATCCTCGTTAACGAGACGATACCGGGACAATCATCCTCATGAACGAGACGAGGCAGCCAAGTAGTCCTTATCAGCAATGGGCAATATTCTGAAGGTGCCAGAGTGAAGGCAGATAAACCACTTCCATCAGAGAAGTTTTCACTCGCGACTCTTCCCTCTCCCAATTTCCATACTCTGTGCAGTATCAGCAAAATGTATGACAATGCGTTACCATTATCAGAGCGCGCGGCACAATGGCTGAAAGTGCGTCCAATTGACGCACAATGCAGCCCCTGTCCCTCGGAGGGCGTGCTCGGAATTTGCGATGCGGTTGGGTCAGTGTTATTGTTCGGGGGATCTGCGTCTGCCAATTTCACACGACTCGAACGTCTCAAGGAGCGAGTGGACCATCGATCTATCCTCGGGGGCCAGCTGGGGAGGCTTTAAACAGGGTTCAAGTGGAAAGGTTCAATGTCAGGGGGAAGGTCACGTGGGATGGAATTCAATAGAGTTTGGAACCAGAGGAAAAGGGGGACGGTGGATATTTTTCACACACACGCAGAATATCGTTGCCCTGTAACGCCTTAGGATAGGCTTGTTGGAAATTTTCCTTGGCGCAAGAAACTCCAATAATATCTTAATGAAATGCGGGAAAATTTAGGTAAATTTGAAAATATCGACTATTGTAACAGAATCAAGCTCCTTTGAAATGTGAAAGATGTATGCAATTCCTTTCGTAATAATTTACTCCTCCTATATGAAGGATCATTTAAAATTGAGAACAGTCAATATCTTCCCATTTGCACTTAAAATTATTGCAATAAAACAGACAGTGTGAGCTAAATATTGTCTAAATGAAAACGAAATACTTTTAACTATATTTTAATAGAATTAATACATTTTAATGCATTTTTGTATTTCGTATATTTTTTGCAAAATGTACAGTTAGATATCATAAATCTCAATTCCTTATTAGAAGACACTAAACATGCTGACCAAGGCAGTTTTTATTTCCGTAAAAAACACTTGACACCAGACGTTTCAACTCTCCATCAGTTTTTTTTTAAAGTTTGGTTCTGAGTCTCAAGAAAACTCTGATATAGGGTTAAAACGTCACGTGTTAAGTAAGTGTTTTTTTACGGAAATAAAAACTGCCTTGGTCACCATATTCAGTGTTTCTTCTATCATGGAAACAAGGCTTATACGTGTTACCATTTTTTGTATTAAGTTTTATTATTCGCTCACAATTTTCATTCAAGTAACCAATTCTTATTTTTGTAAATGTTCTTTTTTTATTAACCAACGAAAATAATAATACTTGTCCAAGTTTTGCGAGTCAGTTCCACCACCCGGGACCCTTTAATTACAATGTAACAGCGTTACCACCAGCCCATTGAGATGCTCTACAGGCCCATAGGAGACGGGCTAAATTTCTACGGCCACGTCCAGGGATTGCATAGGAGTAGTTGAGTCACGGTATTATTTGGCAGAGGAATGCGCCAACGCTACCAACCGTAAAAGAGCTGTCCCAGATATCTGCAATATGTATGAAATTAAAATTTGCACCTTTCTCATATTATGTCACTTTTCTACCTCTTCAGGTAGAATATCTCGAGGATTAGGATGAATGATGATTAAATGAAAATGATAAAGAGACATTCTAAAGGAACGTTTAAGTTTGGGCTCGAAACTATAGGCCAACCACAAACAAAACAACCTTCGGTTAAAAGTCTCCGCGCACCTTCCTCTCCATCCGTTCAACTCGGGCCACAAGGAAGGCTTCACTCCCTCTCCCCTCCAGCGGTAGTCACGCGTCTGCGCAGGCTCTCTTGCCTGTGGTTCCACTACAGAAAAAAAAATGTCATGGCGAGACCGCGGGTTGCCCCTAAATGCAACGGGTGACAACAAACTCTAACATGCAACAACTTGGATCCGCAATACTTTTAGAGGTAATTGAGTTTTGAAATTATCCAGTCGGGAGCTTCATGGCTACAATGAATCCTATTGAGAATTTTTTTTTTTTTAACGAATGCAGCTGGAATTTACAGTTCGACACGATCAGCGAACAATCCCGGGAAAATCTCTCCATCAAAGAGTCCATATTGCCCATCGCATCATTATGAAAACTTTACAATCTAAAGCTAGATTTTAAATTCTTCCGGAATTTTTTTTCATTAAAAAAGTACCCAATTAACTATCATTAATAACGGAAAAGTTGTTAAGCGAGAGAGAAACATTTATTAGCATTCGTTCGGAAACCAGCTCCATTATGTAATCCAAGAACTGCAAACGAAGATGTGAATCCGCGACAGATGCGTGCAATTAGGGGGATCATCTGGAAACTAAATGCATGATGGTTAGAAAACAGGTGCTGGTAATTGCAACGTAATAGGGACATGCGCGTCCGCTACACCGGAGATTTTTTCATTGTTCGTAATTAGAGAGTTATGTTATTGGCGTTGGACAATTTTTCCCCCACAAAAATGAAACGTTGGTCGTCGTTCTGTATTCATGACGAGTAGGTTCATCAAAGTTTTACTTCCTCTTTATTTAAAGAGAGGTAGGTACATTTTTTATTTAGAAAGGGTTGTAGATAGAGTGTTACAAGTATGGAATTTTGATTGGTCAATTCCTCATTCTTTAGAGGTCCATGTATTTCTAGTATAACCTTTTTTAAAATTAATTAAATTTTCATCCACTTCAAGTCACTTTTCTACTTCTTGCGTGCAATGAGGAAAAGTAATTTGCCGACTAAATAAAAGAATGGACAAATTGATACGTCAATAAACTGCCCAAGGTTCTAACCTGGGAACTCTGGATTCGTAGCAGTTTGCACTGACTACTTAACCATTAAAGTGGATTTTTTTAAAGTCCATTTTATGCTCATAGACTAAACGAGACTAAACTGCTGTTCGAGGCGAGATCTGTGCGACTGTGCGTGTATTCATCAGGCACTGAACCCATGATTCCTTCACTACACATTCTAGTGCAGTGGTTCCCAAAGGTTTTCGTTTCACGACGCTCTTAATGTTTCAAGATCGTTTCGCGGCGCCCCACTTAATGCACACCTATCTAACACTTGGAACGCTCAGTTAGTGTGGTTGGGTTGCTTGCCTTATGTTAGAAAATGAACACATACTTCAAATTCGGAAACATTTTATGCGTAAAAAGGACTAAAACCACGTGTAGATTAACAAGTAAGTGTCATTTCAGTGGAAATATTGGAACATTTCGTGGCGGCCCTGTAAGCCAACCACGGCGCTCCAGGGCACAAACTCGGAGAACCACTGCCCTAGAGTGTTGGCGAGAGAAACTGGGGAGAAAAATTGATATATATATATTTTTTAATATTTTACATTAAATGCGAAAAAGCAACTTTTACAATCATATAGGATAATCCGGAGTAGACCTACAGTTTAAAAAAAATATTCTAACTTCGGCACTGTGCTTTCACCAGGAGTCGAACCTGGGACCTTAATTTCGCAGCGCGGTACGTTAACAGCTGCGCCACACAGACTGGCCAGTTCGAATCGAACCCGGGACCCCTTGATTACAAGGCTACGACGCTACCACTGTCCCTCAGCGTGGTAGATCCTGCTTTAAGCAGTCGAGGTAGAACTTGTCGAATCTGAGAAATGGGACCTTTTTACAGCTAAGTTATAATGAGTGCTCGTACAACTTTTTCTACATTATCTTTTCACCTCTCCGTGTAATAATAATAATATTCTTGACAACATTTATTATTATTGCACAATGTGAAACAACCCTCTAGAAATATACTACGCCTAACTACTATACCGCGGTGCCTGTAAGTATATGTTTGTTCCTTTAAAAAAGCGGTTCGGCGTGTAGGTAAGATGTTTGTTAGAAGTTTCCAATTTGGGATCCGTGTGGAGCAAGCTAGGGGAAACACTGACGGTATCTTTGCACACACTTCCCGGGCTAATCAGCTAAAAAAGCAGCCAGCAGAGGGCGCTGCGAAGTGAGGGAGAAATGGGGGCGTCATAATTAGGAAGTGACGGGGTCGAAGCAACGCAATAAAGGGCAGGTAGTTAAAGTACACAGACGTGACGTAGGATGTAATGAGTTATAATTACCAGAGGGTTTTTCGCTTACTTGCTTTCAAATCTAGTCCCCATCAAAGGGAATGAAGAGGAGGGGGAGATGGATGGTGGGGGGAGATTCGGAAGCTAAGAACGACGGTTCTTAGTCCTCAAGTCATCTAGTTCGAAAGTTTCAAGTGTTGCCATATATGCATGGCAAAAAGTGTCCATTTTAAAAAGTGCATGCTGTGCTAACCACTTCAGCAAGGAGGTCGGCATAAAGTGCTGTATGAAGCAAATATTAAGGTTTGTTGCAGGGATTGATTTCCCCAATGGGCGTAATGTTAAGGTCGTTACATTTAATCGAAGGAGTCCGGGTTCGATATCACTTGGAGGAACATTGCACAGAGGTTCGGATCCTACCTTAAACTGTAAGTCCAGTCCCAATTAGTCTATCTGAGCATAATGTGGACTTTAAAACAATTTTGTAATGAGGAGAACTATTTATTTCTAACATTTGTTGGTCAGCATCACATTGGAAGGATTGAACATTAACCTCAATGGCCAAGGGAGTTGAGTGGTCGATTCACTAAAGGTTCCGAGTTCATGTTCTGGCCTGGTCATTGGTGATCCATTGCGAGCGTCCCTTCATCAATTTGATGAAATCATCATTCATATTCATTAGAACACAGAGGCGGAAAGCGACGTAAAATAAGGGAATTAAGAAAAATCTGTAAAATTAGTCTCCAAATTCAGGAAAAGGTATGGGCAACGACTGAAGACGAAAAGAGCGTAAAAACCATGGAAATAAATGGACGCACGAAAAGAGAAACAAATAATAAAATTAACGAGGTCAACGAACGTAGCAGAAATTAATGAATCGAATCGAAGGCAATAATGAATGAAGCCATGGAAGATTAGGGAAGAAGTTCATGGAAATTAATGTTCAAGGAAAAAATAACAAGTAGAATTCAAGGATTAAATCATGGAAAGCAAGAAAGTCACGGTGAATTATTGAGTAAAGTTAAGAAAAGAGAAAATTAAGAAGTCAAGGAAATATCACAGGAACAGGGGTCATGGAAAGAGAAAATTAGTTGTAGTGTATGTCTGAGTAAAACATGGACATTACTATAAGCAAGGATGGAAAAAAATGAATGAAGAAAGAGATAAGAAATGGACAAACAAATTAATCATGAAAATTTACGAAAAACATAAGCGAAATTAATGAAACGATTATGAGGAAATGTGTCTACGATCAAAGAAATGAAGTAGGCTACAGAAACAAAAATTAAGGAAAATATCCACTTTCGCAGGAAGGGCCTGGTAAGAACATCAACTCGCGGATTAAAAGCATCATTAAAGACCTCGAACAAGAATTCGATTTTGGAGAGAAGAGGATGCCATAAATTACAATTCACCCTCCCCTTCCCCCAACATTTTAATCAGAAAAACGGCCTCGGGGCACTTGAACTTGCAGAGCAGAAGAACCAGGGGTATTATTGGATCGCATATCATCAAGTGCGGAAGATTCTTGCAGACCATTTTGCCTGGCAGCGATTCAGACAAAATTCCAGCCGAAATCCCACGTCCACTCGGCTGGCTTGGCACCTCTCCACCCGTTCCAGAAAACTTTTCTCCAGAATTCCCCCTCCCGACATCGCTGGAGATCTGTTACACTGCCTGATGAACCTTCTTCTCCATTTAGCGTTAAACTCATTACAGAGACCTTATTAGTTTAGGATTAAGTCTCCTTCCTCCCTTCCTGCAACCTCTCCCGTCCACCTTTTCCTCACCTTTCCCTCCGCTTCGGCATCAACTAGAGAATGAACGTAAGGATCAATGTTGCCAACTAAGTGCATCCTCCACTACGTAAGGTTCATCTTCGCCAGGTCTGTAGGTGGGTCCACAGCCAGGTTCAACTGGAAGGAGGTTGGTACAACGAAGAAGAAGCCCTTTGGGGTGGAAAGGCGGTGGTGGCATCAAAAAGTGAATAACTAGGCAGAGGAAGAGGGAGTCAACTAACATATTCGCAAATACTACCATACAAAAATAATGATTCAGCTAGAAGTGCAAGTTTTCTTGTTTGATAGGGGCGGTAAGCGAGCGGAAGTGGGGGAATCCCCTCTGGAGTCATCATTGGGCAGAAGGTGGGACAACAAGAAGAATACCCCAGTATTGCTTCAAATTGATTGACTGAATTGGTTTATTTCACTTCGCTTTTCTGCCACTTTTGGCTAAATGCAAAGATGGGGATGAGGGACGATATGATGAAATTGTTGAAGGGACACTCACAAACACCCATGCCAGGATTCGAGCCCGGAACCTAACCACTCTGCTGACCACTCTGCCACGAAGGCCGGAAGTATCTCTTCAAAGTCTAGGAAAAGCATCATGAACACACGACAAAAATCTTATGACTGTCTTTGACAACAGCAAGCTTCTTCTCCAATCATAGATCAAAAGAATCAATCGCCGTACTAGTTGACGCGAACTCTATTGTGGATTCTACCCTCTGAAACTCCTCCCAAATGGATTGTTCTTGACCAGAGTAGGGACAGATGGAGCTTGTGTAGCTGAAATCAAACCTCCGGGCTTTGGGATGCCAAAGGATGAAATTAGTTACAGTAGTGTTGGCAAGAACACTTATTTACACATTTTAAGGCTTAATTCACAATTGGGTACAGGTATTAATTAACTACAGCACAGTCCTTACGAGCTGGTACGCACGGAAGCAACGGGTATAACTGATCGCACAAGTCTCGAACAACTTTTTGGTCATACCCCGACCTTCGCTTTCTGACGTAAGTACGGAATGCCTTCGTTGGTAGGTTAGGCTTGTTAGATTTCGTTCTCTTAGCATAAATGCACTGGAATTATTCCGGGCTTGACCAAGAAGGTATTATGCTGAGACCTAAACCTAACAACGAGAGTATCTTGCCTGACGTCAGACGACGAAGGGCGAGGCTTGACTTTTGTTTGAGTGTTGTACGATAAGTGAGACTCCGGAAGCAGCATATTACATTCTAAAAATGGAGATTGAACATAACAACAGAGACTAAACACACACACTCGTCTTATCTTTTTGCGGCACACAGCCAACGAGCCTACTGCGCTCATTAGACGCTTCATATCAGAAAGCTAATCAGAAAAGGGGGGGGGGGGCAATAGAAAGAAAGAAAAAAACAAAAGAAAGCGACGTCAGATGAAATCAGCCAGTATTTCTGTTTCTCCCACTTGAATTCATTTCGACTCCCGCTTTCCGGGACATGATTTACGAGCGAAGTGACGTCACTGAGGGAAGTCATTTTTCCAGTAACCAATCACACGCGCCGCTAGGAGTGGGGGCACTCTGCTGGAGAGAACAGGCGGAAACGGGCCCCAGTTCTAAATGGGGCTGCCAATAATCGGATTTTTTTTTATTTTTTTAAAAAAAAAAGTGTATCACGCGAAGAGATATAGTGCCAAGGATCAATAGCGACTCTCAAAGCAAGTGGTGTACAGGGAAGGCGCAGGGGCGTTACCAGTAGTCTATCAACTAGTAATCAAACGATTCCCGGTTGAATTTTTCGGCGACGGCATATTTGAAAAGTGGTAACTGCGGATCAAGATTGGTTTGGTTAATTTGCATACAGTGCGGCGCTACGTAAAGTTTACGAGTTCTGGCCAGGGGTTCCCACCATCTGGTAGAGCGACGTGCATGAGGGCGAACGAAGGCCAGGGCATGAGGTTGTTTGATTCTATACTTCGCTTTTCTGCAACTTTTGGCTAATCGCGAAGGTGAGAATGAATGGTGATAAGATGGAACAGATGAAAGGTGAATCATAAGCTCGTAAGGACAGCACCCAACACGAGCACCAAGGAGAATTATACTGGATGTGAATCCAGACGCCAGAGCCTTGTTGGTCTACAAAATGCAGCCCAGGGTGTACTACGTGCAAGGGAGGTAGACGTTTTGGTGCTTAATGAAAAGCCACCCTTTACATCCCCAAATGACGCTTAATACAAACATAAGCAATTCAAGTAAAATTTCCTATTCTTTTTAATTTACGCCACTCTGGTCTTTTTCAGCTAATCGCGACGGCGAGGATGAATGCTGATTACATGAAATGGATAAGAGGACTCACATGGACAGGACACAGAACAGAAAAATCCTCAGAAACTGGTTGTTGGGCCAGGCGTCAGAGGTCTGCAAGAACGTAAATTCCAGCGTCAAGAGAAGTTGACATTTTAGTGCATTCCGAAATTGTCCCCCCCAAGGAGTCCCGGGTGAAATTCCCGGTGGAGGCACATTGCACAATGGTTCGGATTCCACCTTAAACCACAGATTAAGTCCAGATTAGCATACTTGAAACAAACTTTCCTGAAAATGATCATGCATCTAATTGTTTTCAAGTTATTATGTGAGCAAAAGAGATTGTACATCGCAAAAGGCATTACAGCCTGCAGATTACAGGATCCACTATGAATAAAGATCTAAAAACGACCGCCTTTAAAATTTAGCTTCCGACAAAAAAATTAAAAGAAACGTAATAATATAGCATGAAGTATATTCAGAGGATAAACAGGAAGGCAAGAGCACAAGGATAATTAGCAGGACAAAGAAGGAAAGCAAAAATGAAGAATTGATGCTTTAAGCCACAGAGTCGAAATTCCTCATAAAAAAAAGCACCAGCGGGTAAAAATGGCTGCTGAGGATGCTTTAAAGCCACATTATTCAAGACGAAATAGTGGAAAAATAGCTCGTAACGCACCACAAGAGACGGACGAACATTTGCCATTAACAGAGGGCTCTGTCCACGTGTAGTTCATTAGAAACACGAGGCCTCTGCTTGCTCCCATAGGATCAATGTTGCTCTCAGTGTGGCCAGGGCCTCTGATGATCAGTGCTTGTTTGGAATAATTTGTACGACTCTCGCAAACGCGCTATTTCATCGGGGTCCACGCCATGTTAGTCTCTCGTGTGCACTAGGCTTTTAATATTCCGAAGCGAGGGATGGCAGGCAGATGGTGGTCCTACGTGCCTCCCGAAAGTGAGGAAAGCATGTGCATTAAGGTAACAAAATTCAAATATCAAAAAGCAACGCTCCAGCTACCTATTTTGTAGAGACGACGTTTCGGCTCATCAAACGGGAGCCTTCATTTCGCCCTTAACTTCATCACTTTAGTCGAAATTAATAAAATATAATAGTGATGCACACGTTGAAAAAGTGTTATACTCGCATCGTACGATGCTTGTCACCCTGAATAAATCCATGTCAGTGGCGGCGACTTGGGGGGAGGGCGTGGAGGGGCAGTTGCCCCACCCAATTTTTTCCCACTTTTCCCCCTGTACTTTAACTTTATCTACCAAGGGAAAGTAAAATGTCCTTGCCTCCCTAGTTTTGGAACCCAATCGCCGCCACTGATCCATGTAATACAATTATTCCATACTGCACAGTTTTACATGGATTTATTCTATACTGTACAAACCAAGGATGTATTCTATGCTGTGCAAAACATGTATTTAACACATCATAACATGGATTGATTGATTTAGTTTATTTTACTTCGCGTCTTGTGCCTCTTGGCTAATTTGCGAAGATGGGGATGAGTGATGAAATGATGAAACTGATGAATGGACATTCACAAACAACCAAGCCCGAGCGGGATTCGAACCCGGGACCCTTGGCGTCGCAGCGCGATGTGCAGCATAACATGGGTTTTTCATGCACTACATGAATTTAATACAGCCTAAGATGGATTTATTCTATGCTGCGCCTAACATCGAATTTTCTATGCTGCACACAACTGAATTCAACATAGCATAACACGGATTTAACACAGCATAACATGGTTCATTATATGCAAGTGTAACCACTTGCATTAATTTCGACGTGGAGTGATGAGGCAAGAACCAAATAAAGTCTCTTATTTAATGAGCCGAAACGTTATCTCGACAAAACTGGAAAACATGTAAGTACATGAACATATACTAGTACAATCAAAAATAAACCGAACTTTGGCCACCACGGCGTTGTATCTGCAATGACTGGGCTGCGTAGAGGGTTAGCTGGTGTGGTATGACGTGTATAGCAGACACTTCGTCCGTGCAGCACTCTAGGTAAATACGTTACGGCGAAGGCTATCTGGTGCTGATACCGCAGTTCGTCGGGGTGGTAAGATGACGCTTCAAGAGCAGCGAGTGAACATCAAATTTTGTGTTAAACTGGATAAGACATGTACGGAAACCGTTACTCTGCTACGCCAAGCGTACGGGGAGGAAGCAATGTCGCGGACCCAAGTTCACGAGTGACACAAGCGATTCACAAGCGGTCGCGTGTCCACCGAAGATAATCCACATTCAGGAAGACCCAGATCAGCAAGAACTAAAGAAATGTTTGCCAGAATTCAGGAAGATGTTCGTCGAAACCGCAGACAGTCGATAGATGACTTGGCAAACGTGACAGAACTCTCCCAGCGATCAGTTTACGCTATCCTCACGAATAATTTGCAGATGCAACGTGTGTGTGAGCACGTTGTTCCCAAGAAGTTAACCGATGAGCAACGGGAGGAGCGCGCACTAGTCAGTGGAGAAATGATTGACAGGGTGGACCAGCATACAGATCTTTTGAACAGAGTGATTACAGGTGATGAGACATGGTATTTCCTGTACGATCCACAATCCAAACGACAGTCGCCGACATGGAAATCACCTTCTTCACCCAGACAAAAAAGATTTCGTGCAGCCAGAGCCAAGGGAAAGGTTATGCTGGAAGCCTTCTTCGATATCCAGGGATTGGTGCATTTCGAATTCATTCCTGAAGGTCGAACCGTCAATCGGGATACGTATGTTGCTATTCTTCGTCGTCTTCGAGATGCAGTACGTCGGAAAAGGCCTCATTTGTGGCAAAGCAAGAACTGGCTCCTCCACCACGACAATGCCCACGCACACCGGACGCTCTGCAGCCTCCATATTCGCCGGATCTGACCCCAGCTGATTACTACCTCTTTCCGAAGATGAAACAGTTGCTCAAAGGGCGGGGATTCGCTTCAGCTGAAGAAGTCAAGACGTATCCGATGCGCGCTCAGAAGGAGGCGATCAAATATGTCCTCCAGTGCTGTTTTGACAAGTTGTATGAACGCTGGCGTCACTGCCCAAGGTCATTACTTTGAGGGTGGTGTTCTGTAAAAGGATGTATTGTATGTGCAATAAATGTTACTGTAAAAGTTCGGTTTATTTTTGACTGTAGCTAATGGTACAGTGTCTGTGGTTATCCGGACAAATAGTACGAATAATTAAAATACTGGCCTAATTAAAAAGCTTCAAGTCGTTTTCTCATTTCTAGAATATCGGACGGGAGATATCTGAAAGAAGTATGGATACACAACGGACCAGGATCTAAAATAAATGGTGAAGTCCAACTCGTTAATTCTAGGGAAATCGCTACGACCGCAGTGACGCGTGGTTATTTGTGGAAACTGGGAAATGTAATGATTTGAATCTGTGCTGCCACCCAGTGGGTATTTGCCAAGTTTAATTGGATGTATGTGAGAGGGATCGGTAAGTTAAAGCAAATGTTTAAACCAACATGACAATTTAGATCACTCCTGCCAACATGTACGAACTCTGTGTAGAATTCATTTTAGCACCTTAGGGAAGATCAAAACTCACAGGAGATTTTGGGAATTACTTGAGATACAATTTAGCAACAAAACAATGTATCTTTATTCTTTCGCTTGTTCTCTGTTTCTCTCTCTCTCTCTCTCTCTCCGTCTGCTTTTCTCTCTCTTCGTCTTTTTTCTCTCTTTTCGTCTGCTTTTCACTATCCTTTCGTCTGCTTTTCACTCTCTTCTTTCGTTTGCTTTTCACTCTCTTCTTTCGTTTGCTTTATACTCTCTTTCGTTTGCTTTACTCTCTCTTCTCGTCTGCTTTTCTCTCTCTCCCTCTGCTTTTCACTCTTCGTCTGTTTCCTCTATCCGTTATCTCTTCTCTTCTTTTCGCCTTCTTTTCTTCTCTCTTTGTCTGGATTTTTTCTCTCCCTCTCAGTTTGCTTTTTCTCTCTTCGTCTGTTCCCCCTCCCCTCTCTCCGTCTGCGTTTCTCTCTCTTTTCGTCTGCTTTTCTCTCTCTCTCTCTCTCTCTCTTCGTCCGTTTCTCTCTATCTTTCTCTTAGTATTTTCTTTCACTCTCCCTTTTCGTTTGTTTCTCTCTCTTTCTCTCCTTCTGTCGTATCTAGCGCGTTACTTTCACTTTTTTCCACATTTCTCTACCTATCTATCTCTTGCACTCTTATCACTTTCTCCCGCTTCACTTCTGTTTCACTTGCTTTCTTTTTCTTCTCTCTTTATCCCTCTGCGTGTACAGTAATTCTTCCTCTACAACATAAGAAATGGCTATGAAGATTTCTCATGTAGGCTGTTTGGAAGGACCATCCACCAGACGGCGACACCTGGAATGAAACCTCCTCCAGCGCCATCTTCCGCCCTTCGTTAAAGTTTATGCTAATGGCAGAAGTAATCCCATTAATCCCTTTCAATCTCAAGGGGTATCATCTACGTATGGATGAAAATTTCATGCGTTTGGAGCCGGGGGAAAGGAGGCGGAGAGAGCTCACCGGAAAAATTTCCAGTCAAGCTTCCAGGGCTCTCTTCTCCAGCGCAAGTAACCTAGTTACGATTCGTTTGTAAACATTTGCTTCCAGTAGAAGGAAAAAAAAAGCTAGCTCAAATATCGAAAGCGGACGGGAAAGCTGAAAAACAAGAAATGGAGAGAGGGGGAGGGGCTGGAAGAAAAATCTGAAAAATCAAAAAAATAAAACAGGAAGATCGATGGGAATTGGAAGGGTGGATGGTGGTGGTGGTGGGGGGGGGGGTGTTCTTGAGATAAACAACTTGGCCTCGTCCAATAATACACATCTCGAAAAATTACCTCTTTTCGCGGAGATCAACGTCTGGGTTCGAGACTAAAGCAAACTTCCCGGGAGCATTATTGTATCCTGGAGATCTGGTATCGCCAGTCTTTGAGTACACAGGGCTTCCTCCCGGAGTCGTCGCCAAATATTTTATCGTCGTGGAACGAGCGTTGTGTGACTGGATGTAACACACACACACACACTCATGTGTGTGTGTGCCCCTTGCTTTGGGAGAGATGACTTTCAATGCGGGAAACAGACATTAACAGGAACCTACTTCATGCACTACTAGTATACTTCCCACACCCTCTTCTTACGAGTTACCACTTGCATTATAACAGTTATTTGCGTATTTCAGGAGGTGTATTGACCTTGAGCCTATCTAAAAAGCATTCGAAGTGAGAAAAAAGAGGGTTATCATCACTTATTGTCATTGGTATTCTCAGGTACGCAAATCTGCTTTGCAGTCATGAATTTGAGGACTGATAAATACAGCTATTTTCTTTCTTTTTAATAGGTAACCTCAGAAGACTAGGTCCGTTCTGGGTTCGACTCTCATAATCGGCAAAGATTGATTGTTTGATTGAGTTGGTGTTTTAAGTCCACTTTACGCACAGTAAAACTAATTAAGACTGGACCTACAGTTTAAAGTTGGATCCGAACCACTAGGTGCCTCCACCGGGTATCGAACCCCAGACCCCTTGATTACAAGGCGACAACGCTACCACTGCGTCATCGGGAAGGCCTACAATCAGCAAAAAGTATTATTGATTGATTTGCTTAATTTTACTTCGCTTCTTGTGCCACGTTTGGCTAATTGCGAAGATGGGGATGAGTGATATGATGAAATTGATGAATGGACACTGACAAACACCCATGCCCAGGTCAGGATTCGAACCCGGGACCCCTGGCGTCGTAGCGCGATGTGCCAACCACTCCGCCACGGTCGGCAATCGGCAAAAAGTAGAAGGGAAGTTCAACTGAAGACGAGAGAAGAGGTGCCTTCTCCACACACATATTATATATGAAAATATGGAAATAATGTCTCCAGTTGCAAGAACCACCATATTTTTTAAAAGCCGTATAAAACTAGTGATAACAAATGTGTTAGAGATCCATATTCACTGAAGGTACAACCAACACTTCGAAGTGGAAGCTGTTAGTTGGGGGGGGGGGATGTTTGAACGACCCTGGGGAATACCTGGGAGGGATGCTTTGTGCAAATTTTCCTAGTTGGGGGATGCCATCCTCACTTCACTTCGTTCACTGAGCATAACAATGTTTAAGCATTGACTGACTTTACCCAAGTCTTACACATTTTTATGGAATTTCCTGCCTTTTCAATGAATTTATTCCAGTAAAATTTACATGACATTTTAAAAGCCATACGTCAATTTCCCTGACTAATCCAGAACTTTTTAGCTACAGTAGAATTCTCCTGACTTTTTTCAGGAAGTTATTGTTTTGCCATAAGTCAAATTCCCTAAATTTTTCGGATTTTTTTTTACCATAAGTTATTTTCCACTGACTTTTTTCCAGTCCTAAGTAAATTTCTTTGTCTTTTTCAGGTTATTCATGGTTTCCAGATCAGCTCCATCTGGGAGAATGCTACCTGCAATATTAGGGCCCACGCGATGCTTTTGGCCTCTAGTCTGGTCATAGAAAGGTGCAGACAAAAAAAGAACCTTTACAGAAAGATGAACACTACCAGATAGGAAACAAACTGAACAATCTGGGGGTAAACACACAACGGGGAAGAAGAATGACGCAGACATCTTAGAAAATAAATACTTATCGTCGCTTAAATGCTAAACATTGCCTTCGGAAGCGCCGGGAGGACACACAGAATTCCCTCTCTCCCCCCCCCCCCCTTTTAGAGATAGCTTACAGAAGATTTCGCACTGAAGGAGGCAGTCATGCTAATTTTCGTCAACGCTCTTTCCCCGTCATCATTCCCCGAAGAGAGCTCTTATAAATCTTCTTATGTCGCTTCTCGGATGGTAATAGCAGACGGGAAATCCTCTTACTCGGCTCCGTGCTGGAAAGCAACAGAGCTGCGTCGCATCTTACGCACTTTGCGTCCGCAAACATTCCTGGGCTTTTCCATCCTCCATTTCTCTTCGCAATGCAGACGAAGGGGGTCCTTATCTCTCGAGAGTCTTCCTGGCTTCCACACCCACCGCCTTCTCCCGGGGATAACAACAAACGCATTATATCCTTCCGCCACACCCAATTTCCATCAAAAGGAGAGGAAAGTGGTGTACAAATGTGGAAGAAACAGTTTGCATTACGTCACCTATTTTTCCGCCGTAATTCCCTACGGTTTCTTTGAAGGGAAGCATCTGGTGTCTAGTCGCAGGATCGCTATGTAAGCTAACTTTCTCCCTATTTCGGTTATTAGAACGCCGGTCTATGTACATCTTGGTTTATCGTGACGATGAAAAGGAACTGAAATGGATGATAAGAATAATTCAATGATACGTCGATTCCTTGAGCAGTCTTTGAACCTACAAGTTCTGGCGCTTCCTAGCGCGTTAAGCTGACCACTCCGTAACGGAAGCCGTTGTTATATTTAATATCCATACGAAAATACAGGGTGGCCACAATTAAATTGTCCTATTCAGAACCCTTTCGAAGCATCGGATTGCGGTGAAACTTGGTACAGAGGCTACGGAGACCCTGGGGAAGCGAATGCCGATTAAAAAGTTCAAATTTTCACCACCAGATGGCACTGATGCACTGCAGTAACAACAACCAATAATTTGAGTGTATGTTGGTACAGCAGTATGCGCCCCGCCCCGTCAACATGAATGAAGCTTTGGAAGCGTAAGACAGCATTATGAATGGTCTCACGAAGAGTTTCCCGGGATGATGTTCACTGTGCAATAGATTTCAGCGCCACATTTCGACCTGGTGGCATAAATTTGAAATATGTTTTTCGTCAGTATTCGCTTCCCCATGGTCTTCAGACTCTGAATAGGGCAACTGTAAATGCAGTGGGGGTATTGGGCTAGAAGACCCTCCAGTAACCACACGCTGACATTAAAAAGATTTAAAGAACTAATGCAATGTAATACCGTAGTTCCTGAGCTGCAGACAGGGATTGTGAACTGCAAATATTTATAATATGCTGCCACTAGGAGCTAATTATGACGATGATCATGTGAAACTGACGATGGGATATCAAGAAAGAAACTCTCATCTCCAGATTGAAACCGGGACCTTCCATGGCGAGATCGCGAGAGAATCCAACTACACCGTCTCGGGAATCTGTGGAGCAAGGTCGCGCATAACGGTAAGAGAAGGGGGAGAAAGCGAGTGGGCGGGTCAAAGCAGTGCGGCAAAACGGCTGGTTGCTGCTGTCGTGTTTTCCTCTCCATGCAATCACTTCCTCTTTCAAGCGTTCATTGTTCGAACCCACTTGAGTCCTACTTGCGCAGATTTGTTCTCGATCGTTTGCTGCCGGATCCTGTGGCCGAGTGGTTAGCACATCGTGCTGCGACGCCAAGGGTCCCGGGCTCGAATCCCGCTCGGGCTTGGTTGTTTGTGAATGTCCATCAATTTCATCATTTCATCACTCATCCCCATCTTCGCAAATTAGCCAAGAGGCACAAAACGCGAAGTAAAATAAACAAAATCTATCAATGATAGTTTGCTTGTGACGTTCCTTTTCGTGGGAGCCACAGGATTACCACGTCACGGTAGTTGCCTAATCCACGTGCGCGGCCGAGTTATGAGACTCCCTCCCACCCCGTGGCGGAGTGGTTAGCACATCGCGCTACGACGCTAGGGGTCGTGGGTTCGAATCCAGGCCTGGGCATGGATGTTTCATCATATCATCACTCATTCCATCTTCGCAAATTAGCCAAAAGTGGCACAAGAAGGGAAGTAAAATAAAGCAAATCAATCTTCTTTATGTTGCGACTACACTGAGTCGTCTCAGGACGTGATGTTGAAGAAATTAAAACATAATTCCTTACCTTTATAATGTTTATTGTCGTTTCATCTTAATTAAGATCAATTACAGCGTTATAATATCACAATAACGACCAACGCAATAAAAATCCAATGAACCTTTCACTGGAAAATTATGCTGTAACTCACATACACATCTTTTTACATTTAACAATTAACATTCTGTCCTCTTATCCTTCTTCGCTGTCATGGCAACCCAATCAACAACAGATAGATCTGTGCCAAACTGGATAGTTTTAGAAATGTCTATAAACAGGAAATGACTTCCGCTTCCGATGCCACTTTTAATTGCACATAAATAAAATAAAATTATACATTTGTTAATATTAACACAAACAAATAAAACATATTCATGTTGAAAATAAACAAGTGAAGCATTACATATGGTTAAAATAAACAAGGCGTATCATGCTCCAGAGATTCCCCGGGACAAATAAACAAGGCGTATCATGCTCCAGAGATTACCCGGGACAGAGTGTACATGGAGAGGACACAACCTTTCTCCTTGATAGTTTGACAGTAAGTGGAGATGTCGATTGCAAAGGAGAAATGTATTATGTATTTAGTAGGTTACACACTTTTGCCAAATAGCAAGGCAACAACTGCGTAAGCTTGTAACTTGGAAATAGTAAGGTCGTATGAAGTGATGCAAAGTGTTTGAAGTGTAGCTGATGGTTGATTTGTACGAGAACAAAACAAGAAAAACTGAACATCCCATATACAGATGACCCAAACTGGTCACGTTACTGCCACATGACACGGTTTCCCATAGCAACCTATAGTTTTTGTGGACATCAACATGGAGGAAAGAGATAAAACGGACAATCTGTCCAGGATATGGGCTTTCCATTTTATGGCTGCTAAGCAACCAGTTTGTTATTGAAGTCGACATGTACTAATGAGTTACGGTCAAGTTTTGTAACGAATCGGATTTCAAAGAAACACAGTTAAAAAATGCTTAAGGTGCATGACCTTATAGTTACTTAAGAGCACGCTAAGAAGTAAGTAGTGATGTTTTCAAATACTAAGAAGTAACTAACGATGCAAAAGAAAAATGGAGAAAGATCGAGATGAGAGATAAAACATACTGACTAACTGAACACACACAATACATTTCTGATAGTAAAAATATAAAGCTAGTTAAAACGGCAAACGATTTCTGGAAGACAGGCGTGCACACGGCTGTTGCCATGGCACCACTAATTCTCGATAGTTTTTTTCCACAGAGAGACAGGGAGAAAGAAAGAGAGGGGGTGGGAGGGAGAGGTGGAGTAGAATGGGAGGGGAGGAAAAAAGAGTAAGAAGAGAAAGAGAGAGATGAGCGAATGCATTTGGATTCTACCGGTCCAATAATTATTTATTATTCCATTTTCTTTGTTTTAATACTTATTTTACTGTGCGAGAAATATATCTGAATTAAATATGGTCGAAATTTTTATTGCAGAGTATGCTATTCTGTACTGAGATGAACTATCACAGAAATCTGCAAATTAAAAATTAATAAAATCGTATTACATGAAGAGTGAGTTATTTTAAGCGCAAAATATGAACTGTTAAAATTTACCCTGCACCAGAATGTGCATTGAATGTAGAACACGACGATGAGATAAAGTATTTTAGGGTATTACTCCTGACCGACGAATGGTTTCTGTGAAGCATAAAACAAATATCAGGTAATAAAAATAACAGCACATTTGTCAATATAATTTTAGAATATTTTATGATCGTTGACAGAGGTTGAATATGGCTATATATAGATAGATTGTGTTTTGTTATTGTTTATGTCTTTAATGCAGTTTTTGTAACATTGAGTTATATTTAAGTTACAGTTTTGCCTAAATAATGATTATTACAATCGGAGTAATCATATAATCTAGGAGGGTTACGAAATATTTAGAGCCCAAGTATGGAACGTTCCTGATTCAGTAATATCTTCACCCATACATTTCACAAATTAATTCATTCTCCTTTGGCACACCCTGTAGATAATAATCGCAGCTCGTGAAAACTGTTAATAACGATTCCACCAATGAACTCACCAGTTCAATTTCCTCTCACACATGAAAAAGATGCAATCGAGCCATACCGAAAGAAAGAGTGAGAGAGATGGTCTCAATCGTAAAAATTCATTTCTAGATGAGGGGACCACTACTCCCTTTGCGATAAAATTTAAGCAGTCCATTACGAGGTAGTGAGCACAAAAATCTCCCGGAGGACATAGATAACATTTTAGTCTCTCCACATTCCGAATGTTATTTTTGCATTTCGACCGTGCGCCGGGTGTATTTTCACTGGAATTGGGTCTAATGACAATGGATTTCTGTATCTCAATGTTCAGTTAATTACCCCTGCTTCTATGGGACCCGCGCAGCCTTCGGGATTTCACTTCTTTTTCGTGAGGCAGAAATCACCTCCATACAGTCATTTCGCTTACGGCTCGTTATGGAATGGTTCTCCCAGCGCAAGAAGAGGAGGTGGGGAAGGGGGATGGAATTTTAGCTCCCAGATCCAAAGAAACTAGTAAATTTACGCCGGGGTAGATTTTTCTATCCTCGATTGGTATGCAAAACGAAATACACGGATGCAGAGCCCGGTTGCATAACTGCTTGATAATAATCGCCCTTCAAACAACACTTTTGGCATATAGATGTACAGATTCGGTTTAATTGATTGATTTGCTTTATTTTACTTTGAGTTTTGAGCCACTGTTGGCTAATTTGCGAAAATGGGGATCAGTGATGACTCCGGAACGGATTTTTAGGTGCTAAAAAAGAGGGATTTAGGACTTTATGAACATACATAATTTTCTGAAATAACTGGTTTTAGTTGCAATTTGTGTACTAAAGTTACTATTTTAGTGCAATGAATACTATTCTTTGATTATAAAAAATATACAAATTGTCCATTGTAAAAACTTTTATCATATTTTAAAGCACTGGGCCACCATATGCTTTTCTATGTTCTAGATGGTGAAGTTCATCCAGTCGCCGTGAGTGGGTGCTTGTACAGTCACGGACACTTCTGGCTTCTAACAATCCCATTAACTTTCAATGTGATCGTTACAACCCAGAAGTCTCTCTTCTATGGAGAACCTTCTCTCTACACCGCAGGAAGTTATTGGTGCAAACTTCATAAATGCAACTGCTGCTTATCCCCAAGGCAGGCTTAGTTCTCCAAGAGGCGTAGTGGTAACGTCGTCGACTTGTAACGAAGAGGTCTAGGTTCGATATCCGTTAGAGGTACATAGTGGTTCGGATCCCACTTTAAACTGTAGGTCAAGTCCCGATTAGTCTGTGCTTAATGTGTGCTAAAAAAACTCAACCTCAAAACTCAAACCACAGGCAGGTTCGCAGTGGTCTTCTCTCCTTGCTGAACAGCCTCTATACTAGAACAGTTGTAGTTTCCCCTTTCACTTAACTGTTGTGTCAATGGGGGAAATATAGAGGACGTGATTGGTCACTTACAAGGTTGCCTTTACTACTCGTCTGTTTGAGGGAGAATGGTGCCCACCTGAGTGACATTATTTTCAAGACACAGGCATCATATGAAATGCTTTTGTATGTACTTTCCAGTCATGTAAGTGTTTTCATTGTTATTCTGAAGTTTAATATAGATTTTGCAAATTTAAATCGTCTCAATATTTCTGACGCACACTGTATATTTATTGGTTGGTTGATTGGCTTGGTTTATTTTACTTTGCTTTTCTACTACTTTTGGCAAACAGTGAAGATAAAGATTACATAATGATATTGATAAGTGAACACTCACAAAGAACACCTATGCCAAGGCCGGAATTCAAACCCGGAACTCCTGGTGTTGTAGCGCTCTGTGCTAACCCACTCAGCCATGCAGGTCACTATTATTATTATTATTATTATTATTTTCACATTACTGCACTAATTTCCCAGCAACGTCCACTTGAACTCAGTACAGGTATACTGAGTACAAGCTTTCAGCAGTGTTTTGTCAACCGAAGAGCCGATGCCCGGTGTGGGAGCCTGGCAACAAATTACACCGGGGGCCGCGAGAAGTTCTTCTCAACAAACATCATTAAAACCAAATTCATAATATAGCTATCAGTTTTTCGAGTATAATAATATAATCATCCATTTATCATTAGTGTTGATTGGAAGTTTAGTGTTCAAAATGCAACACGCTAATGAATTACCACATTAATGTCATAATCTTGGCCTGAGGAAACTACGAGATTTCATTACATTTTGTGGTTGATACCTAATGTAAACCTGATTATATACTTGTCAACAAGCCTAAACATAATCGATCTAATCGAAGCCAACCCCCCAACAACGTTCCTATAAAATTACCCGCATCTGAACCCTCACACCCACAACCCTACGTTTTTAAACCACTCAAATAATTAACTGATCTGGATTCCAGAATGGTTGTCCTACCTATTTATAACATGCCAAAAATAACAACACTTAGATAACTAAAACTAACCTTAAACTAACATAAAACTAACTCAACATTACACTACACTACTAATAGTTTAACTAATTACTACACAAAAATCCTTAAATAAATAAACAATACTTGCAAAAGACCTGTTCCGGTCACCAGAAGGGGTCAATACAAGAATGTATATTTGAAGTCACCAATGTATGTATAGAATACTCTACTTTTTAATTTTATTTTAATTATTGTATTTATGTATGTAATAAATATGAAAAGAAAGAGACGGGCTAACCGTTATATTCAGAGAAACAGACGTCCTGGTTTATTTAAAGGTACTACGAGATTAAGCGCATACCCTCGAATGTATGCGGGTGGAAGCGGGCTTACTTCGCCGCTTAAATAAATGGAACTATTACTCCTTATAATAATGCTATAATTTATTCATCATAACATCCCTCATCCGCATCTTCGCAAATTAGCTAAAAGTGGCACAAAAAGTGAAGTAAAATAAAGCAAATCAATCATTACTCATTTTTATTTCTATTTCATTTTGTCCCTTTCTCGTTTTATTTCCTTCTTTCTTTTTCTCCGTTTCTAGTTAATTTCTCTCTCTCTTATTCATATTCCTTTCTATTTTTCCTATTCCTTTCTCTCTTTTCCTATTTCATTCTCTTTCTGTCTCTAGCTCTCTCGAGTTTCTATTCCTCTCTTATTCGTCTCTTTTTTCTATATCTAGTTTTTATTTCTACTTTAAATGTCTTTCTCTCTTTTTAATGTTCTTATTCGTCTCTTTTTCACCATCTTTCTCCCGAGCGATGAATGTTGCGGTAATCAGAAAACCAGCCCTTTCTATTGGAGCGACAACAGCCAATTAGAATGAACTATACCGTGAACGCAAACACACCTATCTTATTGGCGGTTCACCTGTTAAGCGTCCTAAAATTAGTCGGGGAGAGGAATTTCGCACTTGGCAGTATCTTAGCCATTTTCCTCACCAGGGGTCAAATTGTTACGCACAGGAGGGAAATATGCTAAGGACTTATTGAGAAATAATGGCTTCTGGTTCCAGCAGCTTGCTTTTTAACTGCTGGTCTTGTTTTTCCATTTTTTATGCGAACGAGACAAAGATGGCCACGTACTTTGCTGTGAAGTGAAAGGAAATGATGTTTTAAATATTAATGAACCAAATCTCGTTCCTACTTCGAGATGGAACAAGCTGATTGTCAAGTTCCTCTCGGAAAGTACTTGCCAGAACCTTCAGGAAGAGGAAAATGAGTTATAACTTTATGTCATGAATAAAATATTCTCTTGAAGAAAAAAATGTTTTCTTCTTCTTCCTCCCGTTGACATGGATAGTTCAGTTCTGATAAAGATTATCGTTGGCTCTAGTTCTCATGTATGCTTGCGTGCATGCGTGTGTGAACATGTATGGTTTCCTCAGGTTCTCATACTCAGGGCTACTCGTGTATGTGAGACCGATATATTTCCTCAAAGACATGTGGAGTCCAATATCAGGGGAGAAAGAGACGAGATATGGAAGAGTTTCTATTGTATATTAGATGCGAGTGCGAACTGATATATGCACTATACGCAATGAAATAAGCAGTGGTCGTTAAGTTGTTTTGAGGATTCTTCAGCATTTTGCAGGAAACTGCCAACAAGGGAAGAACTTGTAGTTTTAGAACAGATTACAAAGCAGGTGTTTGAAGAAGAGGCAGTTGTTGAAGGGTAACACTTATTACGAGGAGGAGCATAACGAAAGTTTTTAACAGAGCAATAATGTAACATCGCAGCAACTGTGCATGTGTTGCATTTGACAGCCTGATGTTTATTGACCTTGAGCAAACAATGGCTAGGGTGAGGTGAGAGGTAAGAGCGATAAGGCAGCGCGCGTCGTCCATTGTTGTTGTTAGTCATCGAGCTGTCAAGATGTGACTTTCGTGGCATGATTTTATACGATTAAAAAAAAAAAAAAAAAAAAGCTTAACCGTAGAGCAGTGCGTTGAAAGTGTAGTGAATACTTTTGGGAAATCTGCCTCTTCACGAGCCAGTGTTGGAAATTGTTTCGAGAATTTAAAAGGGGTCGTGTGTCACTTGAGGATGAACCTCGTTCCGGACGGCCTAACACTGCAGTGACACCCGAAAACATCGAAGCTGTGAGGCAAATGGTGAAAGATGATCCCCATATTTCTTTTTTGGAGATAGAAACGACTCTCAACATTGGGTCAACAGCAGCACAGACAATTGTGCATGAACACTTGGGTCTCAGGAAAAGGTGATCTCGCTGGGTCCCACATTCACTCACGGAAATGGAAAAAGGGTGGAGTGGTGTGAATTTATTTTGGAGAAATTTAACCAAGGTGCAAGTCGTGATGTTTACAACATCGTCAAGGGTGACGAAACGTGGATTTACCATTACGATCCACTTACAAAGCAGCAGTCGCAAGTGTGGTGCTTCGAGAATGAAGAACCCCCAACAAAAGTGAAAAAAGCTCGAAGTGTTGGAAAGAAAATGGTGGCATATTTTTTTCTCACGGAAGGGACATGTTGCGACAGTTGCAGTTGAAAATCGGCGTACAGTGAATTCTGAGTGGTACTCAACAGTTTGCCTTCCCAATGTGTTCACAAAATGGAAGGCCCAACACCCAAGATCAAAACTTGGTCATCTGCTGCTGCGTCATGACAATGCCAGTTCTCACAGTGCTGCCACATCCACCCTATTCACCGGACCTGGGCTTGTGCAATTTCTTTGTGTTCCCCAAAGTAAAGGAACAGTTGCGTGGACGTCGCTTTTCATCTGATGATGACGCCATTGCTGCTTATTTGGAGGCTGTTAACAACATTGCCGAAAGTGTGTGGAATGAACAATTTTCTAAGTGGTTTCAAAGGATGCAAAAGTGTATTCCTGTCCATGGAGAGTACTTTGAAAAAGTGTAAATGTCTCGTTTCAGTTTGATGATTTTTGTGGGCAGAGCTAAAAACTTTTGGCATTCCCTTCTATAGACGAATAAGGCACCGTTGTTAAGGAAAGAGTTAGTGATTTAGGCTATGATCTGGTGTTACAAGTAGGAAAAGAGTCTTCGAGAATGAAGTCCATCATTAGTTGATCAAGATCTTCGTACCAGGATGGAGCAAAAATCTTTAAAGAGTACTTGCTTCGATGCACACATAATCTGGAACCACGGATGGACCGATCAAAATGTAGTCATATACGAGTACTTTACTTTTCATTATACAAAGAGTCTATATTTCTATGCCCATAGCTCTTATGATGTGTGTCCATAGCAGTTGCACTCTGTCCGGGGAATCTGTGGAGAAAGTGAACTAAAACAAATTTCTGCGCAAGTAGAATTCGAGCCCTTTCGAGTCCTACTTTCGCAGAGCATTTGTTTTCGTTCGGTTCCTCCAGATATTCTCGGGACAAAGTGTAATTATTTTTGTGGTATGTATATTTAGATATCGTCCATTTAACACACTGCATAGATATCAGAAGTGCGCGAAAACCGTTGGATGTTCTTGATTCATTCATTTGGCTTATTTTACTTCATTTTCTGCCATTTTTGGCTATTAATGAAGATGAGGATGAGTGATGATATGATAAAAGTTATGAAGGGACATTCACAAAAAAGCATCGATGCCTAGGCCCCTGGCGTCGTAGCACAATATACTAACCACTTCGCCCCGGAGATCGGCTGTTCGCTTTCTTTTTAGGTGTTTACAATAAAAATAGTGCGCTATACAAAATGAAAAGTTTTACAAAAGTCACAACTGAAAATCTCAACATTTGGCGAAAATCACCTTTGATGACTCCAGACTTATAGATAGCCTGCAGACAGACAGCAGCCGCAGTGGTTGCATATCTTTTAGAAAACACGCCTCAAGCTTCAGAAATACCACGAGTTTCGCGAAAAGCCCTGTTTCTATTGCATTCCACGAACGAATAAATACATATGGTGTTCGGCTGTCCTGTTCGGGATTACGCCATTGCTTTAATCCATGAATAATTCTCACAATGTCGTGTTGGAACCTTAAAGGAAAGCGACGACCCTTCTCGTGGCAGCTAAATTAACAGTGCAAAAAAGCAAGACGTTCAGAATACATTAGTATCCTGGTTATTACTAATAAAACGTTGTTTTCGCACCCTCGCGGCAACTCCTAGCTCCAAGCCCTGAACAGCGTCCAATCTTCCTCTGTTCCCATTCCCTTGAGAATAAATTTCCGACGGCAGCATTACAGACGCTTCCTCTTCGAATACGGGCGCCAATCAGAAACGAAAGAGAGATTTCCGGTCGCGCCAGAAGTCATTGATCCATAACTATGGCAACAGAACGAAAAGCTATTCGAATCTTATTACCCTCCAACTGGTTCTTTTGTTGTCGTTATCGACACCGGCTCGTTAAACTCCAGGATTAGAAGCGACTGATTATCCACGTTCTCGGATAAACTACTATCTCATTCGATTCTCCATTTAACTTGGGCGAAGGGAGTCGTGTCGTGGACTCGATGTTTCGCCTGTGCATTGTAGGCACACTCAGAACTTGCATGAGTGTATTTTTGGATGAAGAAACTAATCCGGCAGCCCATGCTTTCAAATGGAGGTCTCATCAGTGATTGCTTGTAATCTGACACGGCACTAAGTTCTCCATAGGAGGGACTCGTAGAGAACATGCTCATGATGTTGAAATGGCCACCAGAGTCTGATTCACCCAGGGGCGTATCCAGAAAGTAAATTTTTGGGGAAGGTCCAGCCAGGGGTGTCCATCCCCCAAGGCCAATGGCACGTCACCCTCTGTAATAGTAAGAGGATAATTATCTCGTTTTTGATGTTTTTTTGATTATTTTTGTTATTCTTGGAATCGTAATTTCAGAATTGAATGCCTGTTGACAATTTTCAGAAGCAATTTGAAATATTTGGTTGAACTCTTCATCCGAAATCTTCCGAAGTCTCTGAAGCAGTTTTGTGACATTTCTTGGGTAAGAAAGAGCAGAGGCTAGATTGTGATGAAGGCTCTACATATTTTGACAACTGTACAGTAAAACTGAAATCCTTTTCACAGAGTACAATTAAGAATTTCTCCTTTTCAACTGCGGCTACAAGATCATGTGCTTGGGATGGTTCACTCGGGCAGCTCCATTTAACTGAAGTCAGATTTTCAGAATCCACAAACAGTGTACACAGAGATAATATTCTATACTTGCCACATCAAGTGTCTCATTGTAAAGTATGCTGAATCTACCATAGTATTTTAAAAAAAAAGAAATTGGGAGGGGGGGTCCGGACCCCCTGGATATACCCTTGCCCTTACCAGTGAATGATACTCCACACCAACACTAACATGGTAGCGACCACGGTATTCCCAGTCTGGACACAGCCTCACAGATATTTCTCATCATCACAGCACCAGTCTTAATTGCTACATTACACCTATAAGGCCTGCAAAATATAGGTCTCGTCTTTGAATATAGTCTATATATAGCATGTTTGTGGCCAGAATGTTGAAGTTCTTCAATTGTACAGTCACCGGCAATAAAAAAGTCACCTGATCCTGAAATGCTTACATCTCTGTAAGGTGTTATGTTTGTTGCCTAACTCTAAAGCGGTAGAAGAAGTTGCCATTGAAAATTTGCTATTACAATTCACTTGCCGTAGTTAGGCAACACACATAACGCTTTGCACAGAAGCTAATATTTCAGGATCTACGTGTCCCGTTTTTATTGCCGCCGACTGCACCTGCTCTGCTCTCATTGTAAATAGTAGTGGCGCCTTTCTCCATGACGACACGAAATGACACAAATCTGAGAGATGGGACTTCCATCTGGGATCAATAAACTTGTTTACAGGAGGACTCGTTCTCGGATAAAACTTTCACCAATGAGCAAGCCCACGTACCTTCCGATTAGTTCGGCGAAAATGACACCAAGCAGGATTTTTTACCTTTTACTGATCACCTAAAAATAGGCATATAGCTAAGCGGGATAGTCGAATGAACTAAATGACTCTAGTTACTTGTGATTTCCATCTTGGATTCAGGATATACATGGTGTCAGATCGGGGTCGTAGGGAGGGTCGATTATCAACAACTGATGTCGGTCTGAATGATAGTGACCTGAGCGCTGGAGCGTTGTCGCGTGGAAGACGAAACATCTTTAGGAACACTATAGAGCAATATTTTCCCAATACTGCCAAGGTTCGAGTTGTGATTCTGGTAAACGAAGCCATGGGAGTCACGTCACTGACATGTTGGTCAAGATTTTGTTACGAAACGGTTAAGAAGAAATGCAATTCTGTTAAGAGTGTTGTATTTGTATTCCTTTCGTTCAGCGTCGTTTTTCTTTTACTTTTGGATAATCCAGACAATAAAGATGGGCGATGACATAAAATTAACGAAGAATCTAAATAAACACCCACGCTGAGACACCCGGCACACATCGGTGCTGGTGTAGAGTGCTGAAAAGATAACTTGGCAGATCAAAATGTACAATTACAGCTTAAATGCGAGTCCTTGTATAGAACATAACAGTGTCAACATCTTCAGTATACATACTGTCAAAGTACGACACAATCTTCCTTAGTTCATATCGCATGAAAGTTGGTGAAAATATTCATTCCTCTCGAAGCTAATCGTTATGTCTTTCCATCACCAGAAATCAGAACACAGAATTTACTCGAGGTGACAAATTCCTGTGTAGTAACACTGTAGGAGATGGCCAGCAAATTTCAACCTTAAGGGTATGGCAAGGTAAAGATGACTGCGATCAATTTCGACGACGCAATAAACAGCACTTTTCTGAGGACCTACTCCAAGGATGGTTATGGTTAGATGGGAATGGAAGCAAAGTGGTAACAACAAAATGCGTTTTAGAGAAATGGAGGTAAGAAAAACTACACTCTGTCCCGGGATTCTCTGGAGCAAGCGAACGAAAACAAGTCTTTGCACAAATAGTGAACCGAGAAGGGTCGTCTAACGAACTCGTAAGAGGGTGAAGTGACTGCACGGAGAAGAAAACGCGGCTTCAGCTACCAGCCGTTTGCTTTGTTCCGCCCACTCGCTTTCTCACCTTCTCTATGCGGCGGCCTTGCTCCACAGATTCCCGAGAGTGTCGACAGAGATTCTTTGAAATTCTGGAGAGGCATACCCACCCAGTTGTCTGCCTCTTACAGTACTACCACCATACGTGGCAGCTTGACTGACTTCTTGAATGAATCTCGTATAAAGGAATTTGTTAGGGAAGAGACAAAAAGAGCAAGCAGCATCGGTCCTTCCCTCTCAGTGTCAAACCTTTGCAAAATGAGTACGAGACAAACTCTTCCCCCCCTTCCTCTCCCCCCAAACGTAACAGGATTCGCATCACGCCTTAGCGGGATTAAGAAGACATGTAATATATACGCGACATGATGTGACATTTGCAATTTATATCACGATTCGGGGGGGGGGGGGAGAGGAATTTGTACAGATGTCTACGGAAAGGAGGAAGGACTGATTGATAACCGCTCGTGTCACAGGTAAATGGAAGAACGTCACGAAATATGTTTCCCTCTCGGTTGCGATGTCTCTTCGAAGTGTCAGCCTGAATTTAAAAGGAAAGAAGGGAAGGGGAGGGGGAATGGGGGAGAACACAGAGTCTGAGGCTGGCCTGAAAAAGAAGTCCTGTGTAATGGGGAAACTTTCTTACCTCCACCAGGAGAAACTCGAGGAGGCGAAGGAGAATATTTCAGACGTCACAACCGACCCCCCCCCCCCTGCTTCACCTTCGCGACGCTTGATGTCGAACAGTGTGTAAAGGGGTGGGGGTGAGGAGAGGTCTTTTCAGGAGAGACAAGAAGGCCAAAGGGCTGACGTCGGTTCGAGAGGGATGTGCCTGTGTCTATTTATAGTTGCGTTTGTGTTCTATTGAGTGCTGCGGTCTACTCTAGCCACAGGGGCGTACGCGATGGATGATAATTACACAACCAGAATAATGGCAGGCATAACGGGAGTCTTGTAATTAGGTTCTGCAGACAAGCATAAAGCAAACTGAGGAATATGAGCAACTACAAAATCAAGATAACACGATAACGCTCAAGGAAGAATAGAGGTATGTACAGTGACCGCCAATGACAATGGGACACCTGTATCCTGAAACAATCGCTTCCCTGCAATGCATTATGTGCGTTGCCTAACTCTACGGGGTTGATAGAAGTTGTCATTGAAAATTTGTTATTACAATCAACTTATCGCCGTGGAGTTAGACAACACACATTCTCGCTTTGCCTTGCAGAGAAGCGAGTATTTAAGGATATAGTGATCCCATTTTTTTTCCGATGACTTTATATTCACGTACATAAGGTAAGCACGGTAAGCACGGAACAAAATGTGGGTAAATAAATATAACAACTGGGGAAATTGAATACGTAAGGGAAAATAGCAAAATGACAAACATCAAATATAAAAAATAACAAGAACATATAATATAAATTACAAATAATACAGAATAATGTTAATATTTAAACAATCACACAACAAATCCCTGAATAGACAAAATAATAACAAAAAATACAACAATGACCCAACAGAATTAGATCGATATAGTGAAATAAGTTTAAAAAATCATACGAATAATTGAATAATACTCTTCAGACAGAGACTGGACAAATGGAAACATAAGTGAGCATAGAAAACACAGTCAAAGAAAAGAACAAACGCATGAACATGCACGTGAAGAATCACTAAGTTGATGACTATGACTGGAACAGACGGAGGAATTGAGACAAAGAGCGAAATAACCGAGAAATACGTAGAACCTCTGAGGAACACCTGCTTCATCAACTCTCTATAAATATTAAATCACATTCGCCTTCCTCCAAGATGAATCTGACATTTCGCCAGGCATATCAACAGAGACATCACACGGCAGAACACCCGGAGCTAGCCGAATTCTCATCATGCATTTATGGACGTATCCGCCAATCTATTGACTGAACATTCGGCACCGCGGGAGAGGCATTACTGATGAAGAGACAGCCTGAAATATGCATCTCTAATTTAGGCTCCAACTGCGCAAATGAGCCTGAAAGAAGGAAGCGAATAGCTGAAAGCGCTCTGAAAGTCAAGTTTGAACGCTGAATTCACACACAGAAAACTCGGCATGACGACATACGTAAACCAGCACTTACGTAAAACCCGAGAAAGAGGGGAGAGGACGAGAGAGACCGAGAGAAAGAGAGATAGTCCGTCTCTCTCTCTCTCATACCACCACATTAAAAACATAATATTCAATTCTCTTGATAAATTTATGATCAATGTTGATCAATCGAGCTCATATCAAATAATATATTGATGAATCCTGATAAACAATTAACATCTCGTCAATAAGGAGAATTTTTTTTTTTAGCTACTTGCCTTTCTTATTCCCTTGTAGTGAAACCCCGACAAAGAGAGTTCTAAATTAGTTTCTTGTTGTTTTCAGCCTGATGCATTTTTATGGTGTTTATAAATGCCTATTTCTAGATTTAGTGAGTCTTTTGCATAATTTTTCCTCAAAATACCATTTTTGGTATCTTTCGCTTATTCTCTCCTTCTTTTTTCTACTTTCACTCTCTGCACACTATACCCTGTTTCATATATTTCTGGAGCAAAGCCGCGCATTACGTCAGAGAAGACTTGCTTTCGTTCGCCTGCTCCAGAGTTGGAACAGAGTGTGCGCCGTTGAAGCGTAATGTCTTGTATTGAGAGTGTGTCTACATCATTTTCATCTAACCACAATTCACCATTGTCGTCATCGAGATGAGCCAAAAAATAACACAAAAAGTCACGCAAAGATTTAGAATATATGACATAATACACAGAATGAAGTCAACAAATGTGTAACTGGCTTAGAAAATTAGTTAAATTTCACATTAACTTCCTGAAGCGTTTTTTACTTTATAGTTATTGTATATGAATCAATAGAAGGAATAGAGCTGAAATTCTGAACTTGTCAGCATTAAATACTTTTTAAATAAAAAAAACTTTATCAAAAATCTACATCCAATATAAAAATGGTGATTTTTTAGGGGATGTTTCACCTCTTTCTTTACATTGATTGAACTCCAATTTCGCGATGTTTCTATGGATGAAATTTGGACCTTTACAGCTCCTTGCGAATTTGCTCTGTATGAGGTGGATCGAAGCTACATTTATAGTAGCCCTGAAGATTTGCATTTTCAATGAATTCATGTTTATGCGCCTCTCCCCCCCCCCTTTTAACTTGATTGTGAATGCATTGGATTAGGGCTACTTAGGCCATTCCGGTGAAACATGGATAGAGTCCTCTTTAGGCAAACAGCCGAGGCTAACGACGTAGGGGGGGCTTCCCCTCCTCCCTTTGCCTCCCCCTTTTTTGCAAAATTCAAATCATCCACAATGGCAATTGCTTCGGTGTTCATTCAACCAAGAAATAGTTCGTTATCTGGAAATTATCCTCCGTCGTCTCTCTCTCTCTCTCTATCTGGATATTCATCCGCTTTTTCTACCGGTCTCCATTATCTGCTTCCACGGATCCCAAAAGGACTTATATTCCTTCATGCGAGCATACACACACACGCAATGCTACGTCGACTTTTTAACCTTTCGCTCTACATATATAGGGATTGGGAAAAGTGGTGGTGGGGAGTTATCTTCTCGGTAAGTTCCAGTTTCTAATCTCTCTCGCTCATCTCCGAATTCATTCCACGCATGTACACGCTTTGAACGCAATTTTTTTTTCAATGGCCGCATGCTCTACGCAGTTTCTGTGCATACAGGAGGGAAAGATAACTTCTTTTTTTGTCAATCATTGAACGTGATCTTTACCTAACAGTTCTATGAAAGGACTCTTGTCAGCTTTTATGCTGTGGCTTCAGTGAAAGTGAGTTTGCCAGTCAGCGAACGAAACAGGAGACCTGTCAATGATTGTAGGAATAAATCAAGTGTTGGAGTGAAAAAACAACACCATCGAGTCAAAGGTAGAGAATTATGTACATATTTTATTTACACTCATTCCTTTAAGCCAAACTTTAAGACATTCACAGGTTTTTCCAGATATTTTAACATAATCTTACAGTTCGTTAACTTCAGTTGCAAGATACAAAATTTAAAGCATCTTACATATTAACACATCGAACACGGGACCATTCGCAGTAAAAGAAACAGAGTTAACCATTCCACTATGTCGGAACGTAGGTGGTTATATACAGAAAGTATGGTGGTTTATTCCTCTGTAGGTAGGGAATAGTGTATGGGTTGACGTGTTGCAGCAAATTAGCGCTTAGAAATATATCAAAAAACATGTATGTGTAAAACATTCTCACCCCTTTCCAGTCACAGGTTAATTTTCCTGACTTCTCCAGAATTTCGAGGCCAGTGGCAACACTGATTTACCAACAGCGTGAGGCAGTACAAAGATGGAATAAAATCTACCGCTTTATGCGCCTGTATTGATTTTATGAATGATCATGCAGTTGAAGCTATGGTTTGGATAACTTAATGGGACAGTTTCTGAAGCTACAGCTTAATATAGAAATCCAAGCACGAATTTATCAAATTTAATTAATTTTATTCATTGACTATGACCAATTGTGCTCCTTTTTTAGTCACCCCAGAGTTCTCAACACATCTCACTTCTATGCATCACATTGTTGGAGGATCATCCGGCTTTGAAAAGTATCCAGATGTGGTGGTGGCGGGGAGGGGGGGAGGAGGATTCCCTCTCATGCGCCGATAGAAATATCACCCTGATGGTAGCAAACTTCAATAAAAATTTAGATATGCACACGTAACTGGATGTAGGGGCACAAGGATACAAGGAGTGGATACAAGATCGTTAAAAATTTCTAAGTCCTGGAGCCCCAAACATAAAGACATAATAATTATCTTTTGAAGAATTTAAGTCCTTTAAAGTAAATATCTCTCGTGATGAAAATGGAAATATTGCAACTGAAGAAGAGCTTAAAGAAAGAATTTCAGCAGCAGCGCGAACAATGCAAATACAAAACTATTCCTGTGTAAATCAGTTTAATGGAAAACAAAATTAAAATTATATCGTTGCATAATAAGGCTCGTAGTATGACAACATTTGGCTGCGAAACGTGGATACTCAAACAAAATCCAATGCGTAGACTGATGAAATATATATATATTTTTAATATATATTAAGGACTATGTATGGCCAGCGAGACTTAAAAGGGTATGGCGGGTAAAAACAAATGAAGAGTGTGATATGCTAATAAAATATAAGGATGTCGAAGCTCAAATATTGAATTGACTGGGACACACAATGCCTGAAGAGAGAAGGGTGAAGGAAGAATATAATTCGAAACTCTCTGTTACAAGATCACAAGGAAGACCTAAAACAAGATGGATGGACGATGGTAGAAGTGATATAAGTAAGGCTGAACCGATGCCGATGTAACGATACCAGTGGTATCGGTATCAGAAGTATCGGTTGGAATTTACCGATACCGGCAGATATTTTTTCCGGCATTATGTTCTTTCACAGGCTCCTCCAAAGCCTAGCGACACTTACGCTAAGCCTAATTATCTTGGAAATTATTCAAAATTCGAAGTTTCTTTTTATCTTGAATCATATTTTTGTGTGAAAAACGTAATTTTATAACATAACTTGTAATTTAATTTTCTGATGCAAATCTCGAATATTTTAAAGCAAATATTTTGGTAAATTTATAATATAAGTGGAATAGTCATAAATAAGTATTAATAAACATTTTGAACAAATTTTAATTGTTACAATTTTTAAGCATCGATATCGGTGGAAATCGGTCAAGTATCGGTGTCGGTTCAGCGTAGATATAAAGCAAGTGAAGATTCAAAACTGGTTAGAGATGAACTGACCAGGGCAAAACTCAAAAAGCATTACATCGTCTTATAAGAAGACGTTAACTGGGAGTGAGGACAGAACAGAGAAAACTATGTTCCTACAGGTTAGTTGCAATTTCCACGTTTTGGGCCGTACTGAAACCTGAGAAATAAAAACATTATAGATAATAACATTCTTAAGAGTTGAGGTGCATTAAAAAGAACACCTGCCGTGGAGAAAATCAGTTATCTTCCTTTAACGTATTCCGAAACCACTCATTCGTGTCCAGCAACATGATTGATAGCGGCTCCAGCGACATCAGACACGAACGAGAGGGTGTGCGCATAATTGCACCGAGAAACAAAACGGAGAGATTATCTCGACATGTTCGGACACGCATCACGGCGAGGAGAACGGGCCGACCCCGCATCTCCTTTGTTTCGCTCCGAAAGCGACGGAGATAAGCTCTCGCGGGTCGCTGATAAGGATTCCGTAAAGAAGGATGGAAGACGAAGGTGCTAAAAAACACAGGCAACAAAGGAGCTAAAAAAAGGTATCCGCTACTTTTCTCAAGACTCGCAGCCCTTATCGGATCTCTTGGAGGCTCAATGGTCCGTAGAAAGGCCTTACATCAACAATGTAGAGAAACATTGCCTCGCTGATGATTGATTCAGAAGTTATCAGGAAATTTACAAAGCTCCTTTAGTTCAA
Source organism: Lepisma saccharinum (assembly GCF_977018435.1). Taxonomy (NCBI): domain Eukaryota; kingdom Metazoa; phylum Arthropoda; class Insecta; order Zygentoma; family Lepismatidae; genus Lepisma; species Lepisma saccharinum. Next base: position 149,226,884 of record NC_139229.1, on the reverse strand, counting down.
TCCGTGCATACATTCAAATATACAACATTATGATATTCTGAGACTTCGAGGATGAAATGCGTGGTTGATTTCACGTGGAATGGACCGCGGCAAATGCGAATCTGTGGCGCATGGTTGCATACACACAGGTTAGAAAATGTTTTCTGTACGCTTTTCAAAGTCTGTCAGTGTTGTAAGGAAATGCCTTGTACAGTGGGGTCCTTAAGTATTTCCAAGCAAATTGTTCATCATGTGATTCTATTTTAAAGAAAACTCCAAACAATCTGTTAGCAACCCCTGCACTATCATACGTAATAAACCAGTCCTTAAAAACCCGTAGGATGCAAGAGAAGAGAATATTAATGCAAAAAGTCATGCACAATTCGCCGAACAATGTTTGTGCATATCCATCTACAGTCTGAGTTGTAGTGATTCCATTCAATGTAAATGAGGTTGTTACAACCCAGAAGTGTCCGTGACTGTACAGGAGGGATCTACGTGCTATGTTATTTATCACACGGAACATAACTTAACGTGATGCATTAAAGCCGGAGCAGACACTCGCTTCTATATTGTCATAAAATTCCTGCGTATAGTGCATTAGTGGTAGTGAACCCACCGCGTATATACAAAACCAGAACTGTGACGCAACGGTTCATCAACTACGTCGGCTGCCATAATGCACACCACTCCAGAAGTGAAATCGTGAAATAAAAGGGTCTCGCGACATTTACTTCTGGATCATTACAAATGGTGTGGAAAAAATAATAACCTGATCCAACTAACACATTCAACCTAACAAAGATGTAAAATTACAAACAGCAGTAGCAGAACCTAACAATACTGTAAAATTATTAACAGTTTCAAACGTTACTAACTTCATGGAACATTTACAACAACGGATTACTTTTTTTAAAAAAAATACATATAAATTATCAGGATTCGATCCTACGAACCAAAGTTCTTCAAGAGAGATAATCCAATAATCACGAGACGTTTCAATCTAGCCTAGGAACACCCTGCGCCAACCTGCGTGGCGGAGTGTTTATCACAGCGCGCTGAGACGCCAGGTGTCTCGCTTTCGAATCCTGGCTAGGCATGGTGATCCTTCATCAATTCATCATGCCATCCTCATTATCGCAATTAGCCAAAAGTGGCAGAAAAGCGAAGTAAAGTAAATCAAATCAATCAGTGAAGCACCAAAACTTTGTACCCTATACTCTGCCATGCTACTTGTATCAAGAAATCGGCTGATGGACTTTGCATCACATATAAAACGAGTTACTATTGACTGCTGCCATTAACCACGTCCGCAGGTGCGATCTTCATGTTGATTTTGTAAACTTGCGAGACCGCCACGATTTCTGAATCTCTTGCAGATAGCGCAGAAAGATACTTCCGTTTAAAGGTGCAAGCCTTGAGGAGAACATCTATCTTTCTTCGTCTCCGTGGTTTTTCAACTCCGCAGGAATCTCATTATCGAGTTTCCCTCCGACAAGCCCCCACCTCCTCCGGTGCTAAGAATTCTAGAAATTGAAGCAGATTTACGATTCATCTTCCGCAGTGTTCGCTTCCAATCAATTTCCCCTCATTCTGCCATGTGAAGATCATTAATGGCACTCCTTTCAATTTATGCGACGGTTCCTCAGTATGAAAAGGGAAAGAGGAACAAAGGAAAGCTTCTCCTCGCTCGCTCCCGCAGGAATCGTGATTATTTCCTGGTAGAACTGGATGACGTAAAGAACTGTGAAATAATTTTAACTGGTTGCGCTCAAGGGAAGCTTGCAATAAAAGCGTGCTTCACAAGATACACTACCATCTCAGGTGCGAGTTCTTCTACAGCGAGCCTACCGAATTGTGCCTCATGTGTATGAAATTACAGAAGTAGTAGTATTTAGAGAGTTCACAGTCCTCATTTGGGGCTCGAATCATCATTTGGGGCTCAGTGTTGCCAACTCACCCCACGAAAATTTCACCAACTGATATTTTGAAGCTTTTTGGGGGGAGTTGGCAACCTCACACAAGCAGTGTTACCAACTCGGCGTAGCTTTTTGGGTGTTAACCCCAGTGTTTCTCGGCGTAGCTTTTCACGGTGTATAATTTTTTAGTTTTTTTTGTGTGTGTGTACATCGGGCAAGGAGTAGCTTTTTGGGTGTTAACCCCACTAGCCTTAGCGTACATAGTTCTGAATTTTTTGAGGCTTATTTGAGACTCGTCGTAGCTTTTGATGTACAGAGGGCACAGGGCAACACTCTGTAGCTTTTTATGAGGGGGACCTATTGCCCCTTGTTATATTTGGCAACTCTATTGGTTTGAGGGGGTTTTTGCCAACCCATCCGAAGATTCCACTATATCTTTCACTGGCTAAGCTAACCTACAAATAGTGGCAGTACTGACTTATAAACCCACTGGGTCCTCTTGGCATGTTTTTTTTCATGATGTGTTGCTAGGCTATTGAGCATCTTGGCGTATACAATATATATATTTTGAGAGGGGGGTTATGGCTTTTTATGCTGTACGAATACTGGAAGCTTGACAGTGACAACCAACAGAGTAGGTAAACCTACATCCAGGAACTGGCAACACTAGTTTCTGACAGTGAATTTGAAATAAAATATTAAACAAAATACATGAGTAAGCACTGTGAGTACAAATAGTACTAGTGTTATGCCCGCAACTCCAACTGGGCAACTGGGGGGGAAATAATTGTACAACAATTTGTACCTAATTGTACAATACTTGTACCTAATTGTACAACTTAGGCCGTGTCCGGATTGGCAAGCACTCCATCCTGTTCTCTCCCGTTGCTCTCGCATGCCGTCGAAGTCACGTCCAAGTCGTCCGAATCTGCATGTCCCCTTGTAGTACGGCTGTTATTTTTCCTGCCAGGTATCAGCCCGAACTTCACCCACAGCGCTCTGGGTCGTAGGCGCACCGCACGGAAGCAGAAGGCAGACGCCAAACAAACATCACAATGATTTCCACCTATTTACTAGTTATATTAAAAATGTAACGTGCTACTTTATTATTTACAATTTTTCTACATTCAGTATTATCGATAAACTGTTAAAGTATCACTGAGTTTTACATCGTCTAATCAGTAAATGTTGTCTGTACAAAGTGAAAGTAAGAATATGGCTGCCAAGCGTAGGGTCACGGCGAGTTCAAGCGTGCATCTGTCGCGCCTCTCTGCTCTCCCCTCCAACTCCACGTTTGCCGCGAATTCAGACAACAATGAAAGCACGTGTTTTTACGTTCTCGTAATACTAACCTTGCTCCACTGATTTTAAATTGCTTCCATCCGCTTTTTTTTTCTGTGTTATTTCTGTATGCACGCAACATTCGCTTTCAATAGTATTATCGCTCAGAAGCAGAAGGAGTGTTAGTATAGCAGGCTCCGAGTTTACAATTTATTAAATTAAACAATAATTTATGTAAGAATATACTTGTACTTACCGAATACAAAATAAAAACACATGTGAATGTTTGCGTGTGTTTATGTTATATGACGACTGAGTAAAAAATAATCTTCGTTACTTTCACTATATTCTTCAATTTCAATAATATAAAATAAACCCCTGTGTTCATCTCCTGTTCCAAAATCCACATTTTTCTCTTTAAACATACACGTCATAGATTTGAAAGATCATACAACCTCTGCCATCTATTGAATGAAAAAGGAACTACGTGATGAAAAATCAGGAACCCGATGGAAAAAAGAGCTCTACGGAAATTGACGCTCTTAACAATATTGTACGCCCGTGAAAATTACATATAAATAAGACTTAAGCGTATTATCTGCTTTCATGTGAAATTTTACCAACCTGTGAGCTGTAGTGTTTAGATGACAAGCGACCTGGTCAAATATGACGCTTTTGACAATATTGTACGCCCGTGAAAATTACATATAAATAAGACTTAAGCGTATTATCTGCTTTGATGTGAAATTTTACCAACCTGTCAGCTGTAGTGTTTAGCTGACAAGCGACCTGGTCAAATATGACGCTTTTGACAATATTGTACGCCCGTGAAAATTATATATAAATAAGACTTAAGCGTATTATCTGCTTTGATGTGAAATTTTACCAACCTGTGAGCTGTAGTGTTTAGGTGACAAGCGACCTGGTCAAATATGACGCTTTTGACAATATTGTACGCCCGTAAAAATTATATATAAATAAGACTTAAGCGTATTATCTGCTTTGATGTGAAATTTTACCAACCTGTCAGCTGCAGTGTTTAGATGACAAGCGACCTGCTCAAATATGATACTGTTGACAATATTGTACGCCCGTGAAAATTACATATAAATAAGACTTAAGCGTATTATCTGCTTTCATGTGAAATTTTACCAACCTGTCAGCTGCAGTGTTTAGATGACAAGCGACCTGCTCAAATATGATACTGTTGACAATATTGTACGCCCGTGAAAATTACATATAAATAAGACTTAAGCGTATTATCTGCTTTGATGTGAAATTTTACCAACCTGTCAGCTGTAGTGTTTAGATGACAAGCGACCTGCTCAAATATGATACTGTTGACAATATTGTACACCCGTAAAAATTATATATAAATAAGACTTAAGCGTATTATCTGCTTTCATGTGAAATTTTACCAACCTGTCAGCTGCAGTGTTTAGATGACAAGCGACCTGCTCAAATATGACGCTTTTGACAATATTGTACGCCCGTAAAAATTATATATAAATAAGACTTAAGCGTATTATCTGCTTTGATGTGAAATTTTACCAACCTGTCAGCTGCAGTGTTTAGATGACAAGCGACCTGCTCAAATATGATACTGTTGACAATATTGTACGCCCGTGAAAATTACATATAAATAAGACTTAAGCGTATTATCTGCTTTGATGTGAAATTTTACCAACCTGTCAGCTGTAGTGTTTAGATGACAAGCGACTTGCTCAAATATGATGCTCTTGACAATATTGTACACCCGTAAAAATTATATATAAATAAGACTTAAGCGTATTATCTGCTTTGATGTGAAATTTTACCAACCCGTGAGCTGCAGTGTTTAGGTGACAAGCGACTTGCTCAAATATGATACTGTTGACAATATTGTACGTATATTGTATTGTATAGGAGACTAGAAGCATATAATTTGACGAAAAAAAAAACCTAGTAAGGTCATAGAGAATAGTTAATAGTTAAAAAAAAAAGTTAACAATTATATTTTGTATTGCACAGCATTGGGTATTAAATAACATACCCCCAAAAAATCTCTGCATTATGCGTTCTGTAAAAAATTGTCCTACGTGCCAAACTGCTGTGTCAAGTAAACATTTTCAAAGGCACTGTCGTACTTGTGTGCCGGGAAAACAAATATGTGCAACCAAACTGTGCTCTAAGTGTGGAAAAAATATTTCTATTGCCAACTTCAAGCGACACCAGCTTACTTGCAAGAGCACTGGAACATCTCTACCGCAACCTTCCAAGCGAAAGGTAGAAGTAACCTCCCTCGATGCATTGCCACCTGCCAAACGCGTCAAGCTGGCGGAGAAAGCAAACCGGTTTGCGTTTGAGCATTTATTAGAAGATTTTGACATAACATCAAACAGCTTCTGTGATGTGCGCAGTTTTCTGGGGAGCGAGCGAGCTAAGATAATATCCATCCTCAACGATGCATTGGCCACAAACTCCACTAAATTCTATGCTGTGCTATGCTGCAAGTATAAGAAACCGTCTGATGAAATATATAAATTCTTCCATGCCACAAAAGCAAAAATACTGCATCAGGCAGATGTCACTGACCTCGACAGCATCTACAACAAGTTTGTCGAGGAGCTTGTGGCAAAGCACGAGGAGCATCAGGCTGAAGGCTCGGGTGGTTCGCTGTGTGGCGACCCCCTCGAACTTTGTCTGACACTTAACAAGTTCCTGCCACTGGCAGGGTCTAGCTATATTGCCCTGCCACCCAAGGTTAAAGAAAGGAAAGCTGTTGTCAATATTCAGAACAAAGACACCAAATGCTTCCTCTGGTCGGTGCTGGCAGCATTGCACCCTGTTCACTGGAAAAACAGTCCACGCCGTGTTGCACACTACAAGCAGTATGAGTCGGAACTGGAGGATGCAATGGCCGGGATTGCCTACCCTGTAGAAGTCTCGCATATTCGCAAGTTTGAGGTTCGTGCTCGTGACTTGTTGGGCCTGCAATTAGCCATCAATGTTTACGGTCTCACCGAGAACGAACATGAGGTCTACCCCATCCGGGTAAACAACGTGAACAACAACAACGAGGCACGAGAAATCAACCTCCTGCTCATCAAGGACGAAACCCATCACCATTACACCCTTATCCGTTCCCTCTCTCGGCTTGTTTCAAATCAGAAAAATAGACATAATGGTCACATCGTGGTGTGTCGCAGGTGCCTGTCCACTTTCGACAACCAAAAACAATATAAATTCAAACACTCTCGAGGACCCAACATTGCTGCTGAGAAGCTAGCTCACCACATGCTCTACTGTGGTACCAACAAGCCTGCACGAACTATCCTGCCCGAACCTAATGCAGTAGAGTGTTTTCGCATGCACAGTGCTATGGTGAAGAATCCTGCCTATATTGTAGCAGACTTCGAGGCTTTTCTTCAACCTCTGTCTAACTGCGAGCCCAACCCCGAAACATCCTCTACTATTCCTTTCCAAATCCACGAGGCCTCGAGTTACTCCTATGTTGTGGTGTGGCGAGACCAACATATTGCCTCCGAGCCCTATGTGTATCGCGGTCCCGACCCGGTCAAACACTTCCTGGAGAAAATGCAACAGGAAGCCATCAAGATAGGGATGGTGCTGTTGGCCCCCAAGCCCATGTTGCCTCTGTCTCCGGAAGACAAGCATCAGCACGAAATGGCTCTAAATTGTCCTGTTTGCAACTCAGTCTTCACTGACGATAACAAAAAGGTCCACCACCATGACCATTATGGGACCGGAAGCTACATTGGGCCGTGGTGCAACAAATGTAACTTTAGAGCCAGGGACCCGCGCTTCATACCGGTCTTTTTTCACAATGGCTCGGGATATGATTTCCATCACTTGGTCACACATCTAGGGTACGACAATGCAAGAATCAATGTTCTGGCACAAAACGAGGAGCGTTATATTAGCGTCAGCAAGTGGGTGCCGATCCCCGCCGACTCAAAAAGCAGGAGCATCGAGCTTCGGTTCCTCGACTCTCTAAGGTTCCTCCAGGCAAGCCTGGATGCTCTTGCTGGGAAGCTCAGAGACGACCAACTAGCCATTACCACATCAAATTTCCCGAACTTAGATGTCACACTCATCAGATGTAAAGGGGTCTACCCCTACGAATACGTCACCGACCCTTCCAAGTTCGAAGAAGAGTTGCTGCCTCCCCAGGATAAGTTCTACAGCCAGCTGAGAGGTTCAGCTATTACCGACGAGGAGTACAAGCATGCTCAGTCTATGTGGGTCGAGTTGGGTTGCCGAACTTTCGGTGATTACCACGATGCATACCTGAAGCTTGATGTGACGCTTCTTGCCGATGTGTTCCAGGCGTTTCGGGCGACTGCGATAAACATTTACAACCTGGACCCTGTATATTTTTACAGCCTTCCTGGACTGGCATGGTCGGCCATGCTCCTACTGACTAAAGTTAAACTTTCACTTATCTCCGATGTTGATATCATGCTTTTCATCGAGAGAGCTATCCGGGGCGGCATGGTCCAAGTGTCGCAACGCTTCGCACACGCCAACAATCACCACATGGCCACTGGTTACGACCCCTCCCAACCATCAAGCTACATCATGTACACTGATGTGAATAATCTTTACGGGCACTCCATGATGCAGCCACTCCCAACAGGACAGTTTGAGTGGGTTGATCCTTTATACCACAACATCGAAAAAGAGTGCGACGAGTTTGGGTTTTTTGCCGAGGTGGACCTTGACTTCCCCGAGAAGCTGCAGGATACATTCTGTGACCTTTCGCCTGCTCCGGAATTCAAATGTCCACCTGGCTCGGATCAACCGAAGCTCGTCATGGACTTGGAGCCCAAAAAACGTTATGTGCTACACTACCGGAACCTCCAGTGGTTAATGCAGCAAGAGGTCTCGGTCAAAGCAGTTCACCGCGTGCTCTTGTTCAGGCAGTCTCCATGGTTGAAGCCGTACATCAAACTGAACACCAAACATCGCACTGATGCCACTTCGGAACTTGATCGCGATTTTTTCAAATTAATGAACAATGCGGTATTTGGGAAGACCATGGAGAATGTGCGAAATCACGTTGATGTGAGGTTGGTGACGAAGAAAACACAGTGTCGTCGACTTGTTGCAAGCCCGCTGTTCAGATCTCGAACAATTTACAACAAACAGATGTCTCTGATTCACATGAACCAGGGCGAGGTGCTACTCAACAAGCCCATCTATGTGGGAGCTGCAGTTTTGGATCTGAGCAAGTTGTGCATGTTCGAGACATATTACGACATACTACGTGAACACTACAACCGCAATATCTCGCTCCTCGACACAGACAGCTTGGTGTACCATGTTCGCACGGCCGATGCGTATGGTGATATAGCCAAAGTTCCAGCTCTTGTCAAGCTCTTCGACACATCGGGCTATCCCCAGCTAAACCGGTATGGAATTCTGCCCCGGAACAAAAAAATACCCGGCAAACTCAAGGACGAGAAAGACGGGGATGTGATTGTGGACTTTGCTGGACTTCGTGCCAAAGCCTATGCGATCCGGGCTGAGGGTTCTGTAACAAAAAAGGCAAAGGGTGTAAGCAGGCAAGTGGTTCGGGAGCACCTCAAGTTTGAGGATTACCTCGAGTGCCTCAGAACAAAATCGCCCATTCTACAAAAAGAGCATCGTATCCAAAGCGTCGATCATGTGCTTACAACTAATATTGTCAGGAAAGTTGCTCTGGATGCACACGACGACAAGAGGTGTATTCTTGAATGTGGGGTCCATACACTTCCGTGGGGCCACTATCGCCTCCAAACTAGTAAGGCCTGCCCAGAGTGTAACAAAGAGTAATAGGCAATGCGAAATGAAAAAAAAAAACAATTTTAATTTACTTCAACTTCCTCGATTACATGCATGCATGGCACAGCAAAATTAAACTTCTGGGAAACTGCTTATTGTAGTTTGTACTTGTGTATATAAAATTCCACATTTCTTATTGTGTGCTATTTTTTTTAATTTTTTTTTTGTATCTAAAACTGTTAAGTTACTCTTTCATTCTTGACGTCATACACAAATGTTTTCTCTGCAATAAGAATGACACTGCACAGAGTATCTGCAGGCAAGGCGTCGTGGAACTCGCATACAATCTTGATGTTGGTACGATCGTTAACAACCACCTGTTTTCTTTTAGATGTGTTGATGACAAACATGGGTCTGCGAGCTATGAACTCGTCGGGGTTGTAGTACACGTCCACATTGCCGGAGGTCACTCTCTTGTAAGCTGTGTACGCCTCGTAAAGTTTCAGGTAATCGTTGTTCGTAATGTTTAAGTTATAATTCTCGCGTGGAAAAACTTCATTCCTGCCATTTTTGAGGTAAACATTTTTAATTTTGCAATTATCAAACTGGCTAGAATCTTTCTCTTGGTTATTATCTTTCCCCGTCTGGAAGAGCACAACCGTAAACTCAGGCATATCGTACCGGATACTGTTGAACTGCGTAGTAACATCAAATTCAAAATGGCTGCCGGAAGCAGGTTTCTGCACACACTGGTAACCGTAAAATTGGATGGGTACTTGGGGGTTCTTCAAAATGTCGGCTTTGTACTTGAGACCGTAGTTAGATTCGTATTCCACCACAGGCATGCGCAGCTCCATGAACTGGATGACGCACTTGGCTGCGTCGGGTAGTGTGTTGGCAAGTGCCGCACCGTCTGCACCCAAGGTGCTGTAACGCATCAGCACATCGTTGTCGTTGGCGCTTCTGCGAAAAGTGACCCGCAAGCCACCCTTCCACATAATCTCCGTGTAGTCGGAGAAAAAACCTGGAAGCAAGCGCATGGGAAACAGTACTGTGTGGCTTTGAGTTTTGATTTTTGTATCTGCTTCGAATCCCCCTGCTTGGTAGTATGCTGCATCGGTCTTGGAGAGTTTCAGTGTTCCCACAGCTGTAGAAGTAATCCCAGGGTAGTCAACCCTATCGATGACGGTGCCATGCTTTCTAACTTCCACTTGCGAGAACAGATGCGGTACAAAATTGTCCACAAGTTTTAAATTTGCATTGGCGTTAAATGCTTCCCCGTTGTCTCTCTTCACCACATCAAACTTGATATACAAATCAGCTCTGTGAGGGTGAATGAACCCATCCCCAACGTCCACATCGTATTCGATCTCCCTGTTCGGCTCGTTCAAATTGGCGAACGTGCGACGATTGGGTGGGAAGGACTGCAACTCGTAACTTTCGATTTGCTCCATGATTGTTATTTATTATACGTTAATCTCCACGACGGCGGTGGTAGTAGCTCCGGCAAAATTCACCACCTCATTTTTTTCGTTTGTCACTGCCAATTCTATGTTGTCTATGCGATTACGAGATATGGGGAAGTATATCGGTGGTGAGGGTGTGTATATAATCGGTTCCATGAATTCAGAGTTTGGTTTGAACGTAGCGATGATACCTGTCTGCTTGTGGCTGCCTGGGATACCATCCGAGGATTTGGTGATCATGCCTTCTGCCACGTTGCAATGTATGTTCAGAGTCTCGATGGCTAGAAATTTAGGAATGTTGGCACCGATGTGCTTGATGCCAGGTTCGAGCTTTGTGTTGTTCTCGAATCCCAGAAGCTCCCCAACAGTGCCTAGGTCTACTGTTTCCGTAGCAGACACAATTTCAACTCTGTGAGTTACAGAATTTTGAGATAGCAGTATATTTCTTGGCAATTGGGCTTGCAAGGTAGACAGATTGTACTGTCCTGGCGTGATAACTATTTTTTCATTTCCAACAGTAATTTTGTTATTGTGCTCCGTGACATTGGGTATTAGGTACATGCTGTAGAATGCACGAAGAGCAATAGATTTAGGATAGATGATGTCGTCATGCAACGCGAGTTTCAAGACCGAAGTCTCGCTGGTGAGATGGAACACTCCCATGGTGTTTTAGGTACCACAATGCTTTCTGAAAATGCTCCACTGAGGGGTTATTTATTTTAGACATGTATGCGAGAACGAAAAGGCATAGGTGGCCGCAGTTAACATCGGTGAAACCCTGGATGCGTTTGTCATTGTAGTAGAGGTTGGCAACACTGAGATACTTCACCAACCTGGCAGGCGGTGTGCCACCGAACGAATCGAAAACAAATGCATTGTCATCGTCAATTTTGAGGTAGCATATCCAATGTGTACCAGGATTTTTGTAACTGTCCAGGTTGACCACGCCATACTCTTTTTTCTTCACAGCAGAAGGTAGAGAATCGGACATGAAAACACCCCTGAAGTTCCTTATTCCCAACGGTTCGATCAGAGATTCAATATCGAAGTTGGACAGGGCTTCTTCTTTTTTTTATATTTCTTCAAAGCATCGAGGTTGTTTTTTCGCTTTTTGGTCACACCTTTCCCCTTCTTCTCCATAGCCAGGTTGTGACGTTTCTGTTCTTCTAGCTCGGCCTTGTTCTTTTTTGCATCGATGACGGTTTTGGCAATGGCAGCACTGCCTCCTGCCAAGCTGCCCACTGCACCCAAAGCTGCCAAGATGGCCGGAATGCTGAATATGAAACCTCCAATCTTCTGCTGCTTCCGCGAATGCTGCAACTTTTTCAATTGTGGAGTGCTGAGCAGCAATTTCATTCCGTGTCCTTTAGACAAGCATGAACGTTTCTTCTCGCGTTGTTTCTTGGTGAGTAACCCATTGAGGGCACCCAGCGTTTTCAGATTCGAATATGGTATCTGGTACACGACGCCCTTGGGCTTCATAATGTATTTTTTTTTTACGGTATGTTATTTTATATATGTTCAGAGATTTTTTGTTTTCCCTCCCGTGTAATTTTTTTACGGTATGTTATTTATATATACTTTGCAGCTATTAAACAAATTCGATTATGTGCTTTGTTTTCTTACCAAGAAGTTCTTTTGTCCCCTTGTACACGATTCGAGTTGTGTTCTCGATTAAAATAGATAGCTTTTCGTCGGATAACATGCTAGCGTATCGATCTGGTAAAAATAGGCTGTATTGTCCGTTGAGCAACAGACGTACTTTGGAACCATACTGGCTTGCAACAATTGAACCGGAAGTTATTGCGTAAGGTTTGTCCACTTCCAATTCCTGAATTTTTATATATTCGACTGACAAATTTAGCATTTGTTTTAATGCCTGGACGTCACTAATTTTTTCACTCATATCGAATAAATATTTTTTTGGTCTCGTAGATTTTTTTACAGTGTGTTATTTATAGAAAAAAATTTCGGCATTGCCTAATGCGATGAGGTGATCGATGATCCTGCTGGTTTCGGCATTTGAAGCATACCAGTCGTCTGTATATCGTCTCCTCCCCTGTCTCCACTCGTGAAGTTCGTCCATCTTATCAGCCAATTTTTCATCAGCAGCCCGAAAAAAAAAAAGCATAGGGAGAAGAAGATTTTACACCGCTTATTTTTCTCAGATGATTTCACAGGGCAAGCGAAATTGTGGTGTTATTTTAACTAAATCAATAAGCCTCGTGACTATCGTCGAAGGTAAATATAAATATTTTGTATAACACTTCTGTTGGTAAGTTGCGTAGATATTTTTTTTACTGTGTGTTATTTAATTACAGCCCCCACCCCAATTTTCGTTTTGTATTCATGGCAATGGTCGTGCCCAATGCTGCAACCCGTTCACCCAGCGAGGCGTCTCTGCTGACGAGTCTCCCGAACGCGGCATGCTCCAATTTTCTATCAGCATCGTGACGCGCATCTAAATTCGTATATGTGTTGTAAGCAATGTCGTGATCCTTGCATGCAGCATCCAGCAGATTTACCCCCTTGTCTCCTCTCTCCAGTCGCCGTTCGAGTTGGGTACCCGGTCCGCAGTATTGGTAACCTGGTAGGTGCATCTCGAAGGGTAGCTTGTTGATGATGTCGTTCACGAGACCCCGACCCTCGGCCACATTCCAGAATTTGGGAGGCAGGGTGTTGATGATTTTGATAAGGTAACCTATACCTTTGTTGTCGTTGACAATGAAGTTGCTAAGCTTGGTGCTAATCATGTCCATGATGCCCACCTTCTCGTTGTGGAAGTTGCGATTACCTGCATTCTCTTCGCCTGCGATAACCAGCAATCGATCTACAAGCTTCCTTACGTCGTCTACCCAAACAAACTCTTTAGGTAGGGTATTGTAGAGTTTGACACCGCTGCCAGTTTTAATTTGGTTCCATATTGGCTTGATGAGGTTCCTGTATTTTTCTCCACTGCTTGATTTTACGCGATTCTGTGTTGCATCGTTGTTTTGGTACAGGGCATCCGTTATGATTAAAATTTCTGTGTAACTTTGGTAATCCTCGTCTGTGTAATCTTTAGGTTGCTTTTTGGTGATAAGTTCCCACAGGCCCACAGTGCCAGGATACCTAGTCCAGCTGTTCTTCTCGCCCAAATTAATTTTCACGTCGTCACCTTCGAACGTAACTTTTGACTTTCCAATTTTCCATACCACACCCTCGTTAGGTTCCACAGAGGGGTACAATCCAAACACCTCGTCCTTTTCAAATTTCCCGGTGCTCAGGTAATCTCTCGCCAACGGACCTAATTCAACTACCTTGTCCGAAGAGGTACTGCCTAGAACCTGACGTCTCAGAGGTGCAGCTCCAAGTTCGAACGGGGTAGTGTGAATACTGGATATCGGTGTAGGCACAGTATAATTTCGAGCAGCAAGTGGCACGAGCTCGTTGATTAAATCTTTATTTTGCTCGGTAACATCTTTGATGTCTTTACCTAGTCCACTTATAGCATCAATAATAGGTTGGTCCTGTCGCTTTTTCTCTTCGTAAATTCCGCGATTCTCTGATTTCCAACCCCTGAAGCGTTTGGCCAGGTAGTCGCGCAGCTTCAAGTTGTCGTCTGCGAGTTTGCGTTTCATTATTTGTTATTTATAATACGTCAAGACGTTTCTTGTAACGTCGCAACGTTTAGAAAGTTGTTTATTTTGTTTCTGTATTTTCCGTCATTGGGTTTCCTCGTCATGTCTATCGTGGCGAATCCGAAATCATCTTGATTCCAGCATGAAGAGCAAAATTTGGAAAACTGATTGTAGTTCATGTCCCCGCCTACATAATCATCGTAAGCATGTTTTAAATTGGTGTGGTCTTGACGAAACAAGCAAATAAAATTAGCGTTGTCTCGGAGAAGCTGCTTGGGAATTTTAGAAAACGTCTGAGCAAGGTAGAAGCAGTCCATGCCTCTGTGCCGCCCCTGTGTAAAAAAATTGCGAATTTCGTTATGGTTCTCCAGGATGACATCGTCGAAGACCACCACCGAATTTTCATGGCAGCAATCTAGTGGCATTACTTCGGAGGCAAAAGTAGCTATGCTCAGCCCTTCGTACAGTTTTGTCAGCTGTTGATATTTTGCTTGCTCCAAACTTTTGGAAAAAACATACAAGTACCTGTTCTTCCAATCTAACCAGTCGGGAGCAAGAAGAAAATTATCAATAAGTAAAGTTGTTTTCCCACACCCTGAAGGTCCGACAATAAGGCAGCGAATGTTGTCCGGCAACAGTTCGCCGTTTTTCCTAGCCTGACGCTCCGGGGGAAAATCTGGCAGTCGCCTCACCACATCCCAAGCACCCGTTACACAATCACCTCGTTTGCGTCGATCCAACTTTTTTCCTCGAGTCCCAACCATTTCACCAACAGTTTGTCACCTTTTCTACGTAATACTTTTTCGATAAGATACGTATTGGGGTATTTTGTTTTAGAGAGTTCCTCCTCGTAGAATCGCCCTTTCAAAATTTCGTCGCGATTATCTTTTATTATATACGTGTGACGGTTACCGGGTAACAATCGAGCAACAGTGAAAAGTTCCGTACTCCAGTTTTTGGTAAAGCCTTTTTCAAACATGCGCTTAAATTTACTAATTCTTACTTGGTCTCCAATTTTGAATTTCGGTTTTTTGTTAGTGGGCCGGTACTTGGGGCAATAAACAGTAGAGATCAATTGTGCCTCATCAGACTTGCTGACATCGGCAGGCTTCATGCGTATCGTGCTATGCAAACTGTGATTATAGTCGTTTACGAGTTCCGGAAGCACATTGACCCACTTGTGGTTACCTTGAAGCGTGAATCGTTTCCACATGCGTGTTTTGAGAGTACGGTTAAAACGTTCCACTATGCTGGCTTTGATGTGACTGAAAGTCGAGTAATGTTGAATATTTTGCTTCTGAACAAACTGTTGAAATATCGAGTTGTAAAATTCCTTTCCGTTATCCGTTTGAAGAAATCGAGGTCGCCTGCCACTTTCATTGAAAATAGTTTTGAATGCTTCCATTACGCACACACCTGTTTTAGCCTTGAGGGGCAAAGCCCACGCAAATTTTGAAAATGTATCTATAACAGTAAGAAGATACTTGTATCCTTTGTTGATTTTATGTAAATTTTTTAGGTTGCCGCTACTCATTTCCACAAGGTCAGCCTGCCAAAGGTCATCCACGCCTTTGGTCACCACCGCCAGTCGTTTGTAGTTTCGTCGTGCAGGTTTATGCAGCTCGTTCACGATACCCTGCCTAGACATGGCGCGAAAATAAGAATATAGCCTGGATGGGATTTCTGGCTGCAGACAAAGCTGGGTTTTCTATATACAGCTTGTCACCTATTTCTATGTCGATAATTTGAGTGGCATCTTCGGCATAGGCAGTCTCGCGACTTTCGGGGTGTGTGAAATCGACCAGCTCAACTCCTCTTATTTTAGGCTCATCGCCAATGTTCGTCACGGTCATGATTGGGTAGTGGGTTGCGTGAGGCAAAGACCAGTAGGAAACCTTGACGAACTGAAGTGTGCCAGCGAGGAAAAATTGATGATAGGCTTTTGCAGGAGTCAACATGTAGAGTTTGTAACCTGGATTGAAAGGGGAGGAGAACTCTCTGTTTGGTATGCTGTACAGTTCGATGACAATCGTAGACTTGAGATTGTCGATGCTGGCATTTAGAGTGTTTACGTTGGTTCGAACCTCAGTCTCCACATCCTCCAATCTGCCATTCACCGATTCCAGGTGTTCCTCGATAGCATGAACAACAGTGTCGTAGTTTGGTTTGATCTTTACATCGACAATAAGGCTCTTGAATTTTTCATTTAAGTCATGTAGTTGGGTGCTGAAATTAGCTATAGTCGATTCCTGACTTGCCTCGATACTCCCAATTTGCTCTTTCACGCTGGCAATAATGTGTTGCAGGCTTTCTACAAGCGTCAACTTGGAGCTCTGTATTACAAGGTCATGGACCTGGGTTCTAATTTCCGCAAACAATTCATGCAGCTCGGTGATGTTCTGGTTGGTAGGTAAAGTCGCGACAGACCCCCGTATCGATTCAATTTCGGATTGGATGTTTTTGATGTCGTCGGATTTGAGTATTCGGTTGAGAGTTCTCTTCACGCTTTTCAGTTCCTGAGAGGTAGGCAGGGTGGCCACCGTGTTTTGGAGCGATTCCAAAGCTTTTTTCACCGCGTCCAACTCGGAGGCATCGGCAGCAGCACGTATGCCTTCTTGCAGTTGTGTTATGTCATCCTGGGTGGGGGTAGATTGCTGCAGGGTTTCCAACTTAGTCTGTATGTCGTCGATCAAGTGATGGAAATGAGACAACTCGGATTCTGCATTCAGATTTTCCAGTTTGGCGATTTGCTGTTGGACGTTGGCCAGTGTATCCCTGATGCCCGGCAGTTTGGTTTCCAGCTCATCGTGAACGTTCGCCAGATCATTTCTAATAACAGCAAGAGCATCCTCAATATGGGTTATGGTGCCTTGCAGTTTCCCGAAATCCTCGTAGGTCTCAAGTTGGAGTTTGATGTTGGCCACGCTACGGGCAATGGCGTTCAGTTCGCTGGACGACGGTAGATTGTTGATAAAATCCTCCAGCGTTTGGAGTTTAGTTTTTACTTCGTTGATGGCCGCATGCAAAGCATCCGTTTGAAGCTCAGCCTTGATGCTTTCCAACGTAGGGATTTCGAAAGATTGAAACTGTTCGCGCAATTTAGCAATACTAGCGTTCACGCGATCGTAGTCGTCTTGTGTTTTAATGCTCTGGATGATAGTTTGCAGTTCGGTCTGGATGTTGCTTGTTTGGTCCTGCAAGCGTTGTTTCAGCTGTTCAACGTCTGAGGTTTGCGTTTGTTGTAGCTTCAGAAGTTCGTTCTGCAGATTGCCCACACTCAATGCCAGCTTGTCGAGATTGTCTATCGATGCAAGGTCAGTGTATTTTTGCAGCAGCGATTTTAGCTCTGCATCAATCTTGAGTACAGGGTCCAGGCACTGAGACTGCAAGCTGGCTATCTCGGTCTGGAGGCTGGAGTTGAGCGTGGACTGTAGGGCCTGCAGGTCGCTTCGCAGCTTTTTAACCCTGACGTCGAGCATAAGAAGCTCGTCGCCATGGTCGTCGCGTTTCGTGTGGCCAAAAATATCGTTAGGCATTGTTATTTATTATAGGATAGCTAATTTTCATTTCTATGAAAAGAGGGATGAGTTTGTCATAGTCGTCCAAGAGCTCTATATACAGACGATCGCCAGCAGATACATCGTACGTAGTGGCACTGTTCATCCTATCGTGTTTGATGCGATAGATGTTCCTGCCAGAAGAAATTTTGGCCTCTCCTTTATTCTCGGGATTCATGTCAAACTGCAGTTTGCCGGAGATGGGGAACTGGTAATAATTCAAGTTGTTGTTGAATATGTAGAAAGTCTTGCCCACATCCTCGTCGTACTGGGTCAGAATGCTATTCAAGTGTATAATCAACAAACCGTTGAGTTTAGATAATAGGGAGGGCAACAGGTCCAAGCTCGCAGGTGGCGATGGTGCGCTTTGGGCGAATACCTCCATAGCCTGCTTCCTGAAGCCAAACAGGTTCATAGGCATTGTTATTTTATTTTATATTTAGCGATTTGTTTCGAGCCTCAAATAATGATTCGAGCGTCAAATAATAATTCGAGCCTCAAATAATAATTCGAGCCTCGTCAGTCCTGCCACTATTTGTAGGTTAGCTTAGCCAGTGAAAGATATAGTGGAATCTTCGGATGGGTTGGCAAAAACCCCCTCAAACCAATAGAGTTGCCAAATGTAACAAGGGGCAATAGGTCCCCCTCATAAAAAGCTACAGAGTGTTGCCCTGTGCCCTCTGTACATCAAAAGCTACGACGAGTCTCAAATGAGCCTCAAAAAATTCAGAACTATGTACGCTAAGGCTAGTGGGGTTAACACCCAAAAAGCTACTCCTTGCCCGATGTACACACACACAAAAAAAACTAAAAAATTATACACCGTGAAAAGCTACGCCGAGAAACACTGGGGTTAACACCCAAAAAGCTACGCCGAGTTGGTAACACTGCTTGTGTGAGGTTGCCAACTCCCCCCCAAAAAGCTTCAAAATATCAGTTGGTGAAATTTTCGTGGGGTGAGTTGGCAACACTGAGCCCCAAATGATGATTCGAGCCCCAAATGAGGACTGTGAACTCTCTAAATACTACTACTTACAGAAAACATGATATTCTGTTTTCCGTTGCGACATGTTGAATTTCCGAACCATTAAAGATCATGTAATTTGTGCGCATATAGGATTTATGTTTATTTGGTTGTTCATATAGTCGTACAGGACTGGTAAACGAGAGAATCTGCGTTAGTCACGATGCGCATGCGCTAACTGGAACGCAAGAGTGCATGCGCTAACTGGATGAGTCCATTGGCAAAATGGGGTTGAAGACTGCAAGTGGAGCGCAGACGGGGAAGAAAGTTGAGACAATCCTGAGTAGGACAATGGAGGAACTAGGTGGAATGAGAAAAAATGGAAAATAGAAACCAATACATGAATGTACAGAGGAGAGCTTGTGAGAATTAGGGATGAAGGAACTGAGTACAAGGCGAAACAGGAGAAGAACAGCGAAAAGAGCATGAAATTGCACAGGAGGGCTTGTGGAAAGGCAGTTGTTGGCAAGGCAAAGACAGAAAGGTGCGGAAAACATGGTGCACTGTCACTCAAGTAGCATGCGACACAACTCATTGGACCTTTTACACTGTTAGGTTGGTTCGTTTTTAACGGTATGAAATCGGGCCCAAGGGAAAACATACGAGAATCAGGAATATAGGATAAAGGGACAAAGTTGAAGGTCTAGAGGGTACTGTAAGTGAGCGCCTAGGGGGAAAATTATGATATAACCGGTGACAGGTGGAACAGAAGACCAGGAGAGGACAACGGGATTTGAAAAATGGGAAACTGCAAATATGAAATTAAAGGAAATAGGAAAATGGAGAGTGACGAAACAAAGTGCTAAGACCATCAGGGAAATTTCACGAAAAACATGACGGGAAAGAAAACCTTGGGATAGAGAAGAGTGGATGTATGTGCTTGTAAAGAGAAAGAGAGAAGATGGAGAGAAAGAGAGAAATCGAAAAAGAGAGCGAAAGAAAGAGGAAGAGAGAAAAAGGGAACAATGGACTGGAAATGAAAAAAAAAACGAAAACATGAATAGATTAGCATAGACTTTCAGTGAGAAGATGAGATTTTCATAAACATCAAAATAGATTTCGTGCACAACAAAACACTACCTCAACAGTGTATACGTGCGAAGTCCTGTGATATTACTGGGTCTCTCGATATTGATTACTGTCTTACGCTGGAACGGACGAACCAATTGAGACAATTCGAAAGTCGAGCAGTATCTGATATAGAGCTTGCTGAAACGAACAGACGGACAAAACACGATCGGCACATAAGATTACTTTTCCCGATTCAATACCAATGGGCATCGTAGAAACGAACAAAAGAGGAAAGGGACGAAGAAGATAGATAGAAAAAAGTGGTTGAAACGAAAACAGAGAGGAAGGGAAAAGCGGGCAATTCAGCGCGGTGGAAGGAGCTTGTGTGGTGAAGTAATCCACTCAGGGTACCGAAGCGTTCACAGCCGGAAAAGTGCGGAGAGGTGGATTGGAAGCAGGAAAACATTCTTCAGGCGAGCAGGAAGACATTGCAGAGAGGGTCGAATTATCCTCACACGGCGAGGGAATTACCAGCCTCTCCATTCTCTGCGCGGGAGGAAAAAAGAGAAGCTGATGAAATCATCCCGGCATCCTCCGCGATGGAAGTCCGAAACGTTCGGTTTTACCGCCCTCGCGGACCGATCACCGAAACGAAACATGTGTTTCGAATGAGAGGGTGTTTGCAACGTTTTCCCGGATTAAGAAGTGGTTTTCATTTGCTTTCTCTGTCCCCGCTGCGCAGTTCGGTCAGAGTCCAGGCTTGATTACTAAAAGCGGTACACTGCCACTACATTCAGGGGTTTTGCCACTAAGCGGCTGCTGTTTCAATGATGTGGTCACTCCGTAGAAAGGAGGTGTGCGGGTACATTATGAACTCTTGCGACTGGGTAGTTGATAAGACAAAACTCAAGTCAAACAAATATGCTATCTCCACTTTTATGCACAGATAGGCTAATGGGGACTGGCCCTACAGCTTAAAGTGGTATTCGAACCACTATGTGCCTCCACCGAGTATCGAACCAGGGATCCCTTGATTATAAAGCGACGACGTTACCACTACGTCATCGGGAATGTAATTTGATAGCATATATTAAGAAAGCTTAATGATAAATAAAGCATACATTATTCAATTTTTATCAACAAATTTTTAAACAAATGAAATATGTATCAGGGTTGCATGCACCTTAATTTTTCTACAATAAGTTCATAAAAATTGTGAATGTCAATATTGGACAGTCACAACACACACATGCGCGTGTATTTTTTTTCTAAGTTGGTTTTCGGTCTCCTTATCCTAATGGCGATTACCTGAAATTGAAGAAAGAAGAAGAAACACTCGTGTCACAAACTCGAATCTGAGGCAATCCCTAGCGAGATCGCGAGTTCAGCACTCAATGTTCTCGGTCATCCAGGTGATTGTATTGTATCTGTAGGCTATTTGTGCACATACCCTACATGCAGAGATTTATTTTCTGACGATATGTGCCGGTATGCAGGGGCGGCTGAAGGGCCGGGCGCCGCCCTTGATGGGGCGCCAAAAACTTAATTTTCAATATATTAGCGTGGTTATTTGTTTTAGAAAGAGTGGAAGGACATAAATTGTTGGATGATTGAAAGCAAAGATATAATACACTGCTGGACACTTGATATTTTGTGATAACGCATAAATTCTGATTCGAAGGCTAACTAAATGTTGCAGAAATTATTGGAAATAAGAAAACCTGAATAATAATAAACGGAAAAAGTATGGAAAATGTTCAATTCAATAACATACTTAACTGAGAGCGTAATTCATAAGTAATTGCAATTCAGATGTCAAATATTAAGGTGTACGGTTTGTTTTGTCCAGCAGTATAGAAAAATGTAGAAAAATTAAAGCGATGTACAAAAGGTAGATAATAGATGAAAAGGAAAATGTAAGTGGTTTTCTTCATTCAACAAGTTCAAGCCCATAGTCAATTGTTAGGCACCCATGAACAAGTATTCAACAAAGTACAAATTTAGGGACTCCTGAAGCACAGCTCAATATAGCTTTTGTCTTCATTGCTGCTACCATCATTCCAAGCAGGGAATTTTTAAAATTCATTGCTGCACAACATAAAACATACATTGCAAAATCATGTAGCAATTTTAGATAATATATTACTGTTATTTTGATATCATTAGGCATTCTTATTTAAAACCGTAAATATGTAATATGGTTACGGTTCTTATCTGGATTGATTGATTGATTGGGTGTTTTAAGTCCACTTTATGCACAGTAAGGCTAATCGGGACTGGACTTACAGTTTGAAGTGGGATCCGAGCCACTTGTGCCTCCACCGGTTACCGAACCCGGCACCCCTTGATTACAAGACGACGACGCTACAACTGCGCCATCGGAGAGGCCCTTTTTATCTGGAGTGGAAAGTAGAGGGCCGCCAAGAATCCACTTTGCCCGGGTGAAAACTTTAACTTGAGTCGCCCCTGGGTATGCGAATCATTGTTGTTAACAAAATGAATTTAAGCATGGGCGGAATTACAATAATTTATGATGTATCAAAATATCTATACACAAAGAGAGATACAGAAAGAGAGAGAGAGAGAGAGGGGGGGGGGGGTGATGCTACAGAGACATATCTCGTCTAGGACTCATCTCTAGATCTGATTCAGTACAGGTTTCCACGGCAACCAGTAGCAACATCTTAACTCTCAACCTGATTGAGTATATAATCTCTACGGCGGCAACAACACTTATCTCTCTGGTTGCGAACTCGTGAGGAAATTGTGGCGATGAATCTCAGGTTTAGTACAGCGACTGCCGCGTTAAGCCAGAATATACAACAGTGTGCGCCAACCCAGCCTAACAAATCGTTTAACCCTCTAACTCCGGACACCCAGAGCAAGCAACATCCCATGGCATTGACCGTACATCTAGCTCGTTGACAACTTCATCCATTGTTGACCGCGTATGGAATCGGTTATTGGAATTCCATGTTTGTGAGTGCGCGTGATTGTTGACTGTGCACTTCAGTGTAAACTAACAATGTCTGGACAGCTGCCTCTTGCCGGTTTGCAGAGCCGTCCGCGTGTTTGGTCACCGCCTGCTGCAGGATGCAGTCCCGATAACTGCACCCGCCTGTTGACACAGCGCTTCATCATCCGCGAAGGGGACAAATGACAATCAAATTTTCACTAAATCTTGCAACGAGGTACCTGCGTGATGGTTGCCAGGCACCAGACCGTATTTCAGTTTTCAGGTTGGATTCTGCTCATGGGCCAATTGGCAATTTATACCGGGACCTGTGCGGTCGGCAGGGATTTTGGCTTCAGTAAACTCAAAGTTGGACGAATCTATCTATCTATCTCTCTCTCTCTCTCTCTCTCTCTCTCTCTCTCTCTCTCTCTCTCTCTTATATATAAGTATATAAAATCTGCTTTTTTTCTCTATCTAGCTCTTTCGCTCCTTCTGTTATTCTGTTCCTTACTTACTCTCTTACTTTCTTCATCTCTCTTTCCGCATCTCTTTCTCTTTTTACTCTATCTACCTCTTTCTTTCCCTTACGCTCTCTCTCTCTCCCATTTTATCTTTATTTATTTTCCTCTTTATCAAGCTCTTTATTTCTTCCTCTGTTATTCTGTTTCTTACAGTCTTACTATCTCATCTTTCTTTGTTCCTTTCCTCTTGTATCCTAGCTCAACTTTTCTTTCCATATTTCTCTGCCTTTCTTTCTACATCAGTCCCTCTCTTCGTCTGTTTATATATTTGTGCCATGTTCCCCCGTTTCTCCCTCTCCCTCCCTTCCCTTCTGTGATTCTTGCTATGCTATTAGTGATTCTGAAAGTTTTTCATGTTCTCTATTTGATTGAACAGAAGCTTGGGTTAAGGCCATTTCACGGTCGGCTAGAGCCAACGTTCGTCCATGACAGGGATGGGATTTTATGAGACATACGAGGCAATGCGGAAAAAAGACTTAATAATACCATTCAAGGATTAGTTCCCATTGACAAATCAATAAAAATATTGGAATTTCAGTACAGACAGTCGCGATGCTAAAACAACAGAAATTGAGACTAGGTTAGAAAGATTAGGGGCCAGTAAATTGTACAATACTACAACATACTACAGCATGGCGCACGAAAAAGTAGACCGTCAGTAGCATATGCTGCTGACCCGAGCTGCTTTTTCATGCGCCACCCGGTACTAACGTGCTGCAAGAACCGGAAGTCGAATGGGCACAATAGGTTTACTTTGGGTTCAATTTAATTACTCAGACAGGCTAATCGGGACTTTACCTACAATTTAAAGTGGAACCAATGTTTGGTGTGGCTCCAACGAGAATAGAACCCGGAATTGGACGTCGACACGAAAGGAGTAGACAAACCACAGTTCGACAAGAAATCGAGGTTTTAAAAGGACTGGACCAGCAGCATTTTCACCAGAATCTATTCGAACAGAAGGCTTTCCAGAGAAATCCTTTGTGTGGTTTCTGGACAATGGATAGAAAGGACCACATCGCGCTTTCCATCAACAGAGTGATTCGAGATACATACCAAAACGACTCACGCACTGTACCTCGGATATAAATAAGTGGTCGTGTAGGCCTCATGATTTCCATGCTACGATTTCCATGATTACTGAGGAGCGGAGCTTTAGGCACTAAAAGCCTATAAAATACGCAAATAGGCACCCAAAATGATGAAAATAGACTGCACCAAATTAGGCGGTGAACATGAACTTCTTAATTTTCTTGATGAATTGCACTCTTACTGGCATTAATTTTTTGTATCCTGTTGTAAATTTTACTTTTTGGTTCGATTTTCTGTCAATTTTGGTTATCGTGACGATGATGATAAACGGCAATGAAGTAAGTGAAAGTAACAAAAATAGGAATAAGTACAAAAAAATACAAGAATGGCATTTTAGGCAAAATTATGGACAAATCGACACAAATCTTAAAACAGGCATTTATGGTCACTACGAAACGGTTTAACTGTAACGCTACTGAAAATATAATACATAATAATAATAAATATTATTATTATCAGGCTCGAGAAAACATGAACAGAATTTAAAACAAGGAATGAAAATAGAGGCAAATCCGTAAAAAAATCTGCACCCTAAAGACGGACACACTCCATGCCAAGACAATAATTACGAAGACCTATGTCGGTTAATCTTCTGAAACGACACGAAGATACGCGGAAAACAAAAACTTAAAGAGAACTGTGTATGGTTTAGAAATTCTTGTTTAGTAAATGCAATGCATTGATGATGTTCTGAATATTAAAAAGTTTGATGTGGTGATGGGTGCGTGAACTGGAGACAAGCTTATTTAACTCCCCGAAATAAAATATCATGCATCATCAACTTTAAGCAGAGCAGAAATGTAATTGGAAATTGAAGGGCACATTTTTTATTTGCATTTAAACAACCCACTACAAAATACTGTCAACATTATGATGCCTAAATATTTGTCTTTCAAAGGGAAAAAAATGAGAGACCAATTCAGTGCCAAAGTAGCAGTATTTACTTACCCCTGGTAGCAAGAAATAAATACATGAAAACATATTTAAACAGATATATGCGCACACAAGGGCATACACATATTACATACCTCATCTTTCCCTTTCACTAGGCACATCTTGACATCATCTTCTGGAGAGTACCACTGCAGCCTCTGAAATGGAGAGAAAATGATTACCATCACACACGCACTTACGAGGTGTATATGGGTAAAGTCGCGAATAAATTGTTAAAAACATGCACACAGAGATTTTTATCGAAATGCGTGAAGAGAGCAAAGATGGAATATATACAAGCGAAACCAAAGAGCACTTTCTGTGTTTGGCAACTTTCGGAGGACAACACACGGTCCTACATAATTGTCCTGGCGGTGTGTTCATGCGCCAGAGCCTACGAGAGAGGAAGGGTTACAGTCAAAAGATCACCTTTTACACCCCAGGAGACTTCATAGCACATGGGGAAACACATATATTCACAACTTACTTAACTTACTATTACATCGCGGAGATTAGGACTCGTGCCTTATATTATACTCAACGTTAACACTACTCTTTATCTACATTACATCGCAATAATTTATATACAAAAAAGAACACACAATATACAGGGTGATTCTAAAGGTATAGTACAAACGAAAACCACAGACACCTCCCATGAAATAGAGACGAAAGTTCCCCTTCCACTTTGCCGAGAGATGCCTCCGTGAGGAGCTAGACAACGCCGAAAACGTGTGAAAATGAACTTCACACCGCTGTACAGCCAGTACCAGTGAAGATAGAAAGGCGGAACAAATGAAGTCAAAAGGAACACCAAAGTCGCCCATCCGAAAATCACCAGGCGGCAGCTGCGCAGCGCATGCGCATGGGGTTCCACAAAGGAAATAGGAGTGTCCCGCAAGACAAGTGAAGGGAAAGGGTAGCGATTGACAACGGTAGGGACAAAAGAAGCAATGAAGCATGAAGTAAAAATTGCACAGCGGCAACGTCGAGAAAAGTAGTGCGGAGTTGCAGAACCACGGGAGGACGACGTAGGACGAAGAAACACACCGAGAATGCAAGGAAAGTGGTCCGTGACACTCGACAGGCAACAGACGCGTACATGGTTCAGCCATGGTGTTTGTTTCCCGCTGTGCAATTGTTACTTCATGCTTCATTGCTTCTTTGTCCCTACCGTTGTCAATCGCTACCCTTTCCCTTCACTTGTCTTGCGGGACACTCCTATTTCCTTTGTGGAACCTCATGCGCATGCGCTGCGAAGCTGCCGCCTGGTGATTTTCGGATGGGCGACTTTGGTGTTCCTTTTGACTTCATTTGTTCCGCCTTTCCATCTTCACTGGTACTGGCTGTACAGCGGTGTGAAGTTCATTTTCACACGTTTTCGGCGTTGTCTACCTCCTCACGGAGGCATCTCTCGGCAAAGTGGAAGGGGAACTTTCGTCTCTATTTCATGGGAGGTATCTGTGGTTTTCGTTTGTACTATACCTTTAGAATCACCCTGTATAGTATATACACATGCATATGCCAGCTCGGTGGCAGAGTGAGTTAAGAGATAGACTTTCGATCTCGCCACCGAAGTTGACGTATTCGTGTCCTAGCCTGGACATGACTCTTCTTTGTGAATATTCATATAAATCTCATCCAATGGTCGAGACTAGCCTAAAGTGGGAGAAAAATTCACGGTAAATAACGAAAATTGAATAAACACACAAAACACATATATAAAAGTATATATAAACTATACAGTGTGTGTATAAACCAGTGATGTGCCGTAGACTATAAGTTTACGTCTACATGCGTTGTCTACACGTAATCTACGCGCAGATTACATTGGGTTGTAGTTTACATAGACAATCTAAAGTGCATTTAAATTAATTTTCAAGGGTTTCATGAAAGGAAAGTGACATTTTCAACTGTATTGGTTCCTAACGAAATGGAAAGAATTCTATTTATAACAAAATGTATCTTCTATTATAAACTATAGAGGAAGATAAATAGTATGCAAAAAACAAAAACAGATGGCAGTCGTGAGAAGAGTTCCCTTTTTCCCATAAAACACTAGAATATTTCCTATATTAGGTTTCTTCCTGGGTGAGAAATTGTTCGACTTTGGAAGAAAGAGTATGAAAAGTTCTCTTCACACATCAGCAACTGATACGCAGTATAATTTTCTTTTAATTCCACGGCGCCCTTTGCTGAATTATCACCTTTCGCCATGTTGTTTACATAGATTACGTAATCTACGTGTATAAAATAGTCTACGTGTAGAATGTAGACTATCATTGTTTACGCGTAGACGCACATCACTGCTATAAACGTATAAATATATAATCAGAACATAGCAAATATTTTTCATTGTTGTTGAATATGCATTTTATTTATTCATCAATAAACTGAAATCAAGAACATAAGAATAAGATCATTTCAAAAAGCATATTCTTAATTTTCTCTTTAAAAACCTACCTATTAAATATACCTATATTTTCTTATTGCACATGAGTATCGAGCCAGATTTGTGAAATTTCATTGTTAAAATATTGAAAAGAAAGCAACTTCTCAGTGAGGTGCAAAGGATCTTCTGTAGACAATGTACAGAAAGACTAATTTTCGATACCTAGGTCTTTCATTCTAATCGAACCTAATTTATTATTCTCTAGAGTCTAGACATTTCGTGAAACAAGCACCAGTGCTGTTACCCAGTCACGTCTCGAAAAATGACGGTATAAATTTCAGTTACCGTCCTACTACCACAAAAAAGGCCCGTTTTAAAATATTAACGGCTATTACATAGTTAATATAATTTTAATGGCTCAGTTTTAAAAAAATATATGTATCTATGCTACACGAAAGTATAATTTAGCTATGATCATTATGCATTATAAAATATTCAAATTTCAATAAAAAAGGGTTGTTCCATTGACATATTAATCTGAGACTTCAAACCATGAATTTTTCTTGGATTTTTTTTTTAAAAAAATGTGCAAATATAAAGTAATGCAGAGCGAACAATAATTCTGATACTTTTTCAAAATTCTTCCTCGAGGAACAAAATTTCATTTCTTGTCAATACAGGGTCCGTTTTTTTACAAATCGCATCCGAACTGAAGAACAGGTCCTCTTTAGTCACCTTAAAGCAATTCCTGTGTACAGGAAACCCAAACACGAGCGCCATCTCGCGCCCCTTCCATTCCCCTATCTTCGAAGATTGGGAGCAGGAACTCCGTAGATTTGCTGCTTGCAACATCACACCGGAAATTGGATCCTCCTTCGCGAAACGGCTCCTGGAGGACGCCACGAGCTTTATCGGAACTGTTTCGCCCCGGTTCCGGTTAATTACAATCTTGTCTGAATTCGGCAGCGGCAGCCCGGATTTCAGCACGAAGTGTCGCCTTGTTTCTGCGTCATCATTTATCAAGAGCGTTCGCACTTCTCCACGTGGTCTCAAAGGCTGTCGACGAGGAATTTACACGGAAGAAAAATGTTCCTGCAAACTTAGAATGTAAGCGGCGAGGCTGAGGCTCGCACGTGGATGACTGGTGTACACGGTGATCGCAAATTGTCCTAAATATTTTATCCGGAGGAAGGAATTTTCAGATTTCTTACCAAGTGTAGCCGAATGATGTGATCGGTCCTGGGTAAGCGTGCTCGGAGCGGTTGGAGAGGGAGAGGGGTATCATGATGTTCACTGCGTCATATGATTTTTTTTTTAAAGGAGGGGGCAAAAACACTTCATCATTGAAAACATAATAACTGATTTTAAAATATACTTATCTTCATACAAAACTGACTATGAGAATTAGTTGACGATTAACGAAATGAAGATACACACAAATAAAATATCCATACGTCACTGCAATTATCGCACTATTCAGGCACAGATTATAATGATTTGGCCCTCAATTTTTGAGTCCAAAAAAGCAGTATTGTAAGTAGTCATCCACTAGCGTTGTTTGCCACACAAAAAAATACGTAGAAATATTCGTATCATGCCCATCACGGATTCAAATCAAGAATTTCAAACGCGAACTACACAGTGATCATTACATCTTTGTAAAGTTTAAAGATGCCAGGCTTCCCTCATGGAGTAGTGATAACCTTGTCACCTTGTAATCGAGTAGTCCATGGTTCGATACCCGGCGGAGGCAAATTACACAAAGATTAGGATCCACTTTAAACTGAAGGTTTAGCCTATCTGTGCATAAAGTGGACTTGAAGCAAAAATTCAAAACAATTTAGAGATGCCAGGATATTCCGTTATAATTATAATTAAATATGAAGTTTACACTGTTACGTTAATAAATTTGCCTAAAATATCACTGTAAACCTCATTCATACTCATATGCCACTTACAATTCAGAGAATCAATGTTTGGGTGGGGTACGTACTACGTACGTGAGTATTTTCAGTACGAATTAGCATCGTGAACTTTTGTCTGCCACCAATTCATGCGTGAATAATTTAGCATACAGGAGGGGTGATGTGTTAACTTTGGAGGGGGATGCGTCAGCAGCTACAGGGGTTGAAAAAAAAAAACCTAGCGCTACGGTCTAGAAAACAGCGGCGATGGGACTATGGAAAACAAACTTTAAAGCCCTTTCTGGAAGATCGTAGTGTGTTTGGAAAGAATAAGGAACGAGAACGTGTAAACGTCAGCACGACTCGAAAAGCAGTTGTGCGAGGGTAAGATGTGGTAAGGGTGTTGAAGCAGGGAGGTAATGCAAGAGGAGTGTTTAGCGAGAGAACAGCCTGAGATTGAAGAGAGTGAACATTGGCAGAGTTGCTGCCAACGAGAAGACCCCTTCCGAAATGTAGCTAAATTTCATACCAATCAGAATTCTGAGCCTCTCAATTTACCGAACTGGGGTAGTAACATGGAAATAAATGGTCTCTCCCTCGTTCATCCTATTTTCCTGGATGGCCCATTGATGCAGACATTACTAATATCTAGGAATGTCCTTCCTAGAAAGAAAACTATTCAGGACAAAGTGCACAATATTGCCCCGTCGTCCGGGATTCAATGAACGCAATCAGATGGTGCCACGTTGAAGTTGAAGTTTCCAGGAATATTATTATTAAAATTTTAACAGTTTGATGCAGTTAATCTCTGATATATGAGCTTATTTACACTTATTATCCTCGCATAGCCATAATCTGAGATAACACACTAGAATTGAAACGACACGAGAAATTCCCTAACGCCCGCACACAAAAAAGTGAGTGTCGTGGCATTGGGGAATGTTTCTTGGTACTTCGATTGTTCTTAATAGACTGATTGTATGGGTATTGGACGTTTGTGGAAGTAAAATACAAGAAGAGAAATTTGACCTATGGTTCCATCGCTTTCTACCTACGTAGACTGGAGCCCATTACTTCTGCTTTTCCAGTAGCTCTCCAATTATTTTCACGATGCTTTGTCAACATCCCAGATTTTGGCTTCCACAGAGGAACCGAAACCGGGACAGCTCTCAACCAAAACTCTAACCATTCAGCTCCACGATAAAGTCGGTGATTAAAAGCATAAAATTATAACAAGAAAACACAAGCAAGCATTTGCGCTGTAATCAATCACTGCCTTAAATAAAGGAACCCTCAGTAAGAACCATTCACCACTGTAAACGGACTCTTCGAACATTTGACGGGCAGTTAAATCCCAATTGACTGCCACACATATTACGCTGATTTCTGAGGCGTGGGGGTGGAGGTGGGGGCTAGAATGATCAATAGATTTTTTTTTAAAGTGAATGATGCAAGAGCGTTGTCAACTGCTACTCAATTTTTCTGCCGTCGATGGCGAGCAATCAGGGAATCAAATCGAATCACAAGGAAATGAAATTCATCACCCAGAAAAATTCAATCGTGTGCCTCCATCTACTGGGCGACGTTCCAAACTGCTGCTTTATCTACATGTCGCAGGGCTTTAACCCTATGCTCGGGGAACTGGATTTGCTACTAAGGCGTCATTTTGAACCCTGAACTAAGATAACAGTTACTTTACGACTTGCTGATTGATTATCCACTTCTTCGAGATATTATCAACTCATAAATAAAGTACAAAATATTTTCTTGCTAAAAACAGATGTATAGCACAGAGTATCTAAACTTGTTATTTAGGAGATGGAAATATTAATCCTACATAATCAAGACACTGAGAACCGGCCCCCGTGGCAGAGAGGTGAGCACATCGCGCTACGACGCTAAGGGTTCCCGGGTTCGAATCCTGGCCTGGGCATGTCAATTCATCAATTTCATCATATCATCACTCATCCTCATCTTCGCAAATTAGCCAGAAGTGGCACAAGAATCTAAGTAAAATAAAGCAATTCAATCAAGACACTGAGGCGGGAATACGTATTCATTTTAAATATAAGAACTAACATAATATATAACAATTGGGTGATTGGGTTTTAAAATTACGGGTACGTCAGCAGTTTTGTGGGATTTGTCACGAGATCAGCAATAAAAAACAAATAAGCATCTCAAGACAAGTCTAAAAAACCGACGATAAAAGCTGAAACGGAATACTGACGCATCCTACAAAGGATTATTTTGCCTGTTGGTCCTGGGGTCAGAACTTGCACTAAGGAGGGCGACGGTGCCAGAAAAAAAAATAATGGGTAGGCAAATAACAAATATTTTCTGAGTGGGAGTAGTCACATTTAATATACCCCAAAAGGCGTATTTGTGAGAAAAGGACATTTCATAGATGCAATATTTTCTTGTTTTCTGTTTGGCGGAATGGTCGACTGGCCTTGGAAACCTTTACCTCATCTCTGGCGCCGCTACTAATTAAGGAAGAGGGTTACAGTTTCCTTCTCGGTGTTGAAGGAAGCTAGAATCGTAAATGGTTGGACGTATTACTGTCTTAAGTACACTCTGAACATACTACTTGGTGTAACTGTACAAAGAAGAACTGCTATTTACGAAAAATGCCAAAAAATTACTTTGATTAGAGAAAGCTTCAAGTTGAAGTGCTTGCGTTTTCATTCTCCGGAAAACTAATCTGTTTCAAATATATTGTATCTAGCTTCACCTGCATAACATTGAACTCGCTTTTCTCCTTTTCTTTCTAATACTCGCAAGAATTTTAAAAGAGTGCTACAGCCCGCCTGCGTTAGTCGCGACCATTAACCCAAGTGCGCATGCTCTAGCTGGACGAGTCCACTGGCCAAATAGGGATGAGGGATGCAAGTGTAGAAGTTGGTTGCTTCACAAGGCATTATATTCCACTTGGAAAGAGTTTACTACTAGTTGCAGCAGGCATCACAAACACACAACAGGGAGAGATAATAAACAACCGAACACATGCAAACGAAATAATATTCTGAAACCCACAGTAGTTTCGCGCATTTTACTACATACTCCCACCTTTTCTCTTTTGGATCCGTCCATTCTAGTTAGGCGGATCATCCGTGTGAACAAGGGTGTACTAAGTAGAAGAGAGTGCATTTCGGAACGGTCACCACTAAACCCATCGCAACCCAGAGGAAGAGAAGGGAGGGTACGTGGTTTGTGAAATCTAACCACACAGTTTAGTAAAAATGACAGAGCAAAACGTCCCGTTGCGGAAATACACCGATAAAAACCGACAGCCTGAAACTTTGACTATTCAGCCAGGAAACGTATTAGGCGCTTAAAATTTCATCACAGGGACCCGGACCGTTGCAAATCGCTCAACGTCACGGTGACCAGCAATAAAATCCACGCGCACCCATGATTCCCCCGCGTATCTACGCTGCGTTCCATTATTCGGGACAAACTACGCGAAAGGACTGGCATTCGATGTTAATTAATAATAATCCCAGTCCCTTATCGCGCGATCAAGCAGCCTCGGGTAACCATTTCACGAGTCATCGGAGCAACGGCAGCGAGCTGTCGCCTCTTCTGATGGATGATGGTTTTATATGGCTTTGCA
Source organism: Lepisma saccharinum (assembly GCF_977018435.1). Taxonomy (NCBI): domain Eukaryota; kingdom Metazoa; phylum Arthropoda; class Insecta; order Zygentoma; family Lepismatidae; genus Lepisma; species Lepisma saccharinum. The sequence continues at coordinate 149,193,847 of NC_139229.1, read as the reverse complement.
GGGCGGCGCTCCGTGTATGACACAGGTCACATATGCGGAATCATAAGGGCTCATATCTGTACCTGAGATAACGGTGCCGACAGGACCATAACAGGCCCGCCACCGGATTGGGGGCCCGATAATCCCGCGATGCATAATGCGCGGTCGCTGTACGGGGACTGTTGCCCGCAGCAGTGTTGCAAACTCGGAGAGGTCGGATGTCACTACGGAAATGAAGCTGCGCCTATGGTGTCGGTCACCGTCATGATTCATAATTGACCAATATTCATATTGAATTTACGGAAGATTTATCTCTCAACAAACTCCTATAGTCAGTGGCGGCGATTGGGTTCCTAAACTAGAGGGGGCAAGATGCCAAAACGGAGGCAAGGACAGTCTACTTTTAACTAGTAGATACTTTTAGCATAGTAGTTTTGGGGCAAAAGTGGCAAAGGGGGGGGGGGAATTGCCCCCTTAATCGCCGCCCCTGACTATAGTAGTTTACTTCAGTCTCTCCCAGTTGCATATATAATTTTAAGGAAGATTCAGACCGAAGCGACACACGCCGCTTGGGAACCAGCAAATGAGCAGCAACGTTTCACACTGTAGCAGTATAACAGGAGACACAAGCTTACGTTCGATTGGTGAATTCTCCCTAATACTTCTACTCAAAGCAACACGCATATTATTTTACTTACTTCCTCGTTGTTTCGATATCGGCATTAAGATATCGCAGATTAAGTCCCGGCCTGGGCAGGGGCGTACTTGTGAGTGCACCTTCATCAATTTCATGTAATCATCGCTCATCCTCATCGTCGCGACTAGGCAAAAGTAGGAAGAACAGCAACGGAATAACGAAACTGATAAACGTACATCATGTAACTGCAATGACATATTTGCATACCTTGTTTGGCATCTCTATACAGAAAAGTATAGCAATACACAAAAGATTTATTTGGTTGAGTTTGTTTATTAATCCACTTTAAGCACAGAAATGCTAATCGGGACTGAACCTACAATTTAAAAGTGGGATCCGATATGGATCCCTGAAGCCACCGGATATGGAAGACAGGATTTCTTGATTACAAGCCGACGGCGTTACCACTATGCCATTGGGGAGAAAGAGACGCTATGAATTTGTACATAGATGTACCCAATGGGATATGTTCTTCCTCTATACAGGGTATCTTTTTTCAATTATCAATTATCAAATAGAACACATTCCGTACGAAGTAAGGGCCATCAACGGGGTTGAAGTAAGGTCCCACAGATTTCCAATTTAGACCACAGTAGAGGTCGTGTGATCGGCACTACAATCCGAAACCTCTAAACCCCCCCCCCCTCCCTCCCTCGTCGCAGGGTCATTCTCTGGCTCGTGCACCTGCAGAGATTATTAAACTATCATTAGTAGGGCTACGATTTTCATAACTTTGCACATTTTTTTTAGGGTTTCCAACCCACGACACATGGAATATTATGGACCCTCCCCATTTAGTTGATCATCTCCATACTGCTGCTGGGTAGGAGCTACTACTAATCGCTGCAATTAGACTCTCGCTCTCAGTGGACCTATACAGTTGATTTACGCAACTCTGAGCTGCTCTAGAGGCGAGTAATTTACGATCCGAATTTCAACCCTTGGACTAGCGAGCTTCTGGGAATCTCAATACTGCGGAGAAATTCTCAACTAAAAGAGAAGAGAACCCAAAATCCTGAGCACCAGCGGAAAAATTGTCCAAGGTGACCAAAATCTTGAATTGAGATGTATATATTGACGTCATGTTTATGATCACAATGAAAGAAACATTACAATACAGGAAAGAAGAGACATGAATTGGATAGGGGGTAGGGTCGTGAGACACACTAAATAAAAGGAAAGAAGCGAGAAACAGACAAAGAGAGCGAACGAGACAAAAGAGCAACAGAAACACGATAGAGAGAAAGGAAGAAACACAAGGAAGCAAAACAAAGTGGGGGAAGGGGAGGAGAAATTAAGTAAAGTAGAAGAAAGCAGAGAGATGAGAAAGAAAAAAGCGACAGAAAGAGAAATTGAGAAATACCACGAAGAGGTGTGCAGTAGGAGAGCGGGATAGGGAGAAAAGAAAAAAAAGGATAGGATTAGGACAGAATAGGAGAAAGAAAGCAAAACTAAGATACATAGACTCTATAGTATACACCCATACAGCACACCAAGTTTCAGACATATTTCAGAAATATTGCAATCTTTCATAAACGTTTCTAACATTCTGGTTTCGCGTTGACGTTACAGAAAGCATCACATGAAGTCCCAGTTTTGTCTCTGAAACATTGCAATGTTATCGTTTCATTGTCTAGTTTCTGGAACGTCTCGGAGACATTGCAACGTTGGATTCAGTCATCATCGGCCATCCGGGAAATTTTCTGAGGCGGCCATGTTGTGTTTACGTTTAACGCTCACCGGGAGTCGTGCACATCTTATGAAGAATAATGTTGTTTATTGAGTGGTAAGTTGAATATTATTAATACCAAAGTGTGTTTAATTGTGTTATACTTATGCAAGCTATATATCTAGGTAATCTGTGTTGTGTAACGTGTGTGAGAACGTGAGTGGAAACAAGGCAGGCGTTATCAAACCAGTGTTTAAAGAAGTATTTCGTCTTGTTTGTTTAATTGAAAATACATGATGTGAAGAAGCATGGAACTTCTCGCACCTCATGAAACTAAAATAACAGGGAATAAAGTGCTTACCTATAAGCAGTGCACATTTATAGTATACCCAGTGGCGGATTAAGCTTCCTCGCCGCCCCTAGGCACAAACTTAATGTGCGCCCTTCTCAAAAGAAAAGTAGTAACTTATTTGCAGTATTTTTACAGGCTAATATAAAAATTAGTGAACATACTGAAATAAAAAACATAGGATAAAAATCTATACCAAACAATTCATTTTCTGTATGTGCTATACCTAAAATTATGTAATGTATTGAGAAATTAAATTCACTACTCACCACTTTTCGTGTGATGCTAGAATATTTTAAATGCTTTTCCAGTCTGAAATGCCGTGAGTTGCGATGTTTGTCTTGCCCTTGAACAACCTGCATGATGCACAATAAACGGCACCAGTGCTGCACGAATATATCAAATAATTCCGCAAAATTGATTCGTCATTTACAAGTTTACGAAAAAAAAAACTATTATTTAAAAATCTTGTCTTACCTGCTATGAGTCTTTGCGATTTAGAAAAATCGTTTTCAGCATTCTGATTAATTCCACGTCTTAGAAGAATGTCAATTGTAGACTCATTCAGAAACCACTCGGCAGGATCGTAACTAACGAAATGTGCACTCTCACTGTCACAATCAGGAACTCCTACGAAATGAGGTGACAGTACCTAAGGTGCACTTTCTTCCTCCACTAAACCCACAATATTTTCGACATTTTGCGTTTCACAGAGTTCACTCGATGTAGCCGCTTCCACTTCAATTTTTGAACTGCTTTCGGAAATCACTTGTTCCTTTCGCCTAAAAAACGTGTCCACTGTACCAAGCTTTTTCTGTAAGGTTGCTTCTCTTTCACGCTTTTCGGTTGCAAGTTTACGATAAGCCGCCCCACTTAACTTTGTTCGATTCATCCTGCCTGCTGCATGAAAAAAAAAACAAATAAAAAAAACCACCAAATCGCATACGCACCAGCAACAAACTGAATGCACTCACTTATCAGCAGTGTTTGTGTGTTTATTTTTTTTAAAGACTGGCATTGTTACAGATGCGAGTTTCAAACAATCAGTCTTTTTTCCTGCCTGGCCATTAACAAAAGCTTAGTGGAAGATCGAGTGGTATGTATTTACAAAAACAAACCAACAAGGGCTGGGCGGCTTGCATTGTCATTGTAAGCGATAAAAGCCACAGCACGGGTTAAAAACAAATTGATTGGCGCCTGAAGGAGGCAGAGCAGACGAAACATTTCTTGATAACACATAAATCCGATACATCAAGGTTTCTTTCTTATGAAGCGAAAGTGTTACAAACCGTTGATTTGAAACATTGGTTTCATAGGTCTAAATTGTCACTGTGTACGTAAGACACTTTTTATTATTCTTGATATTCTGGAAAAAAGATTTGCCGCCCCCAAGAGTTGCCGCCCCTAGGCACGTGCCTAGTGGGCCTATTTGGTAATCCGCCACTGAGTATACCGAAAATAGATTGAATGGAAGAGACGGAAAGTACTTGTTGCTGAAAATGTATCATTTTTCGGTTACATTATAATTACCACCTTCCTAATTTTGTACAAAACTTGCCCTCTTAAAAAAAAGTTTCTCACCTCCCTGTGCATAGTGAAGAAGCGTAGAATACTTTGAACTACATAAGTTGTTACGTTAGTAGTTTTTATCTAATAAGAAATACGTTTCTACAAATTCATTCTGCGATTTCTATACGTAAATTGTCACGTGCAATTTTTTTTTAGCTGTGTGGATTGTAGCTCGAGTCTTAGTGAACAGGCTACTACTGAAGATCACAGCATGATTTACATGGTGCTCCTATAATTCAGATTCTAATTTTACAGGACGCAATGAAATGTTGCTGCATTACAATTAGCCTACCACAGCTTGAAGTGGGTGAAAGAACAAGTAACAGAAACAATATTTTTTTTAAATTTATTTGCTAACTAATTTTTGTGTTTGTGATTGCGATAATTTACCTTAAATCAGCAATGCACACAAGAAATACTTTTCCCAACTCTGTGATTACATTGCTTCAAAATATAATTGTCACATTATTGCAAACTTATGTAATCAGAATTTGATCTAAATATGGAATATACAGCATCCACCAAAGTAAAATTTTGACAGAGTGACTAGTGAAGCAAGCTTAGAGTTGTTTTACCAGGTTTTAATCTGTGCATGCGAATAATCTCTGACCTGACCTGGCCTGTTACACTGCCACACACATTCTTTAGTTATTGGTGGGTATAAAGATTACATTGGTGTGTGTGTTTACATGCAGGAGATCATTACTTTTTTACCTCCACACCATGCAGTTGGAAAAATGTATCATGTATGGACTAGTGTATCACGTGATGAAGATAATATTACATTGATAAATGGTTTGGTCCTAGTTCCAATTGTTTAATTACAATTTCATTATGGTACACAGGCATTTTTTTCATGGTTCAATGTCTGTTTACACATGTACTTCAGAGTTATAGCAATCACTTTCTGTGTTTTTGCTTTGAGATTAATGTTTCACTTACATGTACTTCTCAATTGCAATCAGCCATTTGTTTACTACCATCTTGATTACGGACTACTACTGCCATGTGTGCATGATGCAAAGGGGTTTCTTAATAAAGTTAGGCAAGTAAGGTTTAGGGCTCTTTAGTTTTCAAAAAACGCCTCTAAATGCTTTTGTGGTTAGGTTGGGTGGGCCATTTATAGCTCTAAGTGTTCCAAATGAAAAATGCCTTGTCGACAAATGCTTGCGTAAGGTACTTTTTTCGTGTTTTTTATTTATTTCCTAATGAGTTGCACTTTGGAATTCCAAACAGTGGTAATTACTTTCACCAGGGTTCAAATTTATTGTAACAATAAATTCTACAATTTTGCAATACTTAATCTTCCTATGAAACTGAAAAAAAATCATTAAACATTCGGAACCATTACCCTTCCATCACCTTATAATATGATTTCTGGTCTTCAGTACTTCCTGCTATTCTCACAACCTGGTGAAAGAGTTCCGTGAGTATTCTCACCACTTGGTGAAAGTAGTTACAGCCAAATTTTAAATTACTTCTGAAACTCAATTCTTACTAGTTCAGCTCTCATTTGGTGGCTAAACCCTTCAATAATAAATAGCCCATGTACATTGAAGTGCAATTGTAAACAAAGTAGATGTGGTACTGGTTTAAATGACTGCAATCCTCTGAAAGTGACACATGCCATGAGTGAACACAGTGTATATTATAATAGAGTGACTAGCTTTGCCAGGTGATTCAGCTAGAACCTTTTTTATTACTTCTTTATTAGTTATGAGAGATACATGTTAATCAGCAATGGATAAGCAGCATGTTTCACTCATTTTATATTTTGTGTTGGCGTAGCAGTATGGTATCTTATGCAGGCACTGGAAGTATTGTCAGACTTCTAGAATGTTTTATTTTACTGTTCTGTAATTTTATAAGTAGTTTATGTGAAATGCAATATTTTCTACTTGCTTAGTCAACGGGTTCAAATTATGGAAAATTTTGCATTTCAGTTTGCATACAAATGAATTATTCCTTATACAATTTATGATTTTTTTCTTCTAGGCACTGTTTGCCAACACCAGCCAAATACTAAAGAGCAAGAGGTGTCTGATGTTGTGGCTTGTGCAGGACAAACTTGGCTAGACAGAGAAAACAAGTAAGTAATAACGTTCTGTGATGGGCTAATTTGTATTTTTTTTAGCTCAAGGGGTCATAAAAAACATTATGTTATGTTGATGATCCAAATTAACATGTAGAAATTACACATGTGCTGGATTCATTATTGTGCTTGTTTCAAAGTGTAATCTCCCATTATATACTCCATAATGTACAGTGATGGAATCAGCACCTTTTTTATAACTGCCACTAGCCACTATATTCATGTAAAGTCAAAGATAGCAAGAAATCTTAGCAAAACTCCCCCCCCCCATATTTGCCAAGTGTAAACACAGTAGTTATTTTCGGAACGATTGAAGATGACCGGACCCCTCTCAGATTTTCTTCATATTTGGCATACTCTCTAATTGAGGCCTCCCAAATCACGAAACGTCTAGAAATTGCAAAATAAGCGAAAATAAGGTGTTAGTTTTCAGGCTGGTAACAGTCTATTTTCGCGAAATTTTTTGTTTCACAAGCAAAATATATATATTGCTGATACTACCACAACACCAAATTTTAACTATGTTTGCCTAACCGAAACTAACCTAACCACACGTCAATGGATCACAATTATTTTGCAATTTCTAGATCCTGATACTACCACGACATGGAATTTTAACTATGTTTGCCTAACCTAACCACACGTCAATGGTTTGTGGGGCTAGTGTCAATAATTCACAATTATTTTGCAATTTCTAGACGTTTCCGACAGATTTTAACTTCAGATTCATCATTAGCAGGCCTCAATTAGTAAGTATGCCAAATATGAAGAAAATCTGAGAGGGGTCCGGTCGTCTTCAGTCATACCTTATTTCTTTCTTTTCGTAAAATGAAATGAAATGCAAACTTCTTTTCCAAATAGTAATAACCCGTGACGCAACAGCCCGTGAGGACCAAGGCCTATCTACCGACCACCAGTGATGATTAATTGATTTGGTTTATATTACTTTACTTTTCTGCCACATTTTTGCTAATTGTGAAGATTATTATTATTATTAGAAATTCTTTATTCATGGATGCAGTTCAGCCACGGCCAGGCTGGGATTCTAACCTGGAACCCCTATCATTGCAGTGCAATGTGCTAACCACTCCATGGAAATTTGTGCGATATTCTGTCTTAAACTGTGATGAACAAAGGTCTTTTTGGTTAATAAAAAGTGGCCTTTGGTTAGAAGCCCTAGCGAGGCATAGGTATGCTTTTGCTCATATTTCTATCACGTCCTCTTTTATCAGTTGGCTGCAACAAACAAACACACAATGTATTTATTAAGACTGAAATGTAAAAATATTTTGTAGCCCTGTAGAACAGATATGGGTTGCAGAAGCTCAAATATATGGCTTGCTTTTATTTTACTCAAGGATAGTTTCATGTCAATTCTGGGTCATTCCATGTCAAACCAACCAAGTAATTGGTTGCATGACCATTTTAGAAAGAAAAAAAAATCATTTTTAGTACAAATGTTGGTACATGTTTGTAGATATTAAAAACAATATCCCAAAAAAATATTGTATTTAGTTCTCCTGGGCCAGCCATTTTTCCAACAATTGCCCGTGACTTTTTTTGCTCATGTAGAAGTTGACGGATTTCACAGATCTTCAATTGTCTTACCTTGTAATTTTAATTTCTGGTAAGTCAACTATTAAAATCCTATGTTACTATATTTTCTGATTTTTTAAGCCCAACTTTAAAAAAGAAAAAGGAAATGCTTCATTCATTATTCTAGGTATACATGTAGCTTAACATTACACACCAATGTCACAAATTAGATCGCATATGTTATGTCATATTTACCAAACAAGTTGAGTCTAAAAGTTGAGATTTTTACTGTGAGTTAGGTTCATGCAGGGCTTCCTCCATGCCAAATTTCAGAATTTTTCAAAAGGACCCATCTGAGAGATTTAAAACCGAAACTGTCAAAATTCCATAAACGGCCATGTTTCTTGACCCGGTCGTGAGTGGGGGTGATGTGATCAGCATCACCCCCCGGGGTTTCCCCCCGGTACCCATGTTATTCGATGCTGGGTGGGCACCGGGGCCGCTTCCACCGTTAGAAAAGTTCCCGGATTTGAACCGGCCGGGGATCGAACCCGGGACCTTTAGCATGGTAGTCAGACGCGTTACCAACTGAGCCACCATGGCCACTGTCTTGTTACCCAAATTACCACCTTAATTTTTGTTCTTAGGATGCAATTTTGAGCAAAACATACTTGAATATCATAGAAAGTATGATTCATTAACTACAGAATGAATTTTGTTTCAGGTCTCTAGCTTTACTGATTTTTGAGATATTAAGGTTTCCGTAATTTGCTACATGAGAAAAAGAACACCTTTGTAATGTTGGAAAAGGGATGTTCCAGGAGAACTAAAGACAAGAAATATTTTTGAACATTGTTTCTGATATCTAGAAACATGTACTAATAAGGTTTTTTTTTCTAAAATGGTCATACAACCACCATTGGAGGGTTTCTACCAACAAAAGGGGTTTGAGAACTTATGATCCTCAATTTTAATGAAACTCAGCACATTTCATCTTTCATTGTGGTGAGAAACCACATGATTTTTTTGGTATTTACCTTGAATTATGACCCCTTCAACTTTTAGTTATTCCTTTTCTTTTATTCCATTCCCAAACTTTCCAGTGTGAGCTGCAGTGTCCTAGAAGAAAAAAATTCTGTCGCTCTTCAAATTATATAATGTGTTTTTTTGAGATTTCACAACGTTAACCGTACAATATAGATTTCAGAGAAAAATGTGACATTCATATTCCAGTATATTAGTAAAATATTACCTGGTTTTGGCCCAAAAACAAGGTTTACTAGAATTTCGATTTTTTTAAAGGGAAAGTTGCAACACCAACTCAAATATTTTTAAAGTAAAGTTTCATATATATAATCTAACTTACACAGAAATAAAATTGATGGTGTTTTCATTCCTTCTCTGATTTTTAAAAAAATGTATATCACATTTTATAGTTTTCAAATTATCTCTAAGAATCTAGATATCACAGAATCAATTTTTGGAGTACACAATTTTAAATAAGGTTTTCATGGATGCCAGGAAGGTGTCACCTTAAAATTTCATACTTCACCCATATAATTTTATTTCAGTCACAGTCATTTGAGTGAATTATTAAAAGGATATTGCAGAAATATGATAACTTTGAATTGACGGTGTTTCTTTCAGGGAGTGACACTATTATGGAGAAAATATGCCTCCCCCTCCCTTTTGAAAAAAAAAATCAGTGCTTGGCCCTATCTGAAAACATCCTATGGTCAAACATGAATGTTTTGCTCTTACCTTTATAATTACTAATATTAGTTTATTTACATTTACTATGACAAAGACACATCTTAAAAAGTAGTTGAATACTACTATAACTTTTTAATACATGGAATAAAATTAACGAGGAATGTAACTTGTAGTACAATTTGTAGATTTGATCCCTCGGTTTAGAATGAGACTTTGTGTAGTGTTTGAGCACATTATAGCTACTGATATACCAAGGTACTAGCATGCACTAGCCAGCCATTTTCAACAAAAAGCACTTCATAGTTTTCCAACCGCTTCTCAAGTAGTGAAGATATTGTCCAATTGCCAAGTGGATCTGGTGGTCCAGTAGTAAGGCACCAGTTTGGCTTTTCCTTCCATGCCCTGCGTTCCTGGCATCCATGAAAACGCTATTTAAAATTTTATACTCCAAAAAATGTGCTTCAATGATATCTAGATTCTTAAGAGTTAATGTGAAAAGTATAAAATCCGGTAGTCATTAAAACAAAGCAGAGGAGGAATTAATCACCTTTTAGTTTATTTCTGGGCTAGTTAGATGATATATCAAACCTAAGAAAAATCGAAATTGTAGTAAACATTGTTTTTGGCCTAAAATCTGGTAATATTTTACTAATTTATTGGTGTACTAAAATGTGAATGTGATACGTTGTCATATTTTCTTTCTATTATTTTGGTAATGTTGTGAAATTTCAAAGAAGTTTGAATAATTTGTAAGGGAGCTAGAATTTTTCTTCCAGGACAGTGCAGCTCACACTTGGAGGCTTTGGGAATGGAAGAAAGAGGAATTACTGAACAACTTGGAGAGAGAGAAAAACTATGGTTTCTCACCACCATGAAAGTATTATTAAATGTGCCGAGTTTCATGAAAATTTGAGATTATGGGTACCGTGGTCTGGTTAAACTGATGTGGAATGACCTTATGCAAAATTTTGTTTCTTTAAATGATATTTCTGCCCACAGAATGCTAATTCAGAATTGATGTTACATGACATTATTCTCTTTACAGGTAAAACTGAATGTTGTTCCACTGAGGCTGTCTGAGTGAGAACTTGTGATCTGCAGAAATTTCAACTGAACAAAAAAATGTATTTAGACAAAAAAATAAAGACTCTTTTGTGAAAAAATATATATTCCTTTGATAATACTTATCCTTTTATATTTGTTTCATGTGTGAATTGTTGTTTGAAGTCCACTTAATGTGCAGATAGGCTAATCGGGAGTAGACGTGCAATTTAAAGTGGGATTCCAACCACTGTGCAATGTGCCTTCACATGGTATTGAACTTGGGATCCCTTCACTGCAAGGTTCTTATTTATATTTCTCACAGTGTATTCTGAAACTGACGAACCTAGCCTAGCACAACCATTTTGAAAATCAATGAAAGATATAATATAAATCATTCAAAAATCATGTCTTGCACGTTCTCATTTTGAAATGTTTTGGTATAAGTTAGGAAATCTATGTAAAATTGTTTTCATGAAGAAATGGTAATGTAGGAAATCGTAGAACATCTTTGAAGCAACAAGACAATGGAAATTTCTCACAAGAAACAGTAATAGCATTGGTAATTCTGACTGGCAAGCACAACCTCTGATACTGCACATTTTCAAGAATATAGAGAATGTCAAAACACATTTCATCAATTTTTAAACTTTGATTTGCTGTTATTGTTCAATTCTTATTTATATTGTTAGTTCCCAAAAATTGCCCAAGTTTAGCTTGTGTCCATTTTGCTCTTTTTTCTTGTGAACTGATAGTTTTCCAAGTTTTTATTTTTTACTGATTCTTTTAATAATAATAATCCATGGCTCCGCAGACCTTAGGGTGGCACGGCATTCACGGTTGCCAACTTTGTGGTCAATTTCTCCAATTATGTAAGTATGTAGGATATTCTTATCAAATGTATAGACTGCCAATTCAGGTAACTTGTAGGTAACTCTGCATGATCTCCAGAAAGTATCCAATAAGGTATCTCAGATGTTTCCAGAATAATGCATAATGGTCAGAACCAATATTATTAGAATCTAAATGGTGTAAATAATTCACAATAGCTATGTACAAGGTGATGGTAAATTACAGACATGCAAGTTTGCAGTTTAACTGTTATATTAATTTTGAATTTTTATTTGGGATGATATGCTCAAATTATCTGTTCATTCTTTTGTAATTAATATATAGAATATACCTTATTGTACCAGATTTTTCATCATAAAGTGACACAATGCACAAAGTAAATTTTAGTATTTAGTAAAATGTTTACATGCTTCCAGTCTATCATCAATTGGTAAAGTGGGTGAAAAGTGCCTGGAGCATGATGCTGATAACATCACCCTCAATCCAACCTTCCTTGTGACGTGGCACAGCAAACCACAAAGAGCTTTGTTATTGTATGTAAAACTCTATTCCTTTGTAAACAATTGAAGGTATTAATGATGATTACCAGTTTAATGTTTCATATTTTCTCTTGAGGTGTCTAAAGTTTTTTGTTTTTTTTAACTCTAGCTTTGTCTGACATGAACGAATGCATAATCGGCAATTTTATGCACTTTTTCTCCTGACTAGATTAATTGAGATATGTGGTCAATTGATGGGAGATAAAATAAATATTAAGCATCATGCCTAATGAGGTTTCAAACCCAAGACCTCTGGCACTTTCACAGCATCACAATACTTGATTTTAAAAGAAATACTGTGAATTCTATTTTCAGGAAATTATTTACAAGTAAATATTGTAATAATATTTGAAGGGGGTTTAACCCCAAACCCCCCTCAAATATGCCATTTATGAATACAGTACTGATTCCATTCAATATAACAATAATGTGAAATAATATCACTGTAATGTAACTGAAATATCACAAAACTGTACGGAAATGTATCTGTAATGTTACACTGACATGTTTCTGCAATGTTACATTGACACGTTTCTGTAATGTTGCACTGACATGTTTCTGTAACATTACGAATGTTATGTTAGATTCGCGGACATTTTTACATTGCTGAAACATACCTGAAACATCACAGTAATGTTTCGTAATGTTGCTGCAATGTTACAATGTTTCAAGAGTTACGTATCCGTAACATATCTGAAACCATGTTGTGCTGTATGGGCAGAGACATAGAGAAAGCAGCCTACCAAGATTGAGAAAAGAAAGGCAGAAAGTTAATAAGATAAAGGAAAATAAAATGAGAAAAGGATACAAGTAGAAAGAATGCAGGGACTTTTGTACTTCGTAGATTAGTTGATTTGGTGTTTTAAGTACACTTTATGCACAGTAAGGCTAATCGGGACTGGACCTACAGTTTAAAGTGGGATCCGAACCACCATGTGCCTCGAACCCGGGACCGTACTTCTTAGAGAATGGTTTCATTGACCCCTTGACCCTTCTTGTGTGTGCCTATGTCCAAAACAACCTTCAATTTTCTGTGGCAAATTTCGTGAGGCTCATGATTCAACCAGTCTCGAATGAGATATGAGCGTGAGGGTTAGAAGACAAAGAGGTGGCGGGTCATTCACTTTTTGTGTGTTGTGATGTTCGGGGAAATTTCGTGCCTCGTTCGAAAAATCCTGGGTCTGTCGCAGTGATGCCCGTAGCGGTGTTCTAGATGGGTAGTGCCCTAAAGTATTGTCATGTCTGTACACAGGAGTAGAAGTTGGGAAGTAAATTGCTCTAGTGGCACTTATCCCTCAGCTATTAGGTGACAACAGTCTCCTTTACACGCGTTAAGATATGTTAAGCTGGTACCCTTCAGCAACCTACAATTGTGGCAGTTTGTGTGTGTTTATGTGGACTGTTATTTCCAATGCGATGTACTGATGGTATTATGGTGTTTCTCAGGCATCCTTAAAGTTTATGTGTCAAAGGGTCGATGATGTCCTCCAAGTATGAAAACTCCTGGTCCTAATGTAATTTAGAGGTGGGAACCGTTGTCGATTTGTAATTGGCACTGGTCATAACACCATAAGCTGGTTACAACCCTATTCTGGATCGCCTGCTGTTTCCGAGTTCTTGCTTAGATATTGCCTAATAGCCAGGCCTGCCCTGAGTGGCAGACACGACTACTATGTGATAAAGTTCGACTTCACGCATCTGACATACAAATTTCTTTAATTTGAATGGATGAATGAATCTTTATTTCAAATACAACCTCGCCCACTCACTCACACAAATCCGTATATCAGTACGTAGTTCACCTAGATGCATTTGCACCACAATTGCATAATTTAAAAGTAATTGATCCACAGCTTATATCTCACTAAAATGGTTTCACGAAAGAGAACTTGGTGACGTCGTCGTCTTGTAATCAAAGGGGCACCGGGTTCGATACCTGGTGGAGGCACACAGTGGTTCCGAATTTAAACTGTAGGCTCAGACCAGATTAGCCTTATAAAGCCCTTGTAAGCCCGATAAAGTGGACATAAAAAGAAACTCAAACAACCGAGAATTCACACAGAGAGAAACCTAATACACAAATATGATTAAGAGAAATACAGCTACTATGTTGTACCTATTATAGCTATTCTAAAGCCTGGACTAAAACTGAGGCCAAATCACAACCAGACCAGTAAAGAAAAGTGGGATATCATTAGTCCATCTCCTTGTACAGAAGTTTTGTTTATTTTAACAACAATATATAGCCTCGCTTACAACCAGTTACCCTGGCTGTATTCTCGGGGTGGGTGATCTAAGTTAGACATTTTCCGACCTTGTCCCCGAATGTAGCGACTCACCCAGCCTCAATTAAATGGGAACTTTGGAGCAACCCTGGGGACTGGTGAATGTGTGGGACCTTGCCCCAACATACTTTTATAGATACACCGCATGGCACGGTGCAAAATGGACGGGGAACTTTTATCTTTACAACCAGTTGTTAGATTACATCATAAGTCTAGCAACCTAAACAGTACAAATGAATTTGTCAAACTATTTAACATAACACAAATATTACTAGTAACACAAACATCTTAATCATAGTAGCCAAACCTTAATCTACCTTCCCTCCTTCCTTAATCTTGGTGATATAACCGTCAAAACACCATTCTTCCACCCAATAAATAATACATACGATTAATATGTAGGTACAAGATATGTGTAAATTACAGTAAAGACGGCAACAAACCAACCAGTAACATACAATAACAGAACCTGTGACGCTACTAATCTTCTCAACATAACATATGATAACGTGTGGAATGTATGCGTACACTCACGTTAAACATCACCGAGGTGGCAACTCTGATACAGCGTCCCAATGGGGGAGGCAGTCTAGTCCACACCTCCAAGCGCCAGAGTCCGCCAGTTTACGAGGGTACTAAATAAGCTTGTTTGATGAAATCATCCATATATAGGCGGCATTAACATACGGGGACGCACACATATCAGCGGAACCTTCCTTCTCTGGCTGTGAATATTTCTGTTTGCTGACGAATTGGATTATTCGCAGGGTAATTATTCCTCCCTGGCATGCACTTTCCTCGCGGAACGGTCCCTTTTATGGCGCCAATAAGATAGGAACTGAAAAAATAAACAACATCATGCCGTCGCCAATTGTACATTTTTTCAGAAACTGTAACGTTCGGAATGATAAAACTTAACGAGGCTTTGTTAGGGTCCACATGCTAAGTACGGTTCTGGCACCCTTAAACCCTGATAACGTAGTGGTAACGATGTCGCCTTCCAATTATTCTTAAAAGATTCTAATTAATAATAGAAGGAATGGTGGGAGTGTGATCGTGATATGAATGGACCACTGTCTACATGTGGTGTCAATATCTAGCTTGAAGAAACCGTGACATCTGGGGTTTATTTGAAGAACTGATGCGCCTTTATTGTGAACTCCCAAAGTTACAGATTCGCCCTACATCCTGCCTGTTCTATCTACACGGCAGAACTGTATGCAGTCCTAAAGGCATTGGATTTTGCTATGTTTACGCCTTGCAATCAAGGAGACCAGGGTTCGATCCCCGGTGGATGAACATTGAAAAGCGGTTTGGAACACTAAACAAACTCTTGACCACAAGTCTTCTATTTCCTGGACACACCACTTCAATCTTGATCACTCTTGCCAGTTTCCTTCACATCTCCTTCCATTTCAACATTTCGCCAGCTGAATATTATTTTCTCCTATCTGCACTAAGTTCACAGGAGCTTATTCAAGTTTCACTTATGTGGATTTAGAAAAAAACTATAAGATTTGTTGATAATCCACGCCACCTGACAACCACTTCGGAACTTGACGGATTAACATGTAAAAGAAGATAACGTCATCAACTCATCTCCGACAAAACAGCATTCACCCGGCGAATTCCATGTAAAAACTAGATAAATTGTCCGTTTAACCTTTGTGGTACAACCTAGAATTCGTTGTATGCGGTTTTCATTTTTGTTTAAGTAAACTCCTCTGAAGAAGTCTATTTGGAGTTGGATCTTCACTTCTAATCCTTAGCAGTAAGACGGAGTTCCGTATCTCCAATTTGCTGAGTCTTCTTAAGAATCAGACATATTCCTAAGAATACGTTACTTCCTCTCCCCTGTAAATTTGATAAATTGGGAGTTACATCCTTCTGGTTCTCGCACGACAAATTGAAAGACAATTCACCCTATTAATCTGTCTAACGTGAGACGTAGGTCTGCTTTAGTACTGGGCTTATTTAAATGCACACAGGAGCTTCGAGAGCGAATATTATTCCATTCTTGTAATTGTTATTAACATTTGTATTTGTGCAAATTACATTAAGGATGCCAAAACTAAAATAAGACTTCACTAGTCTACATCAAAATTTCAAAATGGTGCCTGTTGTTATCCTTTTGAAAGAATAGTACAGGAATCGCACACTGATATGCGTTCCTTGTGATCCAGCGTAAACAATATCGAAAGAAATACATTCCTTTTAGTTTTGTTTGGAAGGAAACTTACTGAATTCTATTTCATAGAAGTACCAAAGTGGTATCTGCCATTTTGATATTGAAAATATCCTACTTTAACAAAATGAGCAATGAAAAGGAACAAAGGTAAAAAACAGATTTTGTCCAATATCGCCCAAGTATATCAATTCCAACAGCGATCCTTGCATGATATGCATTAACCAAGTTCGTTGCGTAACTCGGGTTAACTAACTGAAATTGCCTGTATTGCTTACTATTTTATACATCAATTCCTAACCTCTTCTGCTATTGGCTGTGCAAATAGTAACGTGATGAAGTCCGTCCTCCTAATTTATAGGCAAATTACTTACACCCTTCTGTTATTTTTCACGAAAATTAATGCAAATATCCTAACATGTAAGTAATCTCAATACATCATGGTAAGCCACGTTGCCTAGGAGTCAAGGGGCTCTTACAGTAAACAACGCGGATTTTGATGTTTATGTCCTCAACAACTGCCAAGTACCGTAGAAAGTGTGGGGAGACGAGCATGGAAGATAAAAGCAGTTGATGAATGAGGGAAGGTTGCCACGGCAAGAGAGGGACGCTAACAACACTCATCTCGTTTTCGGAGATAAACTGAAGCACTCTTCGGCCACTTTCATCCCAGCAAAGGGCGGCGACGTTCATTCTGGAGGAAACAAAAGGATTCGGCAACGCTGGCCGACGTGGAAAGCGATCATTTGTCTGACTCACCTGGTTCTCCGACAGGTCCGAGAGGCTGAGGTTGTACACCAGGTTCCTGGGGGAAAAAGAAAAGGAGATTAATCACCAGGAAAATAAATCTGGATGCTTCTGCGATGGAAGTGTTTCCACCTAATAATGTATTACAAGACTTTTCCTTTCAAAGTATGAAAAGAAATGACATGCAATGTAACCTCATGTTACTAAAACATTAGTCCAAGAATGAAGCGCATAACCATTATTAAAGTAATACAGTGTGTCCGTAAAGTCAAGGTGGGGTTTCAAGACTCCTACAGTATCCGAACAAATAAAAACATTAGATTTACACTGCACTGAAGAACATCTAAGATGTTCGGAGGTGTGGAGAAGACTAAAGATGTACACTCAGGTAGTCACGTGACGTGACGGTGACCCAAACCGAGCCACTGTATGACGTTTCTACAGCGTTGACGGGGTGGATGGATAGGAAGGCTTGGAGACCACAAGCCTTTAGACTTTTACTTCTGGCGTGGCGTTACATCAAACAAAATATGTACAGCGGTCGTGTCAACGATTTTTGATCACTTGAAAGTGAGAATGTGATAAGCTGTTCAATCTCTCACTACTAGCGTTCGCAGGATTTTTCCTTTCCAGAGGGGGGCTGCGTTCTAGGGGTAGCGAAATGAACAATACAATATTTCGTAATTATCATTTTTAATCTTCGTTTTGAAAGTTGTTCAAAGACAAAAATGGTAATCTGAAGGTTATTTTAAGGAGGGGGGGGGTTGTATTACTATTTTGCTTTTCCCCAAGATTTATACTGCTTTCATTTGAAACTTTTACTTTTCTCAAATTTCGGAGGGGGCCAGTGCCTGTCACAGCTGGTGTGTTTAGTCGTGTGTGGCAAGAAGTGAAGTGTAGGGCAACAAACAAAAAAAAAAAAACAACGCTGAAATGCATTAAACATGTATATATGTATATATGTGTGTGTGTGTATCATTATATATATATATATATATATATATATATATATATATACACACTCCTCACAAAAAGTTAGGAATATTATTATATTAGGCAATAGGTGATAGGCACGGTGGCATATGTCTGTGAAAAGACGAAAACGTCCACCAGACAGATACCATGTGTTGTTGCATTCCAAGGCCATGTCTATCACCTATTGACTAATGTAACAATATTCCAAACTTTTTCTGAGGAGAGTGTATATATATTTTTACATATAAGCTTTATAAGCTGGTTTTCCATTCCGCATGGTTCTCTCATAAAATAGTTTTGAAATCTCACCATAACTTTACGGACACGGTGTATCTTGGTGCTAAAGTACTTTGACACACTAATATATGCCTAACATACATGACAACGATAGTCAGCAAATACATTTCACGCACATGATATTAAAAAACAATAGACATAACAAATAAACCATGAGCACGTGCTGAAGAACGTGAACAAACATTGAAACATAAATCGAAGCCTTTGCAAGAATAATGACGAAGAGAGCTGGAATACATTGAAACATCAACGCTCCTTGAGTTGGATAAGAAAAGAAGCTAGTGGTGGGAAGAAAAAAATAAACTGATTTGAAACTGCTTCCGAGAGAAATATCCTGAATTGACAACAAGAACCGAGGTCCCATTCCAAGCGAAACAGAAAAGGAAAGATAAAAAAGAAAACGAGGATAGGAAAAACGTTGAAGGGTAGAATCCAGGAAACAGGAAGGGTGCCATGGGAGAAGAAGGAATTAGATGGAAGCTCGGCAAAGACTGTTGTAATTCCGCGACCCCCAGAGATTGCTTCTGAGGTCCCCAGGCGGGCCCTCCCCCGTGGAACGGGCCCGGGCTCTGGGACAAGTGCAGACAATACAATCACCATCTCATTTGGTGCGGGCGAGCGAGAGATGCCCCCTCAGGAGTTAGTTCTCCGGGAAGTCAATGCTGCACTAGCAATTCTAGCCACGCCAAGATAAAGCCTTCCCAAAACATTTCCATAGGCGGCGTTGTCGCTGGCCATATATTAACGCGCGTTGCGTGCGATGAGCGTGGCCGCCTTCACTCTTGAAAGGCACTGCAAGACTTTCGAATTACAAACAAATGCAGAAGTATTCTTAGGCAAGATCACTGATATTTGATATTTACAGCGGTGCATAATATATACTTGATTGTTTCATTCATTGACTTGGTGTTTTAAGTCCACATTATGCCCAGTAAGGCTAATCAGTATTGGACCTACAGTTTAAAGTGAGATCCGAACAACTATGTGCTTCCACCGGGTATCGAACCCGGGACCCCTTGATTACAAGGCAACGACGCAACCACTGTGCCATCGGGAAGGCCCTGCATAATATATGCCTCTTATTTACATGTTACGCAACATTAAACATACAACGGATATGAGTTAAAGTAACAAAAATAATACATAAAACAAATTTATACAAAATGTATGCTTTACATCATTATTATACAAACTTAACAAAACTTAAATATACAATACACGTAACAAAAACAGAGAAGTAAATTGAATGGTATACGTACGAATACAAAATCAGTAAAAATCAAATTCGATACCTGTAAATGAACTGTTTTGAACAGGAATGGTATATTTGTCTAAAGCATTGGGTATTGTGAGAGTTACATCAAGTAATTCATCCCTTCCCCCTATATTATTGTCACTCAAAATAAGTTCATGTATATTTGTAGGTTATAGCTTTGTTTCCTTTTCTTCCTTCTTCTTTACACTTGTTTCTTTGTTTCTCTCATTTTCCCTTTCTCTTCCTGTTTCTCTCTATCACTTTCTTGTTAATTTAGGTTATCAATCTATCTCTCTGTATTTCTTTCTTCCTTGTCTCCCTCAGTTTACAAGCTCATTTAATTATTGTTACATTTTTTCTTGATATCTTTCTTTCATTTTCTCGCTTTCTTATTTCCTTTGTTAATCACTTTCTCTGTTTTAGGTCCTTTAACCTTTGTCTATTTTTAAATTATTCTCCTTCTCTCTATCTCTGTGTGTATGTGCAGTCATCGGCAATAAAAATGGAACATGTATTGTGTGTGTTGCCTAACTCTAGAAGTTGCCATTGAAAATTTGTTACTAATATCCACTTATCGGCGTAGTTAGGCAACACGCATAACGTCTTGCAGATAAGCGAGTATTTAAGGATCTAGGTGTACTATTTTTTTGCCGGTCACTGTACATGTAATACTTGCTCCACTATAAAGCAGAAAGTTCCTCGTGTATAGGAGGCCGCGCTAATTTCCCACCTGGTGTCGACGCCTCTTAATCTTATCGAAATTTAAGAATTCCGCCATGGAGCTTCTAAGCTTCCGGTTGCCTCCAAGCGAGGGAACAAAGTTTTGTTCCAGGCAGCTCCTCCTGACCCCTGCCTCTCCTAATGTGGAAGCTGAGTAATCCCGTCTGCCACTTCCAGTTACAGTCCTCCCCAGGGCTGCCAACATGACGGCTTTATCCCCCCCACGGGACGCCGTCTAATTGAGACACGGCTCCACACTTGGCAAGCCTGACTTCGCAGCGGAAATCGCTTCCTTTTCGCGTTCTCGCTCCGGCCACCAGAGGGACGATAGACTGCGGGCAGCGTAATGGCAGCCAAGGATAGACCATATTAACGCTGGCCCTTAGAGGGTATGCCACGTTCTCCTCTGTGGGCTTGACGCAGGGTCCAATCGGTGGGCGTCTCGCTATATCCTGGAAACCAGGAGTCGCCCTATTTCCAGGGTGTTGCAACTGCGGGTTTTCTCGTCATTTCATAACAATCGACATTGTTATTTGGATTGCGGAGAGCTACAAGTAGTCCAGTTAAAAAAAAAGAAGTCAGATATTTTGTAATCAAAAGCTAAGATCTTATACAATGTCCGCCATTCTGGAAAAAAGTCCTTCATATTGAATACACCAATTTATACTCCCTCCGTCCCAGGAACCTGCGGAGCAAGCAGGCGAGTCCTCTGCGCAAGAGGGCTTGGCCAATGAACTCGTGACAGGAAAAGTGGAGCATGAAAGGAACAACGCGACAGCCATTTTTAATAGCACTGATTCGCTCCGTCCCCTTCTCTAACATTGTGTGCGGCGTTGACCCAAAGGTTCCTGCGTCAGAGTATACTTTTTCAACCATAATTCTTAAACCTATTACTATAGTGATTAGGTCTTTTTTAAAATACTCCTCTTTGTAAAATGTTAATTCTTTCTTATGTGTAGCTATTTTCTGATAATTCCAGAATGAGAAAAAATATTGGAATTGCAACGAAAAACCAATTTTCATTCCATAAGAAACATTTTAGAGTGGAAACAAATTAAACAATTCAAATGTTCAAATGAAAGTTTTTGTGTATTTTGTAAGCTTTATAATGATATGATAGTAATAGGTGATCGTATATTCGATGGAGAAATTGGAATATTGTCTATGCAAGTTATAATAAAAAAAAATATTTTCAAATTTCAAAATGTGTTACGTTTTTGGTTGATTTAGTTGACACACAAGATGAACACTTGAGCTTTCGAAGTCCACTTACGTACGTACAGATAGGCTATTAGGGATTGCACCTATTCTCTGTCTCAACTATCTAGGGAGCAAGCGAACGAACAAAAGTTTCTGTGCAAGTAGTGACGCGAGATAGTTCCATCAATGAAGTCGTGAGAGGAACAGGATTGCGTGGAGGGGAAGAGGGGGCGAAGCGACTGAACTCCCAGCCTTCCCAGCAGCTTGTACGTACCACTCGATTTCTCATCATTCTCTGCCGCTATACGCGGCCTTGCTCCGGAGATAGAAGGGACAGGGTATACAATTTAAAGTGGGATCCGAACCACTATGTGCCTCCACCAGGAATCAAACCTGGAACCCGTTGATTACAAGTCGGCGACGTTACCACTACGCTATACAACAAGGGGGAAGCTGATCTCCCTGGCGGAGTGGTTAGCACAGCGCCCTACGACACCAGGGATTCCGGGTTCGAATCTCGGTCTGGGAATGAGCGTTCCTTGTGTGTGTCAATTTCATCATATCATTGCTCATTCTCATCGTCGTTATTAACCGAAAGTGCCACAAAGGCGACGTAAAGTAACCTAATTCATTCAATCAATCAATCACGGGTTTGGCCAAACGGTTTCTACTCTTATTAATAATATACTTTGACTGCTACTGCATATATGGTTGTATTTTCTTTTTTTTCAGTAAATAATCCATACTGTCTTGCGCAGCCTTAAACTGCCCAACATTCCCCGACATATGAATTAATCATTTCAGCACTGCGAATACTTCCACCTCCCAACTTTCCAAAAGCTTCTGCGGCAGAGGAGAGAGAGAGAGAGAGAGAGAAAGTGACGCAACTTTTCACCGCAATCCTTTCCGGAAAACGTCCCGTATATAAATATTTTCGAAAGGAAAAGGGGAGAGAGAGAGGGAAGAGAATTCTCGCCAGAAAACAGCGGCCGCTGGCGACAAGCTGGCTGGTCGACCAAGGCGGGAGGATTTTCCGTGCATAGGAACTAAGCGTGGGTGGTGTAGGGGACGGGGTTGTCTGATATGATTTGTGTCACTGCCGGTGTTAGAAAGGGTCCCTGGGGGGCCCATTAGAGCTGCTGCTCGCTCGGCAGCTCTCCGCTCCGTCTTATAGTGCTCCGCGGAACTGACAAGGAGCTGAAGGGGCAATGTAGCTCCAAAAAAATCCACGGCTGCGTTAGCAACGTCTGAAGAAATTATATTTTGAAAATGATTATGGTCACCCGTTTCTTGTTATAAGGGCCACGAAATGAGAAAGGAATGGATGTGTTTTATATTTTTAACGAAGGTTCAGGAATATGGATGGTACTGATGAGGAAATCTGGCTCTATCCCGTGTCGAAGTACGAGATGCAACAATGTAAACAAATATAACCAAACAACACATGTAAGTATCATAAAAACAGATGTCCCCTATAAACAGATGTCTCCTATTTACAGCACTATTGTTTCACACAACATAAAATACAATGGATGTTAGTTAAAACAGCAAGAAAATAAGACGAAAACAAAATTATACATATCTTGTATGAAAAATCGAAACAAGTCTCTTCTTTTTACATTACTATTATACAAACAAAAAACCGTGGTAGACATGTACGTAGATATAAAATGAGTAAAAAATCAAATTGGATACCTCAATATAAACTAACTACTTTTATACATTAAGTATTTTGAGCGGGAATTATGGATTTGTCTAATGTTTGTCTATTATGAGTGTTACACGAAGCAATTAGAGAGATTTACTGCTTCCATATCATTCCCACTAATAAATATAAAATAAAATAAATTAGTTTAGTTTACATACAAGTATCCAATTTGATTTTTTACTTATTTTATGTCTACGTACACGCACACCATCAAATTGCATCCATAAGTCACATGACCAGCTTGGCATGTCTGAAAATGTCTCATCGTAAACCCAAATTCTGAGGTAGGCGAAATATTCATTTGCCTTCCAATCTAATTTATTAAAGACTAGAAAGAGATGAGTCGCGCGGGTTATAAGTTGGTCTGCTCTCGACTTTACAGACTTTTGTCTCATTCTCGGCCTCGTCTTGACTAATTTCGAACGGAAACACGTCCTCTCTCTTGCTTTGTTTAGGATGGGGTCTCCCCGATGGCGTAGTGGTAACGTCATCGCCTTGTAATCAAGGGTTCGATGCCCGGTGGAGGCACATAGCACAGTGGTTCACGGATCCCACTTTAAACTGTAGTCCCTATGAGCCTTTCTGTGCATAAAGTAGACTTAAGACAACAATTCAATCAATCTTTGTCTAGGACAAAGTATACGTTCCTTAATTGAAAACCTCGGGCTGTTTGTGATGACGTTAAGTTTTATTGACCTACCTTAATTTATGCCCATGGCTGTCAAGATAATTACATTTTTTTTTTTGTTTTGGGAAAATTAGGAAAAGTAGAGTATAAATTAATGTTCTGAAAACATGTATATAATTGTGAAAGGTGGTATTTAACCGTTACCGCTCTTACCCGGAACGAATCCTAGTGATTGGCCAACTCCCGAGAGCACGTATAAAACGGGTAAACAGCAAGGAGACAAGTACGACACTCTCTCCCGTACTTTCGAGGAGAGAGGACAGCTCTACCATGCTGTGGAAATGGAAAGAACGAAATTGCCTTTCGACGTGATTGCCCCGCTTTGCCGAGGTGTCAGAGACAGCTACCTCATTCAGACAAACGAACCAAGAAATTGGAGAGTTATGCGAGATTCCACAGTAAGAAATTACAGAAAGACACTGCACTTCTACCTGGTGAGTGGTCTTTATTTTCGACGCAGCATGAAATAATTGCTGTCACTCCACCTACGGATCGGCCGAAGCAGCCGGCACCCAGTTCGAGACAGCCCGTCACGGAGGGAGCAGCCAAGAAATACAAGACGCGCAAGCCGCCCTGAATTTCCATTTTCGGTCAGACTAGCTCTGCAATAGCAGAACGAATTTCCGCCATACTACCTGGAAAGGTAACTTTGACGTTCAATAGGAACTGCTGTAGGGTCCAAACCAGAGACGACGATGGATTCACCACCATACGAGACTACTTGGACCGTAAGAAGATCGGATACGCATATGGCTTCTCAGCTGCAGAGAAGCTCCAGGTCGTAGTTCGACCACTTCCAGTAGACTTATCCATGGAGAAGATTCGACAGCTGCTGACGGAGCAGCTCAAAATTCCGATATACACCGTCGGACGCCTCACCACTAAAGTTCGACACCAGCAGCAGGACGAGGAAATGGATCAGACGTCGACCGACACACCACCGACAAGACGACTCACTTCCTCTCGTATTAGTCACACTGCCCAGAAGCTCAGATTCTCAACGGATATTACATACCACGACTTTGGGACAGTACAACATCGTAATAGAGAAGTACCACTCCCAACTGATATTGCAATGCCACGCGTGCCAGAGGATTGGGCACTGTCAGCGTGCGTTAAATGTGCCGGACAACATCGTTTCTCCGACCGAAATAAGGACCCGCCAATACTTCCGACGTGCGCCAACTGCAGCCAACATCATTATGCCAGTTATAGAGGATGTCCTCTATTCAAGTCTATAAAATATTGAACGCCGTGCTCAACACGTGACTCCACAACACCAACTTTCAAGGCTCATTCGACAAGTCACCGACTCAGCTTTACGCAACAAGGTACACGACAAGGAACCCCGTGCACGAACCAGCGACCGACGGCCCAATCAGAAGCCAGCATTACCCTCGCCGCAGAAACCGAGTTTCCAGTCAGTTCGACAGGACATACGCACAACACCTCCAGACGAGTCCAATGCGACCCAAGATTCTTTGCTCGATTTATCGCAACCCGATGTTCTCACGACGTTGATCGTACTTCTACAAGGACTGCGGCAAATACGCAAGACGTCGGCCCCCGACCTGCGGCAGCAACTCATTGCGAACCTAGCCGCCAGCTTGTAACTGTGTTCTTCTATGTATTTGTGTTTGTAATTGTCTAGGGAACAACACACATCTTTTCTCCCTGAGACAGTTCCGGGAGGGATTACAAATTATGTAATGCCACAAAAGTAAAACATGTAAAATTTATGTAGATAATGAGATTTCAGCAAAATAAATTGTTAAACGACGCTGATAAAAACCCCGCCCTGACGACGACGAAGGAAAAAATAAAGCAGGAGATAAGTAGGTCAGAAGTTGGACGAGTGCTGCCAACGAAGAGAGAAACGATTCCTTTGCAGGGCCGCCAGTAACCGTGGGGCTCAAGCCAGGGCCTACCTAGATGAACGACTTCTCAGCCCTGCCAGCGGAACCAGCAACCAGCCACTCGGCCCGATAACCAGAGGAGGAGGACGGCAGCCCGGATGAGAAGCAAGCTCCCATTAGCGTGCTCACCTTTGTTAACTTCTCGTAACGTCAATCACAAATGAGATACTTTTATATTAACAAGAAAAAATTAATATTAATGAATTACAATTTTTAAAATAAGGGCGTGGCAAGAACAATCTAATCTGAATGTGTTATATAAATACGAAAACAACAAGAGACTTGCTAAAATATGTTACATTAAACGCACGCCATGAAATTAGGCGGGTGGCAAAAGTTCGCGCTGTTGCCACGTCGGAGCACAACCCCATGTGTTCGGAGTAAGAGAACAGCTCGTTGTACAGTTGGTCTTTGTAATCCATGTGATACAAACTGACACTACTTTCTCTAGAGGTCATGGATGACACAAAAGTGCCCCGGAGAGGTCGGTCTGACGCTTGAACTAGGCAACGTAGCCAGGTTAAAGTTGCCACACAGTGCGCGGGAACCAGCGATTTTTATCCCGCTCTCGCCTTGCTTTTCCCCATATGTGGCACCAGCGCACCTGCCCAGTCGCCTTTTTCCATGGCCGTGCGTTTAGTAAATTCCTTGGACATACTTGTAACAGTAACACAAACAACAACGACAAACGTGAAATTATTAATAAATATGGACACAATTTTACAAAATCAAACAAAAAGTATGTCAAAGGTACTAAAATAAGACCATTTGTACAAGAAAAATAAATGTGATGCTGCAACCACGAGATTCTCCACCGGAACTAATCAGAAACAGGCAAGTCGATATTTCACTGACTCGTTGATGCTGCTACAACAAATATAACAGGGTTGTCGGTATGCCAAATTTTGTCTTACGATCTGACGTGGTGAAGTTGTTCAATTTGGACGCTCCGAATTGCACATTTGTAGGTTTATGTGAACAGCAAGTCTCGGTCTCGTCTCGATGTTATCATAATTTCTCCAATTACCTTACTAGCTGTAGTATTTTTTTTTTAATACTTACTTACGTACTTACTTATTCGGCACTACAGTTCTGGATGAACCTTGGCCTCCCCAATTACAGCTCTCCATTCTTCTCTATCCTTTGCAGCGTTTCTCCAATTTCTAACTCCTAGGGTTTTCAGATCACTCTCCACTTCATCTAGCCAGCGCTTGCGTGGTCTTCGCCTTTTTCTTCTGCCTTCCATCTTGGCACGGTGTCTACCCTTCACTCAACATGTCCAATCCATCTTAATCCATTTGATTTTACAAATCTCACAATATCTTCCTTTTCTAATATATTGTCTATTTCCATGTTATTGCGTATTCTCCAGGTATTTCCGTCTTTGACAGGTCCATAAATTCTTCGCACTATTTTCCTTTCGAATACACGTAGATTGTTGGCATCTTCGGCACTAATGTTCCAACCTTTTGAGCCATATACCGCCACTGGTCTTATTAGTGTTTTATATATCTTCATTTTTGTTGATCTTGATATTAGATGAGATTTTAATAGTGTGAGATTTTCAAAGTATGCTCGATCTCCTACCATTATTCTTTTTTATATCTCTTCATCTTCACTAACTTTATTATTATTATTAATTGTTGATCCAAGATAAACAAAACTTTCAACCCCTTCAAAGTTATATTTGTCAACTTTTAGGTCTTGTATATTTGTATAATTGGAACTCCCAATTAATTCACCCCTTCACATGACTTTGCTTTAAAAACAGCCAAACGCATATAAAGATTGTAAAAATATAGCTATAACTTTTAAAAAATGGCCTCTGCCCCTCCAGTCCTCTTACAAAATTCATGGGCACGCCGCTGGTTGCAGCCAACGAAAACAAAACTCACACAGCGAGGTAGGAGAACCAGGGATGGGGGAATTTTGAAAGCGTGGAAAGGGTGAGGGGAGTGGAGACAATTTGCGAAAATTTGTTTACAAGCATCGGATAACTCCTTTGCAATTTAAATCCTCCTTCCTTGCATTGTCCACGCACCTGATCTGCATAACCCATTTAAAACAGGTTTACTCTACAAATTGCCAATGCATCATCCATTGATAGTCGCTGACCCGTAACATTTTAAGCAATAATAGCGGTGGTAGGGACTCGGAGCCATCTATTGGTGGCCTCATTAGTTTATTGATAAAGTGGCAAGCTCGACGGAGCGTAATTTAGCCCGGAGAATAAAGCAGTGCGCTTCTTTTTTCCAGCGAGTTTTTCAGGTTCCCGGATGCTTTCAGCAGGTTGAGAACAACAAAAGGCATTTGGGAATTAAAATTTTCTACATCACTTCGTTTCCTTCCTGAAATCTACGAGGTGCGTTCCAAGTGCGCGATTTGCTTTTTTCTTGTGTGTGTTTTAATCTGCATCAGTCGTAATTTAGAAACTTCATCCAAGACCAATTTATGGAATCGCTTTCAATTCTCGCAATGGATTCTCAGTCGACGAGGTTAGCTTTTTTGGATACTTTCTTCTTACGTACATTCCTGAGCTGTTAGTGCAGTTTTAACGAATATGATTCATGTGTCGACGCGCATTTATTTTTCTCGATATACAGCGCCTCACTTGGGAGAGTTTTGACAGAAACTTATCCGTTTTTATCGACATTTGCATTCAGTTGCCGATTAAAGATTTATAGGATGAAACATTCCTTGTACTCCATCCTATTAATTCTACTAGGCAATCAGAGAATCACAAATTCTGGAAACAGCTACCTAACACTAATATAATTTAGAAGGTTGGAGTGGGTTACGATTTACACACAATATGAGAAGGAAATAAAAATGAACGCTCATCTTGAATTTTAATTAAACTTGTTTACTGTTGAAGCAATTATAATGCAAATAGTGTATAATAATTAAGATATAGCCTAAAGGTTTATAGGAATGAGAAATCATCTTTATAAGGAAACGAGCAATATATTTCAATTTCAAACCTTTCCCCTTCCCTAGAATTATGTTAGTAATTTGTGAATTTAAAAAAAATATTACGTCACTTTTTGGCACTTCTGGCTAATCGTGACGATGCATAATTATAAAGCGCACTCACAAAAACTCCCATGTCCAGACCGGACTCAAACCTAGAACATAGACTGAAAAGAATGTGAGTGCTGGACTGCATTTTGCAGACTTGTGAGGCTCTGGCGTCTGAACCTACGGCCAGTATAATCTTCGTAGGACTGTGTGTGTGTTGTCCTTGTTTGTGCTGAGTGTCCCTTTACAGCCTCAGCTTTTAACTGAAGTCAGAATATCTTAGTCTCCGACATGTTATACACCTTTCCATATTCATTCCACTCTCTTGACCAGGACGACAGGAAAGGATGGATACTTCGCACAAATAATGGAGACACACCAAATTGTCAACTGCTGAGTATTCTTCGACATTCGTGGAAGAGTGGTGAGTGTACGTGCTATGAAATTAAAAGTCCTAGGTTCGAATCGCAGGCAAGGTATGGAATTGTCATTGGGTATGAGCC
Organism: Lepisma saccharinum; assembly: GCF_977018435.1. Lineage (NCBI taxonomy): Eukaryota > Metazoa > Arthropoda > Insecta > Zygentoma > Lepismatidae > Lepisma > Lepisma saccharinum. The sequence continues at coordinate 149,164,314 of NC_139229.1, read as the reverse complement.
AACATCTACTTCATCTTCATCGGCTCAATTAATACAAGAGGTAGAAAAGCAACATAAAATAATAGAAAAAGAGGAGAGTAAAAAGAGTTACAGATAGGAAGAGTGAAAGCAAGAGAAAGGGAAAGAGAAAAAGGTAAATAATGAATGATAAGGGAAAGAGTAAAAGAGGGAGAGAAAGTAGGAGGCGGGAAAGAGAAAGCGAAAAAGAAATAAGAGAGTGAAAGAGGCAGAGAGGGAGAGAGGAAGGGTGAAGAAAAGAGTGAACAGGTAAAAGGGAAGTAGTGAAAGAGAGACAGTAGAGAGAGAAAAGATAAATAACATAGAAGAGAGAAAGAAAAGAGGGAGGAAAGGAAAGAGACAGGTAAAAGTAAAAAAGGAAAGGAGAGAGTGCAAGAAAGATAAAGAAGGAATGAAAGAGGGAGATAGGATGAAAAAGAGAGAGACGAGTGAAAGAGGAGAAAGAGGAAGTGAAAGAAGAAAAAAACAGTCTCTTTCGGCATCCAAGAAGTATACACGTACTTCTGCGAATCGCAATTCTGAGAGCAAGACGCTTGTTTGGCGTCCGCGGCGCTTCATGATTTAGCCCACTCAGCATATTGGTTAATAAGATCCTGCTCTCTATATTAACGTAGATGTCTTAAACCAGGATTCACGATCTCCTCCGAAACTAAGCGAGAGAAGAGGTGGGGCGAAAAAGTTGAATTCCACATCCGTATATCAACGTCAAAGCAGTTTACAGCTGCCGGTTCCAGCCAGAAGAGGCTGGCGGGTAGAAGCAGTTCCCGCAACTCGATATGAACTTCCCAATTTTTATATTGGATCGCATTTTAACCGCGCACACGAGCGACCAATCCGAATCACCTCATTCATTATTACCAGCTGTTGTACCGAGCGAAGAGTCAATTACATACCGGCAGCTCTCTCTTATTAAAGCAGGTAAATCTTCCATCCTGACCGCATGTAATGGAGCACCCATTACGTCCAAGTTAGTTACAGACCCACTCGTTCTCTGTTGGAACGTTCGACACGTGCTGCATGGAAGTACAGCACTCAACGCCCGACTTCGGGAGGCTATTTATTTATACTGCTCGATCGCTTCCCGCCGACGTTGCCCCACGAATCTTTTACAGCTTGTATGCCGTGATGTTAGCTTGCTCCCGTTAGGAATTCCTGACACATGCTTTTTATGTCCTTTGCCTCAGATTTCCATTGTACGGTTCTACGATTTTAACAGAGACCTATTGGAGGGTGGGAATTAGTCAAAGTGTCAACATTACTGACTTAATTGACCACTTCTATATGTTTATACAAGCCAAGTGAAAGAGAGGGGGGAAAGAGAACGAAAGAGAGGGGGGAAAAGAGAACGAAAGAGAGGGGGGAAAAGAGAACGAAAGAGAGGGGGAAAGAGTAAAAGAGGGGGAAAGAGTAAAAGAGGGGAAAGAGTAAAAGAGAGGGGGAAAGAGTAAAAGAGAGGGGGAAAGAGAACGAAAGAGAGGGGGGAAAGAGTAAAAGAGAGGGGGAAAGAGTAAAAGATAGGGGGAAAAAGAGTGAAACAGAGGGGGAAAGAGTAAGAGAGAGGGGAGGGGAAAAGAGTAAAAGAGAGGGGAGGGGAAAAGAGTGAAAGAGAGGGATAAAAAGGAAGAGAAAGGGAAATATTAAAAGGGAGTGGGATAAAAGAGTAATAGGGAGAGGGAAAAAGAGTGAAAGGGAGAGAGAGAGAGAGAAAGGGTGAAAGGGAGAGAGAAATAGTGAAAGAGGGGGAGAAATAGTGAAAGAGAGGGAGATAAGAAGAGTGAAAGATATGGAGAGAGAGAAAGAGTGGAAGAGAGGGGGAGAGGAAGAGTGATAAGGAGAAAGGAAGGGTGAACAAGAGAGAACGTAAGAGAGATATGATCATTTGGTGATCTTTTCTGGTTACCATCCTATATTCTAATTATTTACAGTCGCTTTTCCTCCATTTGTTGCTAATCGCGACGATGAGAATGAATAATGATTAGATAAAATTCATGAAGGAGCACCCAATCATAGGCCGGAACTCGAACCCGCGAACTTGAGATCACAATGAAAGTCTACCACTTAATCCACTTTTCTTTTTTAAAGGAATACTAATAAGCGGTAGTATCCGCATCATTCACTTTTTCACGTGTCAATTTTTACTAAACTCTGTTTTTCTCATTTTTGGACAAACACAAACATCCATGTCCGAACCGGAATTCGAATCAGGGACCTCTGGCATCGTAGGGCGCTCCGCTGACCACTCCGCCACGATCGGTAACCGAAACAGCTATGTCAGCTTTGATCCATATGCTCAACTCTTGACCCATATCTTGTTAGCTTTGTTGATTGCATGGAGGACCCCATAACCGGTCCTTATTATGCTAACTTCATTATAAAATTACGTGCTGCAATCAAGGAGAGACGTCGTGGGGGTGTGTGGGGTGCCCCTTTGTCACGACAATGAATACAACCACGTAACGTGTATTGCGATTAATAATGCAGGCTTTGGATTACTTGAACATCCTGCGTATTTACCCGATCTGGCACCAAGAGTCTACAGACTGTTCCCAAAACTGAAAGAACACTTTCGTGGGGAGGGAGTTTCATGACGTAATAGAGGCCGCAGATGGATGGTTTGCAGAAGGTTGAACAATCCTTCTTTCAGGAAGTGGTAGAAATGTTGGGAGCATCGCTGGGACAAGTGCAACAAACTTAAAGAAAACTATGTTGAAAACAAATGACGTGAGAGTATATTACATTTTCCGTTCAGAAATCGGTCAGGAGTGAAGCATAGGGGATCAAACCCTTGACACATCGTAAAACATCGACAAGGTTTCACAGCGTGCAGACGACGTCTGGAAATACATACTACTTTCTCTTCCTCGTTGATGCCTCTTTTCAGCGTAACAAGCCCTTGACAAACTTCATCTTGTATGTATACGACCATGCGGACTTTAAAATATATAAAGGGTGTTCCGTATAGAACGCCGAATTAGAAAAATAAATAAAAATATGGAAAATATCATGAAAATAGTTATATTTCACATATATGTAAGCAGTAACATCTCCCATTTACGTATGAAAGACAATGTCAGGCATATGTCCACCCCTACTGAGTCTGCATGCATTTATACGCTCCACAAAATTATTGATAACCCTCTCGCAGATGTCTGTCCCGATGCCTCCAATCATCCGTATGATTTCCGCCTTCAGTTCCAAAAGGATTCGTGGTTTGTTGGCGTAAACCTGTGATTTCACAAACTCCCATAAGAAGAAATCGCAGGGTGTAAGATCACATGACCTTTCCGGCCATTCCTGGTATTCGTCTTGTGTTAGTCTTCACAATGAGAACACCTTGCTCAATCGTAAATTGTTCCATATCGTAACCACAAGAAACGATTCAAAACAAATGAGGCTACATTAATCGGGATGACAACAGATACCAACATTGGTAAGAACAGACCTGCCAACCTCGAAACAAACAATAGCACTCGACTCAAATTCGGCGTCCTATACGGAACACCCTATACATACGGTAGGACATGCTGTGAAACTAGTCAATGAAAGAACCTCCCTCTGGGGCCGACCTTCGTGGCGGACTGATTAGCACAGCACGCTACGACGCCACGGGTTCCGGGTTCGAATCCATACCTGGGCATGGGCAGTTTAATCATATCATCTCTCAATCTTATCTTCGCGATTAGCAAAAGGTGGCAGTAAAGCGAAGTTAAATAAACCAAATAAATAAATCAATAAAATCCTCCCTTTGGAGTGCGAATTCCTGCGGAAAAAAATACGATCCCTTTTATAATGCAAAAACACCAAATAGGATGCGTTATAAGTATGTATGGATGAATAAACAGAAAGGAATGGTTGAATCCTGCGACTTAGTCCTGCTGCGTCGCTGCTATCAATTTTTACTAGCTTTCGAGCCAGAAAAAATTAAATTCCATTGGCAAACGTGAATTCGTAATGCATAGCTGCATAGATACAAGATACAAAAACACAGTTTTTCGAGGACTCTTAGCGTCGAAACGACGCCTTAACGAGAAAAACGTTACGAAGAAAAGTTGTTCGTCACGATGTGGAAGTTTATGTGCGTTATGTGAATATATATGTGTATAAAGTTCTTCCTCTATCGAATTGATCGCGAAAAACACCCATCTATTGAAACAACAAACGCTGTTAACATGCAAGTAATGCATATAAGAGCCGAATTAAAGGCATTTTGAATGTAGAAAGCACCTCTACAGCAACCCTTTCAAACACTTTATTTAACTTGTTCTCAAAAGCCTTCCCGTATCTATAGTCCCCCCCCTTCCCCCTTCAATTCCAGGGTATGGGCATTGAGCTTGTTGAATGGAGTTCAGGACAAACCAGGAGAGAGGAGAAGGGGATATCATAAAGGGATACAGTAGCTCGATTTTGAATATGCATGACTATACATCAAAGCGACCAGTGCGGATTGACATGTGTTCCCATCTGGCGTTGACAATCTATATCTCCCCACAAAAGAAACCCAAATTGACTGTCCTGGCGGAGATTTTATGAAACGTATCACCTGCAGGGGCGGAGAGGCTGGTCTCCAGAGCACCTGTGCGCAGGAGGGGGAGGGGGTGCACAGTAAACTGCATGTGAACATCCGGGAGCAATACTTTATTTAAAGGCTTCAGAGAGACGGCATTTGTTTGTGTTTACGCGTAGGATACACGCACGCTATTTACTCTCTTCCTCAAACAGTACAGCCAGAGAAACATGATAATTATATGTTTTTCAGTTACAGAGGTGTTGATTTTTATTCAGCCCTGTAAATAAGTTTTTCTGTGTGGGTGCGCCCACGCGGTACAAATTCAGGGTTGGCACTGCCATATATTTTTTCCGACCGAAAGAACTAAATGCGATATTGCGTTATGGAAGCATTATCATGGCAGCGAAGACGACGCTACGGGCAAGTCGCTGGATTAAATCATTCACGTATCCATACATATGTTCCACATCCTATTTTATGTTATAGAACAAAACAATATTGGTCAGAGGTAATCATATTCCAGACGCTTGTCTTTACGTTGATTGGTTGCTTACACAGTTTGTCTGCAGTGTACTAAGAGGCTACTCCCAAGACCGAGACAAGGAGATTTTCAAGGCGATAATTCTGAAACTTCGAGGAAAAAATACAATTACATGTAAGCTTGGAGTTTTCATTAGAAAGGAGTCAGGTAATTTTCGAAGAACTTCAATAATTACTGAGGCTTAACAAAGACAAGTTCATTTGTACTCATTTGCAGCAGGCCCCAACTCTAAGTCTTCGATTCTTTTCTATCTCTCATTATCTTCAATCACATCACGAAGACGCCTGCGCTTTCTTTAAATTTGCACCGAGGAAAAAGGTTGATTTTCCATTGCAGAATTTCTGGAGAAGCAACTAATGACCCTAAGACAGTTTGACATAAACCAGACAAAAATAAGGAATGTTGACTTGAGAAACAAGTGACTATTAAAGAAAGCGAAAGTATACAAAAATACGCAAAGCAGTCAATATTCTTTGGTTCTAGCCATTGTCTTTCATCAACTTCGGATCTCCGACAATAATATTGTGCCGTGTGTTCTATCTAGAGGATGATGATATATTGCCTTTTATGTTATATACAGTCGGTACACGGAGAGAATTGTATTAAATATTATAGAAACAAAATGCAGCCCCTCTAGTGGCAAAAGTTTAAGAAAAAATAAAATCTTGATAGAGACAGCCTTTAAAGAGAGGAAGATGGCGCTGCAGATACTCGTTACAACAATAACAAAAGATATATTTCTACTGACAGAAGTGAGCATTACAATGAAAATCTAAAACCCATTCCTGTGTATATATAATATATGAAGCACTTGGTGGAATGAAAGAAATAAGCTCTACTTAAAACTGTACATAACTTTTGTAACTAGTACTCTGCATGAAAAAAAAAAATCTGTTGAAAATCTTAAGGTTTTCTCACTTTAGATATCAATAACGAAAACAGCTCAAAATCGCGCGTACGACATCAGCTAGTCTCTTGTTGCGAAGTGTGGCAGTCTGTGGTACGGACCTCGTGCTGCAGTGAATCCCAAGACGACCGATTGCTAATACAATTTGAGGTGTCGCAGATGCTATCAGAACCAATGGCGGAAGAATGTGATCATCGGATGGACACAGTGTCAAGAGTTGCGCTGTTTTGAACTGTTCTAAACACTGATGCCTAAAAATGAGGAATGAGATTAAAAATTCTACCACGGCAAGGTTAAAAACAGATTCTATTTTTAAAAGGTATAAGATTTTTCAATTGAGGTAATTGTACTTTCCACCCACCCTGTAGTTTCGTGGCGGAGTAAGTACATTTTACGATCAACATATCTAGAGTCGAGACAGAGACAGAAAAGGGACCGAGATTTATCACCCACGAGTCTCGTCTCGTACAAAATTGTGGTTTCCAGCTACCCTGTATTTTAATTACAAATGTACTTTATCGTTTATTCATCTTAGTAATGATACATATTATAATAATTACTGAGCAATCCATACAATAATAATATGCGCGTAGTAAAGGTAAAGCTATATACTTTATCTGGAACTAAGTGTAATTTTAGTCTTGTGAAAAGGAAACTATACAAAATCCTATTATCACCGCTGAGAAGGAACACGTGGCACTGATTCGCCGAGGTGTTCAAAGTCCCCGTCCATCAGGTTCGCTGGTAATCAGTTCAACAAGCGGTGCCGAGGACCGCCTCGTTAATAATGGAAAGGTCTCGTCACGTGGAAGGCAGAAGACGACGCGTCCCCCTCGCCACTGTCCACTGACAAGATGTTGACAAGCGATCTCCAACTTCTCCAACGGAAGTTTCCATTTCATGAAATTTAATGCATCCAGACCTACCTCCACCCCGGAAACCACCTGTGACCGAACCTGTACGGATTGTCTATGAGAGCAGGAGCTTGCAAGTGAACCACAAAGACAACGCAAGAAGAAAGATTATGCAATTCTCGTTTACCCCCTTATATAGAAGCGTACCATACGGGCACTGGTGCCATCCGCGGCGAAGCGCGAAACTGTTTCCAGCTAGAGCGCAGCACGCTGATTGGCTACTCTTTTCCCTTTCCCCAATGGGTGCAAGGACGGTTGAATGGCGTTCTCATGAACAACAACAAAGTGAGAGGCGTTATCATGTTTCGTGTATGCTGGAGTTCGACTCCCGTGTGAAATATTAGCACCTGCTTTCATCTAAGTGAAAGAATTTTACATGCACATAATCTTTATCCAAAACTTGTGCTTAATTTGCAGCAATGTGCGGCAGAAATGCTAAAGATGGGTGGTTCTAACACCAAATTTTTCACAATGCCAACTCGTGAAAAAGATGCTTTTCACGTTATCTCTCGGAGAAAACTTTTATCTTTCAGAAGCCCAAGGTTTCCTTTCATTTCCTCTTTCTTACAGTCAAAAACTCATTTGAATTTGTTTTTAAGTCCACTTTATGCACAGGTAGGCAGGCTAATCGGTTCTGAACCTACAATTTAAAGTGGGATTCGAACCATTATGCAATGTGCCTCAACTGGGTATCGAACCCGGACCCCTTCATTACAAGGCGACGACGTTACCACTACGTCATCGGGGAGGCTCTTACAGTTACCAGATTTAAGTGTATTATACAGGTATGTACGTATACATCGCTGTAGAGATGCTAAAACAGAGACATCTATTGGGGTGCTGCTAAACAACAATGCTTCGTGCGGACAATTGAGCGGTATTGCTCCTTGCATTGTCTTTCGTGATCTGCACACGAAAGGTGCAGTGCATCTTGATTTGAAGCAAGAAAATACAGGTATAGTCATGTGCGCAGCAATAAAAGATAGGCAATAGAATACCAGCAGAAATCTTAAGTGGACATTGCCCATATAATTTTCTGCCCATTACCGTATGGGTTGGACTTTCTTTAAGTCGACTTTACGCACAGAAAAGCTATTCGGGGCAAAACGTCCAGTTTACAGTTGGATATCTCTTATGACATACACATGCTGGGTGTAGGAATAATACTGACAAAAGACTTGCTGTCATCTCGTATCGTATTGGGAAGAAGGAGGCCGTCTTGGTATCGTCTTGAAATCCCTGGCTCCATTTTCGGTCTCGTCTTTTCTCATTCCCATCCCGTTTCGAAGGGATTCGGCGATGAACAAGTGAAACAGAAAACAGGATAAAATAACACATGCCGTATGAATGATTCGAACTTAGAAGCCTTGGTTTCGCAGCGCGTTACACTAATTAATAAGTCACAGATGACAAGTATAAATGTGAAACAAATGAAAATCACAGTGGACGAGACGCTGTTGTTTTATTTTTACAATAACCTTGGGTACATAGTTACAATGTTATTTTTTAAAAAAATACCTGTTCAGTATATTTTATGGAGGTGACTTGATTAATAAACTGCCTTCAAGTAAAGTTCGAGAAAAATCTAACTTTGAAGTTAACATTTGTCTTTCTTTAAGATACGATAAAGGAAGACCAATTCGTTTTATATCGTTACATTCTATGAAGATTTCTCTTTTGATTGCTGTTAGTTCCAAGTTTCTAAGTGCAATGGTAACGATCATATTACCATATACAAGTCGGAAGGTGTAGTTTACTGTCAGCCATTTTGAATCCGTCATTTTGGGTTGACGCAGACATGGGATTTTTTAAGACTTCCAGCATATTATTCAGGCAGGTCTCGCGTAACTCTCCAGCAGCTCTCGGCAAGGTATAAACCTAAAATTGATGTTCTGATGGTTAAAAGAGAAAAAGTATTACCGAGACTTATTGAAGCGAAACAATCAGGCTTCAATTCAACCGAACGGATGTCATTACCTATGCCTTCTTGATTCCAAGTGTTCGAAAATACGGAGAGAAGCTAACATTTCAAAGTGAAGTTTGAAGCGACAGGCACAGGATTCCAATATTGTTGCGAAACAAGACCTTCAAATCGGAGGACCATTCCGAAGTGGACCCTAACAAGCAATTCTCCCGAAATGCAGCGTCGAGGAGGAGGTCGGTGCGGGGAAGGCGCTGATTTCGCGCACGCTCAAGGACCATCTTGGGACACAGGGCGGGGTAATGGGACGGGAGAAGCGTCACAGGGACATGCTGAGGATGCTGCTCCCTCGAGGAGGAGCCACCTCAGCAGGCGGTAAGTGTTTGCACCGGTCGAGGCGGGAGTAATATGAGGAAGACGTGAGACCATCGGAAACTTCAAATCTGACTCCTGGGCGAATATCGTCGGGCACTGGGGGAGGCCGCAGTCGAGATCTCTGAGAAGGGAGAAGGGGAATTCACTGCGTTACAAACTCAGGTTTCTGGGAATGAGTGTATTCAACGTACTCGTCAGCAACCGCCGAACTCCGTGGCCGTGGCGGAGTGGTTAGCAAAGTGCGCTACGACGCCAGGGGTTCCCGGGTTCGAATCCCGGCCTGGGCATGGGTGTTCTTTGTAAGTGTCGCTTCATCAATTTCATCATATAACTCATCATCTTCGCGATTAGCCAAAAGTGACAAAAATGCGAAGTAAAATAAACCAAATAAATCGTTAGCAACCATCACCTCACTGCTAGCACCAACAAAGCTTTGCAATCGGCCAAACCAACACCTTCTTATGTACGAATTGCTCAAACTGTTCAAATGCAATGCCATTAGTGGTAGGTCATTGATAACAGTAGGACATCGGCATTAGTGTCGCTCATATTTTATTGTTAAATAAGTCAGAAAAGGATTTTGTTCCAGAGAGAGAGAGAGAGAGTGTGAGAGTGTGAGAGTGTGAGAGTGTGTGTGTGTGTGTGTGTGTGTGTGTGTGTGTGTGTGGAGAAATTATAAAAACACACAAGACAGACTAAACTCTGTTGTAAAATTCTTCCTGGACGTTGTTGGTCACAGAATTCCATCCACTAAACACTTGCAAAAGCCCTTTCTTCTGAAAATATTAAACCAACCTCCTCACAAGACATAAGCTGGCAAACCATGTATTCCTGCATAAAATAGTTAATGATACCATGAGAAGTGGCCGCCTTCTTCAGGAAATGCACTTTCGAGTGCCATATCGCACAGGAAGCACTCAACTTTTCTCTTCTCAGAAGTCAAGAATGTGCCTCATCCAGCGCTCACTGTTTTACAGACCAAACAGCTAATGCAATAATTTAAGAAGCCAAATAGACATTTTTGAAAATCAGGCAAGTTTTAAAAGGCAGTTAAAGGGCTGTGAAAATGTGAAGGCTCTTTATCGCATGTAATTTTTGTTTATGTTATTTTTTGTTGTTCTTTTACTGCTACTATACATTCCAATATAAAATGACTAACGCTGTATTTGGAATTCTATGTTAAATAAATAAGTAATTATAATACCATGTTATGGTCATGATGATATATTTAGAGTCTCTGTGCAAGTAAAGTCTGAAGCAACCTAGTCTGGCAAGTAATTGTGATGCTAGTTAATGCACTGTTAAAAATAACGCAACTGAGGTTAAACGTTGACCAAAACATTCTGTGGACCTTCTGGCACCATGTCTTTTTCGCTATAACTGCATTTTTTTGACGGTGTATAACGTTTCGTCCCTCGAAGGAGAAGTGCCTGACGAACAATTGAGTCACGTGGTTCCTTTGTAAGGAAATATAGTTTCATGTCAGAACCGTTATGGTGATGCAGTTTTAGTATTCAACATGAAAGATGTATAAAAATGAAAATTAATTATAAATTCATTTTTCTATGTTATTGGAAAATATAACTCAATATAATCACATCCGCATCTTCTACTGGTAAGTCATGCTCCGCAGACAGAACTTATGGATCACACCTCGTACATTAAAAGAAAAACACCCCGTCCTGAATACCAAGAAAAACACCCAAACCGCTTATCAGCTTCATGATCATTCAGAGGAAAATGTTGGGTAAACAATTGCGGAAGGTAATAGTAATGATTTACGGCAGAAAGGCGGAATATTGCCCCAAAAAAGTTCTTAAAAATCGACCTGTGCAAATCTATGCGGAGAGAGGATTGGTCGCCTGTCTCTTTGAGGTTTCACAGCATTCGAAGCTCATCTCCCCCTCCCCCTCTCTCTCTCTTCGCTGCTTTGTGAAGCGAACATTCAAACTGTGGGAGAACTCTTCCGCTTCTGTTAGTGTTTATCGATGTTTTCCTCGTGGGCCTCAACATGCGGTTCAATACGCGCCCAGTTTTCCTACGATTAATCCTGTGTCCCGAACGGCACAAAAGCACGTTTCTCCCATTGGAAATTATACGCGATGCCGTTGAAATACGAAATAAGGGGAAATCCGGTTCCCGTCGGTTCAAACTGGCATAAACTGATGCTCGCGAATGTCGGAATTCTGAGAAAGAATGCTTGTGCGAGTTAAAAGTTTGAGCCAGCTACTGAAATGCTGCCCAAGAGGAAACAGTTTCGAAGCTGTATCGTAACAAACAAAGTTTTGTGATAGTTAGGAAAGTCTTCCTTGGACTATCGGTTACAGAAATGAGCAGCGGCGTCATGGATTGTAATGGTTGCATTACACGTGTCAATTAGCAGCACGGCTGGAAGTACCTGTCCATCCCGCACGGGCTCTGTAGGCAAGAAAATCCAAGTGGCACCTCTTTGCCGCGATTGTCCAAAGGTAGCAGAGAGAGGATTTCGCACGAGCGCCAAATAGTTCGTACGGACGACGCTAGTTAGCGTATGGAATTGAGAGCTTCTACGCAAACGCTCGAACAGGCAAAACGAGTGGTATACACTCAAAAGCCCAGTAGTACAAGTACAGCCGTAATTTTGTCTGTGGTACTGGGCCCTCAAATATGTTTCGTGAAGTGAAAGACGCACTGAAATTGAAACTTAAGTGAACACAGTCATCACCTCCATGTTAAAATGTATTTTAGTCTACTTCCAACACACAGTAAGATATGAAAATGAAATATACTCTATTCCGGGAATCTGTGGAGCAATGCCGCGCATAAAGGAAGAGTAGGGGGAAAAGCGAGTGGAAGGAGCGAAACAGTACACGCTGCTGCAAAGGCTGGTAACTGAAGTCGTTCATCCCCCTGCAATCCCGTTGCATCGCACGTGTTCAAGAGTCGAGTCCTCTGTAGTCAATACTTGTGCAGAGACTTAAACATAAGACCCACTGAGACGCGTAGAAACGTGGCAACAGACCGAAACAGACGCGTTTCCGGTGCCTCAGTGGGCGATAACCTTTAAGATAACCTGTAGACTTCTGTCACGGAAATTCCCGACTCGGTTCCGCGCATTTCACTGTAGTGGGCGTTACCATTTGATTTCAGTAGAAGCAGATAACAGAAATACTCTTGTCGCGTTTCACCGCGTCTCAGTGAGCGATCTGCTTTTTTTTTCGTTCGCTCGCTCCAGAAATTCCCGGAACTGAGTATAGATAATTGTGCGCTGAAACTACCAAGGCGATATTTTACATTCCATGTGTCTGCAATTGTGTGTACGATCGAGGGTGGGAGACTCGTACGGGGAAGAGAGAGCGAAAGTGGTCTCATGCAGTACTCTAGTGGCACAAGTGTGTTCTGAATCTTGTCCTTTGAAATTCCCCCTTCCACAAAAGAACTTGTAGAACTCTATGAATGGCAAAAAATACAGGGTGTCCAAGTAACGATGACATGCATTTTAAACGCAATTATTTTAGACTGGAAGAAGCATACTTACTAAGGACTGTGTGCAATACATAATCCAGGTGCAAGAGTTTTTAGCACACTTGAAGTTTGGAATATCCCATCCCGTAGATGGTCAGCACCTGGATAAGATCATTCATCGCTACTACTACGCGGTGTAGGACATCAGTCGGGATGCTCGCTATCTCTCTCTGGTTGCTTTTTCGAGTTCTGGGTCAAGTGAAGAAGAGCTTCATCTGAAAGCTCGTTGAAAATGTATTTTGTGCGATCCAGTTCAGCTAGACAAATTCTGCCAGCGTGACAAAAAGGACCTTTCACGCTCGTTTCCGGCAGACTGGTCAACGACGCTAACGTTCTGTGACCATGAAATGAAACTCTTGAGATTTTCATTTCAATTCACGTGCAGTTACTGTATTGCAATTCGTTCAAGAGTGAATCTTTTGGAATTACCCTGTACACGACTCTCCCACAACAGCTCAATTTTGACACGCCCCTCGTACAATTTCCGGTATATGTGTTGACAAAAAGTGCCCTCCAAAATAACCCACAATTAATTTTAAATCAACCCCTGTGGGCTTGTGGGACGGGAAAGGGGGGAGGGGGAGAAAGGGGGAGTCTGGAAACAACAAGCATCGTCGAGAGAGAATTTCAGCTCGATGACGTGCACTATTGAAGAGCCTCTGTGGAGAGTCATAACGGTGTAAAAGCAGCGATAAATAACTGATAGCCACGCCATCCAGAGGTGATCGATCAACGAGCAGAGAACGGAGGGGGGGGGGGGTCCTCCCTGACTTGTTTGTGTGGCTATGGTGACCGACAGAGTTCAAACAAAATGAATCCTCGTAAAACTACACGCATTTTCCCTTTAGAGGATACGCGTGTGAGTGCGTTGTTTGTTGCTATCTGTGAAAGAACCAGATAAATATTTAATAGGAGTTGAAGTCTCTCTGGAATAATTATCAGAAAATGGAGGTGCCTCTACACATGGCTTCATCGTAAACATTTGTTCATTCTGCAAAATTTTCCGATTCCATCATGTACATGATTTGGTTTCTTCAACCGTAACTTTCCTTCAAATAATTCCATACCATCTTTTCTTGCGAAAGGCAATAATAATAATAAAAAAGAAAACAAATATGTTAAGTAGCGTTCTGCGTGGAATTTCATTATAAACAGTTGTTCATTCAATAAAATTTCCCGTGGAGGCTCATATTGGTTCGGATCCCACTAAGCTGTAGGTCCAGTCCCGATTAGCCTTACTGTGCATAAAGTGGACTTAAACACCAAGTCAATCAATCAATCCGTAAAATTTCCCACGTCTTCTCACAACACTTACCTGTAACATTTGCTCAAGTGATTTCACATGCACATCGTAAATTTCTCGTGAAAAGTACTGTAGCTTTCTCCGCGGGGTTGAATGTAAACATTTGATCAAACTTTAAATTTTCTTCCTCATTCTACCACACGCATATTTTCATATTAACCGTAACTTTTTCTTGTGCTTTTTACACTAATTTTCTTCGGAGAAATGGTATAGTTTGTGAAAATTTATTCATCACACCATCTTGTGGAAGATGTGGAAGATTTTAATCAGTGGCGGTCTATTTTAGCGCATCACAAAACTTCAGTTCAGAATTTTGGATGTCTTAAAACAGATTCCAAATAATAGATAATCAAAGTTTCTGCTTATTCTGTGCACATGAATTCACTGTCCTTTCTACGATTTCCAGGTAATTTTTAAAAAATTCAACGCTATCTGTAGTGCTCTAGCAACTTAATAACAAGTGTCAAGTGTGAAACCTACCATTCAAGAGAATAAAGTTCATCGAACTTCGTTCAAATAAATGAATAAAAATATTTTTTAGAATATGTAGATTCTTATGCCTCGACAAGAAGCTGGCAAAGAACCAAATTACATTTATTTTCATTCCAAAATACTGGCAAAAACAAAAAAACCTTCGAATTTCCAGGTTTTTGTATATACTTTCAAATTTCGAAGGTTCTTTTCATTCATAGCTGAATTGTTTTTTTCAGGATTTTCAATAGAAATGGTGATAGTTATGTCCTGAGAATAAAAAAAAAGAAATGTAACTCTTTTCTAGCTACATACCTGTTGAGAATGTTTGATTCGAAATAACTTATCCATTCAAATTACGTCAAACAGTTCATGCTGTAAATTGCATCAACTGATATTCTTGGAAATTTTTCAAACCACAATTACTTCCGTAATTTCACAATTCATTCCGAACTGTAAAATGCATCACAGGAATTGCACACACAAGATTAGTGTGCCTTAACTGTTATTATTAAAATGAGATTAAAATTAGCATGAATCTCTGCAGCGAATTTATGTCTTCCAGGACATGCCCTCCACTGGACGCCATGTGGAAACTTTCTGTAAACAAAAGACTGCGACTGACGCTTTCGTCTCATTCGTTCCATAAGTCGGTATAATAACTGGTTTCATCAGGTTCACGGGTCCGTTATTTTCGTTCGATTCGTGGGTTTCTTTAAGACTTTAGGAACGCGTCCGTGGTCATCTCATAAAAGTCTTCTTGATTAAATTATAATACAAGAGGTAAAAGTAGTCACCAAACCTTCCCCACTGACGTATCCATTCCTCTCTTTTAGGTGCAAAAATTCCTAAAGAATTTTTTAAAAACTATTTAGACGTAGTGGTACGGTTGGTGGGGCATCTTACTATCACTCGGGAGACATGGGCTCGATTCCCGGGAGGGATTGACTTCAGGTAGGAACTTTTCCATCACTGTACCTGCATCGAGAGGCACTGGAGTTCACCTGACCTCTCGCACGAGGATGCCTGGGGGAGCGTGGTGCTGACTACATCAGCTCAACAAATGGCCGAGATTCTGAATATGTGGTGCCCCACCTCTAGATCCCCCCTATATGACTTCACGGAATTGCAACCTGCAGGGGGTAACTTTTCCATTTACTTTAGCTCTTTTAGTGTACGGAAGGAGCATAATTTTAAGGTTCCATAAAAAATATACACGGATTCAAAAGGTGTGAAGAATCAAGATAGCGCATAACCTTACATGTCCTTAATTCCAAATTCTGAAAACTTGTGTTTGAATTTCGTCGCAGAATCATGAGGAGAAATTTCAGAGTAACTTTAGCTGTCTTGCAAGCAACAGGTTTATAGGAACGGAAAACTATGTTTTAGACCCAAGTAGAACACGCTTGCAGAACTGCCACAATCTGTTCAAGTAGATCCACGACAAAAATAACCCTAATCATATTAGGCATCTCTTCAACTAGGAACAGTTTCCTGTTGCTTATGTAACCCAAATATCTTTACTGTTCGGCGGGGTACATAAAGCGCAGGCGTTCGCGGAAGATGTGCGTTTGTCAATGAACTATACTGGAGGAAGGCTGCGCATAGCGGCAGAGAAGGGAAGAAAGTGAGTGGGCGGAGCGAAGAAGTTCACAATGCTGCGAAGATTGGTAACAGCAGTCGCTTTCTCCCCTCCACGCAATCTCCTTCCCTCTCGCGTGATCATTGGTGTAGCAGTTCGCGTCGCTACTTGCAGAAACTTGTTTTCCTTCGTTTGCTACAGAGATTGCCGAGAGACAGAGTATATAAGGGGTCCGGTGCGGGACACACCCAGTTTCCACCAAACGCCAAAACTAAATGCTAAGTGCTGGCCCTCCCAACCTAAGAATTTCTAACCTACAATTCCGCTTAGGTCTAATAATGCATATGTGGGTAGGTTAAGGCCAGAGGGCCAGCTCTTAGCATTTATTTTTGGCGTTTGGTGGAAGTTGGGTGTGCCCCGCACCAGACCTGAACTAGAAGTTCTAGAGTAGCTAAAGCGGTTTTCCCATCTGAAGCAATTTGAATACGAATCGACTGTGTATTATCCGGTTACTGTCATTATCAGTTTACCACAAATAAACATTTCTGACCTGCACTGTCAACGGAAAAATATGAAGGGGATGGAAATATTGACATACATATGTGAAAAGCACTGTGCAACGTGAATTGAGAAGGAACCCAGAAGGAACATTGCTGTGAAGGCTACAATGAAACAACTCAATTGGACATCCCTGTTGAAACGTGAGGCAACCTGCCCAAATCCATCCGCAGTGTTCATGAAAATCACATTAGCATGCACAAGACTCCTTCGTCCCCCTCCCCCCTCGCGGCACCCACAAGCCGATTGCAGGATTCTACCGTACCGTAAAATGCACCGATTGCAACGTACAAATTGAATTATCTATCGTTATTTCGTCCTCGAATTCGACTCACATCCTCTCCTCCAACGAAACACGATCTGACGATTGTTTTCACTCCGGTCCGCGCTTCAGTAATGTTCAGTGTTGCAGACCCCACAACTTTATCATATTTGTATGTATGTTTTCTGAATCGTTGTGAGTTAGGAGAATGAAGGGCTTGAGTTGGTGACACCAACGAAAGAGTCCTTTAAAAATAAGAACTCCATACATGCTTGATCTGTATTCTATACGCACACACTAGTGTTTATGAAATATTACAAAAGGAATAATTGTCAAATTAATTACAAATTAGTGATTTCCGAATCTGACATACTAACAGATGAGATAAATAATTTTATGTTCTTATTACAAGCACAATAACATTTTTGGAGAAGTAACGCGAGGAGGGAGTAAATTTAGATGGAGCATGTTGCTGATCACATCACTTCCACTGTGGGCGAGATGGAAAATGTGTTAGGCCTTACGGTGCAATATTCAGCGGATCTTTACTTTTTAGCCTTTTTGACCATGATAAACATTAATGTAATTTAAAGTTAACATACTCTAGTACACTTAGAGAGGCTGGAAAACGATAAAGGATAAAACGTAGTTCTCTGGAAGATTATTAATGTTTTCTGAATTAGATCTAAAATTGAGATGAATATTCTTGTTAGTAGAGTACAAAAAAAATAATAATACAAATTTAAAATTTCAAAGAATCTAAGTGGCAAATTTAGAGGGCCTCTATAATAATGTAGTGGTAAGTAACACTGTCGCCTTGTAATCGCATGGTCCTGATTTCAGTCCCAGGAAGGCAAATTACACATGGCTACTTATTTTAGCAAGAAAAAATCCCTGATTCTTCAGGACTTCCAAACAATTATCAAATAAATTTCCAGGCTAATACAGACAGGAGAAAATATCTTATTAACGAAGTGTTAAGTGTTCAAGTGCATTTGCTATTCAAGGGAATAAAGTTTGTTCAACACTGTTCAAAAGAAATGAGAAAAAGTAAACTATACAAATATATTCATGTAGGATATCTCACATCAAGAAACTGGTTCAAGAAAAAGTGCAACTACAAACAGTTAGGAAATTTTTCATGACTTTCTAAAGTTTCCCAGATTGATGGGGACCCTGGCAGTGGTGCAGATCCCACCTTAAACTGTAGGTCCAGTTCCGATTAACCTGCCGGGGCATAAAGTGGACCGAAAACAAACTTTGACTAGTAGAATAATTTTTAAAAAATAATGTAAATAATTTCAAGTAGGCAGCGTGGAAGAGAACTGTGCCTTCAAGGATTCGCAAATCTTCTCTTTAGGTTCACAGGAACTTAGAATTGGAAGGGAGGTAAGGAAGAAATGAAGGAAGGAAAACATTACACCTACTCCAATGCAGTCCACAGATTACAACCGAAATTAAGTGCTAGGAAGGAGGAGAACACTTCGCTGGAAGTTAATGCGAAGGGAGAAAGGCGGGAGGGGATGTTAATGAGAAAAATGATTCCGGCCCAGAGTTCCTTCTTAATTGCGCACGTCATTATCCGGTACCGTATGGCCGGCCTGGATGCGCTTGAAAGTCGACGAGCGAACCGGAAGTTGGTAAAGGAGACCAGGAAGAGATTAGTGCTCCGACACGTACTTTTGATTCAACTCGACAACTACCGCCGTGGTTTTATCTCCGGCTTTATTCTTGCATCACTATGTATCCCGGTCTCGCAAAGGACGCGGTTCATGGCAATATTTTTCCAAGCAGACATGTTTTTTTCAAGATCCATCGTGTTAACCCAGCTTCTAATTATATATATTGTTGAACTGCCTTATTGGCAATACGGGGATATAGAAGTAGAGACACTCGCTTTAGTTTCTTACCGATATTTATTATGACACCCAGACCATACGGACCCGAACATGGACAGGAAGAAGACCCCTCTCACTTACCTAACGCCTTCTCTCTCTCATCTCCTGGCACCTCCTTACTTCCAGAACGCCACTCTCTCTCTCTCCGGCACCATCTTCTCCCAACACTCCCCAAACGCAACTTCCTCCCGGCCAATGTGTCTCACTTTTCATTACTCAGCAATGACATTGACCGGTCGGAAGTCGCACCTGCATTCCTATTTCAAGGTCTCCTTCTCTGTCCACAATAATATATAACAAAACAGCGCAACAGTCCGTTAAGAGCCAAGGTCTTCAATCTGAGCAATGTTTTAGTAGTTTTCGTGACAGCCGGTTCAACCTATTTCTTTTGCGTTTATGTGCTCTGTGCAATTATATTGACTAATAGTTCTTAGGAGTATTTTATAAAGCAATACTTCCCAAGTGTCCATTTAAATTCTAGCTTTTATCCGACAGTAGGCCTCATAGATCTTCATGTTCAGCATCTCGCGCTCTGGGAAGGAAATTGTACTTGTCGCCTCTAATCAGGAAATTCAGAGAAAACATACCTTTGGTGATTCCTTCCTCCTGTTTGGTCCCCTTTTCACACCCTGCGTTGGCAGCACTGACCCAATAAAAGCAGATGCACTGCAGCAAACATCACACCTTATTCTTATCGCTCTTCTCCGAACCATCCCGCGTCAACTAATGCGATAAAAATTCAGCCATCGTGCAAGTTCCGATGCTCGAGAATAAAAAATGCACGTTGGGGGAGACGGCAGACGACACCAACAGAGGAACCCCCCACCCCCTCAAATGAGGAAAGCATCGCCTCAACTGTTAAGCCACCATTGTCTCCATCACCGCTGGCTGCAGGAGCAGTTTGCAGAAGAGCGCTCGCGGGAAATAAAAGATACTGGAAGTATAAAACTGCAGAAATAACCCCGCGGCACTGCAGAGAATTCTAGAACTTGCTGCACTTTGGTTGGCAACGTCTATTGTCTAGAATCGTGGAACAAGAAGCATGACTATTAACATGCAAGAAATGGAATATAGGATTTGAGAAAGGGAAGATAAAAAAGCAGAAAGTAAGAATAACAATAACACTTAAGATGTTTCTCGATAGCTGTAAAACCACTTTTCGCGAAGAAGGGAAAGATTCTGAAAAGAAAAACTAAAATCAAGTATCAACTTCTTAAAAGTTTCATAAAAACCTTCTTTGCCTTCAGCTTAAAGGGAACTTTTGTACATTCTTCATCCACTGCAAGAACGAACTTAGTGTAAACAAAAATATGCGACAATTGACGTAATTGCTTCCTAATTCCTCAACTCTTAAAGCAGGTCATTCGTAGATATTGGTTGTAGGTATACAATTCATGAAAGAACTTTTCACAGTATAAAGTATATACCTTATATAATAAACGCCAGATCTCCTGAACGTTGACCTTGCGTGGTAATTGTATGCGCCAATAGTCTTCGAGAGGGAGTGTGCTGTACCGGGTGTCAAAATCAGTTGCGAAGTGAACGTTTTTCGAACAATATCGGTTCCCTCCCCAGTTTAATTAGTGTTTGGTATAGGTACGCAGTATTGCTTTACCATAGCCAAATATTCACGCGCAACATGTTATTAGAACTAACCAATAGGATTTCTCACAAGTCAATGTGTGTTCATTTACATTCACTTCGTTCTTGCTGTGTTACATATCGGTAATTCCTTCCCGAACTAAAACTCTTTCCATGATTTCCTTCAAAAGGATCCATAACAAAATCTTTGAATACGATTTATCCTACACGGACTGATGGTAAACAAGTAACACTTGTATAGCTTTTCCCTGTAACGCTTTTCCTCTTCACATTTGTCATCCTACGGGATCAAGCTCTTAGCACAGCGTGCTACGAAATCCGAGGTCCTAGGTTAGAAATCTGGATACAACATGGACGCTAATCTTCCAGATTAACCTACACAAGCATTTATAATTACGTTGGTTTCTGCATCTCTAGGCTAATCGCGATGGGGATGAATGATGATTGGTTCTAAATAAGGGACATTAAAAAAAAAAAAAATTAGCCCGAAACTTTCAGTTGTTAAAACTTTCAAGGCTGCTTGCCACCAGAGGCAGAAAAGTGTGTGTGAATCTCTTCCGGGAATCGCACCCTGTGATCTAATCAATAAAGTGCAGCAATGAGCGTTTTTTTACTCGACCGGCAAATAGTTCGCACGGACGACGCTAGATAGCGTTAGGTACTGACAGCTCCTCGATCACCATGACGTCAAGAGTGAATTTCGCTCGAACAGGCAAAACGATCAGTATACGCTCGAAACCCAGTAGTTCACGTGTAACCGATTTGCTTCTGTAGTATTAGCCCTTCAAACATGGATCGTGAAGAGAAAGACGCAGTGAAATTGAAACTGAATTGAACATAGTCATCATTTTCATGTTAAAATGTAATTTAGTCCATCTTTACAACACATAGCAATGCATGAAAATGAATAGATGATTATGGGTTGAAACTACCAGGAGGGATTTTTACGCATGTATTTGTACGATTATTGTCCCATTAAAAATATATTTGATATTCTATATATTCGAGCGAATTACGCTCGAGCGTGGGAGATTCGATCGAGTATTTTCGAGCGAAAGTGGTCCAATGCAGTACTCTACAATCAATAAGTTAGCACAGCGACTTTGAATTATTGGTAGAGTTACCCACATTACGGTGATTGTTGTAAAATTTGAAAATGTTTAGTTCATAGCAGCAGATGGCAGTAGCAGCAGGGTGTAGTACACGAAAATGTCTTGGGAACCCAACTCTCCTGCTTCCCTTGGTAGGAATGTCAGCTGGAAGGCTGGTGAGGTTCAGCAGAAAGACGCAATCACTCGTCAACCCAGGAGATCAAGATTCCACGGTGAATATTTCCCCTTGTTCCCGCTCATTCGTCTCGGGTGTCAGCGGATTCCTTTTTCAACCGGCGTCTCTCTTTCAACCTCTCCTGTTGACTCAGCGTCTCCGATCTCAAGACGAAAGGTTTCTGCTCGTTTCACCTTTCCCTGAAGTTCGCTAACGATTCAGGTGAAAATTGAAGAGGTGGGGAAATCTATCTTTTTTTCCCCTCTCTTATTTTTCCTTAGGAAATTCTCAATTTCATACCCAACGAAATTCCATCTCTTTATCTTCGTTCTTCTTTTCAGGTCTCTTTATTCTTCTTTACTTGACTCGATCAACGAGGTAAAAGAAGAAATCCTTCCAACCAGGCTACCAGAATTTGCCACTTCCAAATTATGAAGACCGAAAGACGGAGAAGCAAGCGCGCACAAGTTGAAATTGTGGGTAGATTTCTGGAATATTTAACCAATCGAAGCATGCCAGGAACAAGTTGCTACTAGTAAATGCCAAACTATGTATTTATGGGTACTATGATAGGGCCTAGTCTTCCATTGTCAGTTTTGGTTCCTGGATATCCATTCTCGATTCAAATTACCACTGTTTCCCTATTTTCGCTGCCACTATGATCCCTGGAACAAAATTGGGGTACAGCGTTTGCCTGTATAACGCCATGCGCGGTAAAGGGCTTTGTTCTGAATAGAGGAAACTAATTTTCGGACTATTTTCGTGTGTTGCCAATCCAATGCCAACTCAATAAGGTGAACAGAAATTGGAAACATAATTCAAGCACGAGTTTTTACTTACGACTGTGAACAGAAATATAGAAAATCCAGTCACAATAAGTGCATTTGCATAGTAAAATAGTATTGTTGTTCGTACCTCGTGTTATAAGTGCAAATGTTGGAGATGACTAGGAAACTGATTTTAATGTGCAAAATTATGGTCGGAAAATGGGGGGGGGGGGGGAAAGGTTATGAAAAGGTGTTCAAAAAAGGTGCAAAAAAAAAAGTCTTTATAAAATGTCTTCATTGAGGTCTAAACTTGTTACATTAACATTCTTTATTCAACACTGCAGCAAATAACAATTAGTAATTAGCCACATAGCTATAATTAATATTATACCGTTTTATAGCTCTCGTTCTGCTCTACAGGATTTTATGTAGCTGCCGAAGAAAAGTTAAAATCGATTATTTTTCTCTCCAATTTATTTTTAACAAAACATGAAAGAAAAGGAAAGCAAAACGTTCTGAAGCATTAAAGAGGGGGTAAAAAGGGAATAAATGTGCTAATCTCACGAAAAAGGTACACCAAAGTGTGTTCAATTTACTTGATTTCATGTCCTAAAATATATATCTCAAACGATCGCTGTGAAAACGGCTATATTTTTGGAAAGGTGCTGCACCTTAAAATCCGTTCCCTAAAGATGAGATACGTATTAAAATTTCGTAAACATAGAACGCTCTATCAAGCGAAACGTCAAACATGTCATCGCCCATGTTATTTATGTAAGCAGGTAGGTGATGATAAATTAATTGCGGTTCCTTGTTACGAATACTGCTTCAGTAATAACATTCGGCTTGGCAAGGCTGCATTACTTGAAATATTACAATCAAACAGATGACCTCATTCGAGTGAAATCGGGAAACGTAACGTTTATTGCAAAGTGTAACTCTGAATGTCATATTTTGAGATGCTTCTTTCCCTTCAAATATCCTGAAAGGATATGAATGATATCGAAATGTCACGGAGGAGGCTTTGTGTTGTTGTCGTTGATTTTAAGCCTCTCTATTAAAAAATATTCGCTCATAATCAATGTACTTTTCCTGCTTTTTGTCAATTTGTATCCACAGAGGGAAGCAAGCATTAACGTAAAGAGTAGTTAAAAATATCTCGCCAGATATCATACCAGATAGCTGGAATCGCAAATTCCATTACATATAGAATACTTCTTTTGTCTTTGATTTAACATGATGACTAACCAACCTGCGTATCCCTATGCATGATGTCCAAGAAGCTCTTCTAAAAGTAACGGAGTAACATGAACTATGCCGCAAAAAAGTAACTCAAGGGTTATGTTACTTTAAAATAAGTTACTTTCACTCATTCTACTGAACAGTTGCAAACTTCAATATGAGTCAAGCTCCGAGACATAACAGAAGGGATCTCTACTCGCTTTTCTCTGTCGTCATCGCTCGAGAGAATAACGCTCGAACAGGCAAAACAATGGATAAACACTCAAAGCCCAGTAGTACACGTATAACCTTAATTTGCCTATGATAGTGGCCCTCAAATATGGATCGTGAGGCGAAAGACGCAGTGGAATTGAAACTTAAGTAAACACAGTCATCATCTCCTGTAAAAATGTAGCTCAATGTATCTTGCAATGCAGTGATATATGAATATGAAGCAGATGATTGTGGGCTGAAACTGCCAGAACGGATATTTTACATATATGTGCCTATGATTATTGCCACATTAAAAATGATATTCCACTGTAAACGCTCGAGCGTGTGAGACTCGAACGAGTAAGATCGAGGGAAAGTGGTTCTGTGCAGTACTCTAATCCCTAGCCGTCTATATCATGGATAATGAAAACGCTAACCCACAGTATGGCATTTCTGGTCTGACGTTATTTTCTTCAACCACTCTCACTTCCGTTCATCTGCTTTGTGTAATTCTTAGAGTACTTAAAAATGACGATGTCCTCTGTCGCGTAGATCCTTTCCCGCTAGATCCGTGAAGGAAACCGTACTTCCGTCCTCAAGGCTAAGCCCAACCAATCACGACGCTTCAGCTCTCGATAAGACAGATATAGTTCAATCTGTACACGTGTTACAGTCCCTGCAGACGCCGAGGAAACAAGAAACCGAACGACTTCTCCGGACCGACAAGAGGAGACAGATTGGTCTTCCTCCTCCCTGCCAAATCCCACATAACCCGCTGAAACTTTCCCCCATCCTTTCCTCTCCTAAGGTCAACGGAGTAGAATCCAGACAATCCCCGTCGTTTCATTCTATTTGCTTGCCTTTCATCCCACTTATCTGCTTCCAGCATTTTTCGTCGTTTTAAAAACAAACTCCCATCGGAACAACCGTCGAAGAGTTTGCCATTGAAAGGAAAACCACGCAGCATCCGGCGAAAGATAAGGAAAGGACGAGCATCTTCGCAGTGACTGGATCTGCGGATCAGCCAGGAGAAGGAGCCAAAGAATACGCCTTGCTCCTTTCCTTTTCTTTTGCGCCGAAGAATAAGAAAGGAAGGAAGTTGCGGAGCTCGTCTGGATTAACCTTCTTTTGTTTGGTCGAGGAGAGGGAGGGGCGCTGCAGTCGCTGCAAGGGGCGTACTTTGAGGGAAAGCGGTCATGAAGTTCTGGCGATTTTTTCTCTCTGTCTTGTGTTCTCCCAGCTGACTTTATTCTCTAACAAGGAAGATCTCTGCAAGTTCTGCGGTTATGAAATTCAGAACTAGCATCGTCGCAGACGGTGAAGAAGTCGACGGGATATGCGTCCGAGATTTCGATTCTGTAGTTCTTGTGCTACACATTCCGGCTAGATCTGTAGACCGAGAGGCACTGGCTCAAAATAAGCAAAAGTGCATACAAATTTACATGCAGGCGCTTAAAATAGACCCTAAAAAGAAGAAAAAGAAAATCGGGATTTTATTAGAAGATATTGGTATTATTGGTCACGGATTGCTAGTTAAACAGTGAAAAAAATTCCTTCCCTTATAGATTCTTATTAATGAGAATTTTTATTTATTTAAGCCGCCTTTCTTTTTCATGTTAAATTAAGGTTGAAGCTTTTTCTGCCGCTTATCAATGTTTGAATCAAATTTTTGAACATGAGATTTAGGATAAGACATGTAATAAGTAATTACTCTCTCTCTCTCTCACACACACACACACACCCACACACTGTCTAGGCCTCTAAGGTGTCCCAGCGTAGGAAGGGAAAATGTTTTATTTTCTCTGATTTCAACGCCTAAGGTCTAAATCACCAACCCTAAGACCTTCTGTAAACAAACGGTCTCACCGATTCGATGTATCACTCCGCGTCAGCTGATCCATGACCGCAATCATCTGCTGTTACACTCATAGTTCGCCGCACCTATTCATTGTATATAAGAGCCTCTGAATGTGAGAACCCGTTCTCAAAACATCAGACGAATATGCAGCGGCATACATTGTTACTTTCCCGGTCATTCTCTCTTTCATAACCCTTAAAACTGCAGACACTGACACACCACTGCACTGGGATACCAACTTAACCACTTCATTTACTGGTTTCTCAGGATACTACTGACAGAACGTTGCATAAATATTGAGTAGAATCTGTTTCTCACCCCTTTTCAAAGGCTGTCCTTGCTGGTGTTTTGAAAACAAGCTCGGAGAACACGGAGACTTTCCCTCACGCATAGAACTCGGCATGTTATTTTTCTAAGGCTAAGTCAGGAAATATTACTAAGTTGCACTACTTCCTTGCTGCTCACATGATTATTTTTAGAAAATAACCAATGTTATAAAATATCATTATGTACACAAATCTCTAAGCTCATTGAAAGTTATATTACTACAAAATGTTCACACTTGCCTTGCCATGTCACCAAGTTATTTTACGAAGTGCACTATATTTGGCGGAACAAAAATCGTTATTAGGATGCTTGTCAAAGTTTCCAACCGCAATAAATTTACGAACTTTTAGTCTTGTTTTGATCATCGTCAATATATTTATTGGACTTACAGCAATGCATATGGCTGTTTATGCCCATTATATATTTTATTTACATAAGATACAATTTACATAAAATGTACAAACAAATTTCAAATACACTCCTATCTATATCATCCTTAGAAATATACATTACCATGTTATATCATTTTGTCTAAAAAAATGCAAGTAAAATATATTCAAAAAAAGAAGCCAAATTTATGGGAAATGATTACTGGTGCAAAGAGTTAACCATAAAGGTGAAGCAATAAGTAAAAAAAAAGAAAGAGCATTGGGTTTAAAGTGGGACGTCATTTGCGGCAGCGTATCCCATACTACAAATTTGCCATTGTTTTACCTTACGTAATGAATCCTGTAACAACGCTGGATTTTCGTGTGGATTATTTTACTTCTATGAGTTTGCAATGCTTTCTGCATGCAGGTGGTTTTGTTTACAGAAGGTGTCAGGGTTTGTGATTTGATATATAGTTGCTAATTTTATTCCATTTGGTGTAGATATATTTTGTGCAAAATTTTGCTGTAATAGGAAAATGTCTAGGGGTCACTCAAAGCCCTCAAAAATGCTTCATACTGGCTATATGAAGTATTGAACAATTTCACATGTGATTATATACAGGTCAGAGATATTAAGTATGCAGCCATGGACTGAATCGGTCATAATTTTAAATGTTATATTATTGCCTTGGTAACTTCTTCTTGATTATATTAATTCATCTGTGGACATGACTGTTGGAGTGCAATATCGTTGCCTTGGATTCTATTTGTAGTGGATGTTGAGCGACGTTTTTGCTGGTGTCAGTTGTTTAGTTTCTGCGCCTGTCGCTTGGAACCGGTCTTCTGCACGGGCCTTCTGGGAGAGGGCTACCAAGGACGCGGAGTCCTGGTGAAGGGCCTTCCGAGAATCTGGGTGCCAATCTTGTGCCCCGGAACTTCTGAACTTCCTGGGTTATGATGACTGTGAGGGGATCTAGCTCCAGGTCTTCTTGAATCTGCCTGTTCGTCGTACGGCCGCTGATGATGCGTGCTTCTTGTCTTTGAGAACTTCCAGTTTCCGAGGATTGTTCTTGGATATGTTGTAGATTTGTGTGCGCAGTTCCAGCGAGTCCTGAGATTCTAAAGATGGCAACCGAGTCCTTGGTTGACTCTGTGGCGGAACTGTTCAACACGATGCCGGAAGATGCGCCCGCGGTCCAGCAGTATCCGTAAATGATATGTTCTAACCAAAAACTGTCAGGATTGGCTGCCTATTGTTGCATCTGGCTCATTTGAAGTGCACCACCATACTCTTCGTGTTATTGATCTTCATCAGCCACTTCGATGACCAGGTTTCTAAGGTTTGTAGCTGTCTAGTGAGCCCCTTGGAAGTCCAGGTTAATGTTTTCCTGCTTATCGCCATAGTACACTGGGAAGCAGGCTGGCTCGACTGGTGTGTCTACTGTATATAACACATACAGGATGGGTTCCAGAGTTGATCCTTGTGGAACTCACGATTGTACTAGACTTCAAGTTCCAATATGAACCCGATCGCTGAAATACACTGGGCGAATTCCAAGAGATCAAACCAAGCTTCGACTCACTGAAGGTTGCCAACGATGCTGCTGAATGTCCAGCAGCTCTTATATCCAACTTTCATGAGTGAATCTCAAGGTAAGAAAGTGAAATGCAGAGCCTGATACAGGGCGTCGACCACAAAAAGCATGTTCCGGACGCTTGAAATAGCACTGACATAAAAACATTATCTTTGGATTTTAAAGCCGTAGATTTTGAACTGAATGTCATTTATTTTTGCAATAAAAACTTAATTTCATAGTGTAAATAGTAAAATTTCATTAATTGCTGAATGTAGTAAAGCATCACAAAGATTCCATTTTCAATATATCACATGGAAAAATTTCATGACGTTTGAGCGATATCAAAAGCTCACCTAATTGGCCTAATTTTTTTAATTAAAATATGTTCATGAGAAAGGGCCAAATGAGCAAAACTGTCCGATATTAAATTTTAAAAACTGGATCACCAATACACACACTAGACGATGGTTTGGAGGTTTGAACAAAATGCTTATTAATAATTCCAGTGTTTGTCTGCAATTATCTTTATCTGTGCTTAAGTTAACCTTAATACAAGTTTGACCTACATTTACTATGTATTACAATGTATGCCAAAACCTGTATACATTACTACATACACCATTAACTCTCACTAGGCTCATATTGTGATTTCGCAAGCCCCACCTTCCCCTTTCCTGGCGTCCAGGTTGTTCACAATGGCTGCGAGATTCTCTCCGAGGAAGGAACACCAGGGAAGAAATCGCATTAGCATTTCATTCCAGAACCTCCTGGAGGTAAGAAGGAAGATGCCGCGAAACAGACGGAACAGCAGCATTCATCAAAGCCCACGATAAATGACACGGGGCGATATTAGATTACAGGAATCGACCCGAAAGTATTCTCTGGTTCACGAGGGCCGAGAAGAGAATAATACTGGTGGTGAAGGAAGAGAAGCAGCTCTTGATTCTGGAAGATAGAACGGAGGCGACGCAAAGCCATGAAAAAAACATGCACATAAATTTTTGTATTCTTTAATAAAATTTGTTACAGCACTTGTTAGTAACTTGTAAATAAGGCTTTCTTAACACATTTCAAATCATCAATGTTCTTTTTGTACTTCCATTAGTTTTCGTTTTGTTATCCTGTTCTGTTATTTTGTTCTTCTCTTATGCGCGTTTAACACTACCATTTGGAAGTCGAAATGCATCGTATCAAGGATCATGCATTATTAGTTCTTTAATTAACAATTTGGGTTTGAGATGTTGGTTCACTTTACGCACAGGAAGGCTTATCGGGCCTGGACCTACAGTTTAAAGTTGTATCTGAGTCACTTGTGACCCGGGTATCGAACCCGAGACACCTTGGTTACAAGGTGACGACGTTACCACTGCGCCATTGGAGAAGCCCTAATCGACACGATCATACTCGATCTTCTTAAATGATGTATTTTTAGTACCCCTTTACAAAACACTAGTCTTTCCATTTTTTTGTTTTTGTTTTAATTTTTAATAATAGTAATATTTGTTTGAAAATGTTAATGTCCATTCTAAAAATAGACAAAATATTTTATGTATTCTATCTATTTAGATTAAAAATATCCGTTTCCACCCTCACTTATAGGGAGATAACAAAACGTGTCTCTTATTTCGGTTCTTTACCTTATATACATATCATATGGCAAACTATCCTATCCTTTGATGCATTTTGATACATATTTGTGTCGATTTATATATTTTTGGTTCTGTATCTACCATTCATCTGTTGTGCTGCTGCTTCTCTCTTATTCGTGGGTGTTCGTTTGTGGATTTCTCATCATCAGCAAAAATGAAAATTCTCTCACTAATGTAAAATAAATGTTAATTATTGTCCATCATCCGTCATACTCACTTGACATGGCACCCTGCAGCTTCTGGGTAATCGCCATGATAAGGATGAAATGGTGATTGCACTAACCCGATGAAGGGAAATTCACAAACGAACATCCACTCCCAGCTAGAGCTAGAACCTGTAGCGACATCAACGCGCTCGCTCTCATGTCACCCGTGTAGGCCTTGTGCCTTTAATGCCTCTCACGCTTAGTGTGGAGCAACTGTTAAGCAATTTAGAAGAAAGTTTTTAAGTCAACGAGCTTGTCAAACAAACAAACTTGCTTTTTCACACCAGTATTGGTAAAAAAAACAACCAAGCAGGTCACTTACTTTCCGATCACCCCGTACGGACGATAACGGGAGGGAATTGGATCAAGATGCGAGACACAAAGTGGGTCATAAAAATCTAAAGGGAGCGCCAGTTTCGGGACTTTTTACATCCTTTTGAACCGCGGCTCTAACAACATCTTTCCGGAACATTTTCATCCATCTAGGTCAAGTTACAGCAGTGGCGCAAGGAAACGTCTACAACATAAGATATCAGCCTCCTCCTACCCTGGACCATGGCCAAATGGATGCCTTTCTAAAGTTGCGGCGACAGTACTTTACTTCCAGCGTCATCTCCCGCGACTCTGGACCGCAAAAGTTTATCAATAATTCCTGCATCAACACATCTTACGACTCAGCGCTTTTCTCTGGAGATTTTTATTTTCCGCCATGTTCGGCCGCACTTAAATTATTCGTTACTTCTTTCTTGGCTGTTAGAAAGTAATAATATCCCTAACGCTGGTGATCGCACGTGTTATTACTCAGCATCGATAGCTTCGGTCCACTTTCTTTCTTCACATACGAGAGTCATTCAAAATATTGCACTGTGCAATTTCTATTCTGTGGAGAATTATAAACGTCGAGGAACTATCCCACCATTCTCACTAATATTCTAATTCGGACATCTTCAGTATAAAGAGAGAGGGACGGAGAGAGTTAGGGGAAGAGAAAGAGAGACAAAGAGAGAACGTAGGAAAATGATAGAGCGAGATAGTAAGAAAGAAAAAGTGAAAGCGAAAGATAGAGGACAACGGAGTTATATGATCCTCTCATTTAAAGTAGGAATATACGAGGGCGGTCTCATAAATCCTGAGCTTCGTCCAGAAGGAAACCATGCAAGACCATAAGTCTAGCCTATTTTTCGATATAGTCTCTTTGCAGATTTAAAGTGCTCTGATCCCAGTCTCTTAGAAGCATTGCTGAAGTCTGTCTGAAAGAGAAAGGTAAGAGAGAGAAGGAGGAAAAATGCCTTTCTCGTTCCCCACTCCTCTCCCTCTATCTCTCTCTCATTCGCACATTTCTCTCTGGGAATCCCCTCTCTCCTTACAGGGGAGGGAATCGTAAGATAAAAAGGGAGAGAAAAACCCTCTCCTTTCCCAACACGGAAAGGAGGTTGCAAGAGAGAGAGAGAGACAAAACGAAGACTGGGAGAGAGGGTTTGTAGCAATCAGGGGATAATGCCCCTCAATGTAGGAAAGAGAGGCAGGGAATGCGGGGATGGTATCTTCCCGTGGAGAGAGACGGGAAAGGGGGTCAAATATTCACCCACAGCATTGACGACTTCATTATCGCTGTCAAAACGATCTCCAACAAACGGATTTGTCAGGTGCATGTTCCAGCAATTCGAACCCGCATTTATGTATCGTAGCCATGGCAGCAAGAGACGTGTGGCGGCAGGCATTGTCCTGATGGAAAAAATCATCCCTCTAGAAGGCGCTTGTCCTTCAAAGCCTCTCGTTTGTTTGTTTTGAGTTGGTGTTTTAAGTCCACTTTATGGACAGTAAGGCTAATCGGAACTGGACCTTCGGTTTAAAGTGGGATACGAACCACTGTGCCATGTACCTCCACCGGGTATCGAACCTGGGACCCCTTGATTACAAGGCGACAACGTTACCACTGCTCCATTGGGGAGGCCCTTAAAGCCTCTCGTACCTTCCTCAACAGTGAAGTATCTGGTGACGGTTTGCCCATTTGGGAGATTCCATACCTACACTACACTTTATGCAACCCAGAACACTGATGTCATCATGCTCCCAACTGATGGAATGGACTTTTCCTTCCTTAGCGTAGGCAAAGAGGCATGCTTCCATTGTTTCGACTGTGCTGGACCATCTCAGGAGTGTAGTGATGGACCGGCTTTCGTCAACAATGAGAAATCGCTCCACAAATCAGTCTGGAGCAGCCTCAAACAGCACCAAATTCTCTTTCCAACATCATGAACCTCGCTAACGTGTGTTCGTTTGTAATAAATTTTGAAACTCAAAAATGAGTAAATCTTCAACTAGTGCGCTCCACCGTTGATTTCGACATCTGCAGATCCTCGCCAATGTGGCAAATCCGTCACAATAATTTTCTGCACGTTGTCCACATTTTCCTGTCACCACCTCCACAGACCTGCTCAAACATGGGTTATCATCCACGCCCAGTCTTCCGTGCCTAAATTCAGCTACCCATATCTTGAGTTTGGTAGAGGAAGGAGGAGAGGACCCTACTCATGGATGTTATTGGGTTGCAAACCTTATTTGTGCACGTATTTTTCCTTTACACCCTGTACTTAGCACCATTTCAGACATTGCATAACAAAAACAGAAAAGCATTTCGGAACGAAAATATGCACTCACATTGTACACAGAATGAACTATGCATTTCCTTAATTATTTTACAACAAAACAACTGGGTCTAAGTCAGTCTCATTACTCATTACTCGTGGGATAACCTTGATGAAAAGATTGCTATGGAAAAAAAGTCATCAAGTCATACTGTTGTTCCCAATGTCGGAGGGGAGAGGGTACATCGGCCATTCAAGTTTCTTTTCCCGACCGAGAAATCCCACAGACATCGAGGTTTCAGTCTCTCAAACTGCTCCCATTTCCCGGTTGAGGATATGCCACGACCCAAACTCCATGTTTTAACCTGCAAAATATTTAGATATACACACATCAAAAAGAGATTAGGCGAGAAAGGTGGAGAAGGGGTTGAACAGGAAACAGATGGAGGGGAAAAAGAAAGAAGTGGAGTGTAGAGGGAGGGATGAATAGAATGAGGGAGGAGACAGAAAACAAAGATATATCTTTATTGACTTTTGAGAATTTCACGCCCCAAAAACTCTATTCAGACATATTATTGTGTTATTTATCATGGCATGACTCTCATTATTCACATCAATAAGATTCAAAAAAAAAAAAAAAAGTGACATACTGCTATCTAAACAATTCCTCTAACGTGAAAACATTTACGTTTTTCTAAAATTCACCACAATTCGCCGCTCGGCTGA
Organism: Lepisma saccharinum; assembly: GCF_977018435.1. Taxonomy (NCBI): domain Eukaryota; kingdom Metazoa; phylum Arthropoda; class Insecta; order Zygentoma; family Lepismatidae; genus Lepisma; species Lepisma saccharinum. Next base: position 149,131,182 of record NC_139229.1, on the reverse strand, counting down.
AATGAACCTTGCACTTTTTGGCGCTCGATTGAAACTGCCGACAGATGACACTCTGGTTCTGCTACCTCGAGTATCTGGGGGTCATCGAATATCAATGAAACTGTTTGGCAATTTGTTCACCGTAAACCTGTTTTAAATGGGTTATCCAGACAACGTACATAAACAACGCACGCGGGGCAGATTTAAATTGCAAAAGAAGTTATCTGGTATGCTGATGTTTGTGGACAAATTTCTGCAAATCCCCTCCCCCCTTTTTCCCTTGGCATTTCATCGCCTCGCGCCATTGAACTGTTCAACTAGAAACAAAAAAACGTCGAAGTGTTCAAATTTCGTTTCAGGAACGAAAAAATCTGACTAATCTCTTCAAGTTTTTGCACATCGTATTTTTATGACTAACCATTTGTGTTGAACAGCGAAGAGTCAAAGTAATACGGTTTTATAACAGGAAACGACCGTCTCCGAATACAGTATGTGAAATATCTATGGTTCGTTACAAGTAAAACTGGCATGTTAATATCTTCTGGCCCTTCCAAGTATTTGAAATACTGTTTTTGCGTCATTTTCACTCACTATGCTCGCTCTCTCGTGGAATATCAGGTTCGTAGCAAACCTGTAACTATAGTGAAGTCTTGCTTTTCGGTTAAGGTGACTTCGGGTTCACGTTTATTGGTACCAAATTGCAGATCTCTGGCTTTACGACATCCTGAGATAGAGTTAGACTGTATGTACACGGACGTTAAAATCAATACAGTCACTCAAAGAGTGCTAACGCTTACGTTCCAATATGAATTTCTATGAGTCAGGGGACTATTTCTGAAAGGTTGTATCTCTAGATTTCTGAAAGGCAAGCCGTTATCTCCAACACCTGTTTATAAATGTACATACACAAACACTCTGTCTTGCACAGACTAGAGATGGTACAGATACATACGTAGATAGTGTCCAAAAATCGAAGCGGTGACGAGACCAAATACCTAAAGAGACTTATCGAGACAAGACAGAGATATTTGTAAACTAAGTTTAATACGTACGACATTTGAAAAACAGAATTACTTTATTGTGCGACTTTTTCTGACACTACAAGTTGATATCTACCTGATTGTACGTGGACTGTAAATTTAAAAGTGGCAACACTGTCAGGAAGAGGTGATAACACCATGCATGTGCTATCAGGCATTAAACATTGTTAGTTGGGGCCGATGTCGGTGTCGGTGCAGCGAGTGCTGTTGTGTATGTACGAGGTTGAAACAAACACCATTCTATGTACTGCTCTAAAACATGTTTATGATTGTGGATCAAAATCCAGGTGACCCGTGGCAAATGTCATCAAGACTTGCATGAAGCCTGTTGGGATGTGTCAGTGAGAACAACCTGAACATGAGGAAAATTGTATCATGCTGGGTTCCTGGTATTGTCACCATTGTGCAACCATCAGATGCAGCTAGGAATTGTTCCTACAGGCTTCATGCAAGTCTTGATGACATTCTCGTGCATTGCCACGGACCAGTTGGATTTTGATCCACAATTGCTGTTCCACCTTTGTAAACATGTTTTAGGGTGGTAGTCATTTCAATCTCGTACATCCACAACAGCACTCGCTGAACCGACAACTTTTGGTACTCCACACACTGACACGGACCCCAACCAACAATGCTCAATGCCTGATAGCACATGCACGGTGTTATCACCTTTTCCTGACAGTGCTGCCACTTTTAAATTTACAGCCACGTATTTAGTTGGGTCACATTTTGTTTATTGTATGTACAGTCACCGGCAATAAAACTTGAACTCCTAGATACTGAAATACTAATTTCCTTGCAAGGCGATATATGTGTTGCCTAACTCTACGGCCGTAGTAGAAGTTGCCATTGAAAATTTGCTATTAAAATCCTTTTATCGCCGTAGAGTTAAGCAACACACATAACGTCTTGCAGGGAAGAGAGTATTTCAGAATCTACGTGTCCAGTTTTTATTGCCGGTGACTGTACAAAGTTAATGCATTTATGGCAACTGTGAACCTATAAAGTATTGCTCCGTAATCCATGACTATTTTCAGCAATTTTCTTCTTGTTACCCTCTCCCTCAACCCACTACGTGTTTTGTAAGGACTAGATTTTTACGTGTTGTCAGAATTAACATAATGTTGTACAATTTACTTGGTGATACTTATGCATCCCACTCTACAATGTTGTTGCATGCATATTTAGGCTAAGAATGCCATTTTTGGAGGACTTGTAGTGAAAAGAAGAAAACAGAGAATATAATAAGAAACGATGTTAGGCATAATGGCCATTATACACTGTGAACGTCTGTGGCGGTAAATGATATCGTACCTACCTTTTTGTATGATAAATTTCAAATCATTTCTTCCATCTGGGCAATGATTAATATAGCCAGATGTCGGGCATACCTGGTACTGAGGTCTGACACGACCAATGTTGCCAGTACACCTCGTAATTTCGAAAAAAGCAACTTTTTTAATATAAATATGTCATATTAACACCATAAAATTGTCTGTAATGCATACATTGAGTAAAAATTTATACCCACACAGACCATCGATACACATAGAAAATTTTTGCAAGCGACTCCACAGCTGGCCTATATCCAAGTTTGTTTTTACTTCGTACAAAAACTTTTTTATAACTTAGTAAGTTATTCCGCATACTGAAGGTTCATGCAGAGAATACTTTTTTAATATTTTAAAAACATCCACATAGACAAAGATAATACCCAGTATGTTTCATGTCTCTATCGCTTTTTGTACAAAAGTTCAAATCTCGGTTGCGTGACTTTTCGAACACCCTGTATAAACATCGAGTTTCGGAACCGGGACGAGACTTGCACTTGAAGAGCGAGACGAGACCGAAGCAAATGTTTATAAATCGAGAAGGCTGCCACAAGTAACTCGAAACGAGACTACCTTTCTCGCACACGAGACGAGACGAGACTGACTCATATCGTGGAGCACCACTACGTAACCTACGAGAGATTCTGCGCTTCCTCCATCTTCCACTTCAATATCGTTTCCGGTAACTTTCGCTTCACTGCTCGTCCCACTGTTGCTAAGCACTGGGCCCTGCATATAGTCAAGCCTGTGGTTCCTTGCAGAAGTAACTCTTCTCATGCTTCCAAGGCAGAAAAAAAAGGGAGCGTTGCCATGGCAACCAGTCCAGTATGGATATGAGAAGAATAGCTTCCGGGGGACAGTAATTAAACGAAAGACGTGCCGTGAGATAAATATACATGGGATGAAAGGGTTGATCCCGCCATGAATGAGAATCAGGTTGATTGCGTGGTTAGGGTTGGGGGGCGGTGATGAAGTGACTCGCGGAAGGTACGAGAGAGTACGATATGCACCAGGTTTCTTAATGGAATTGTACTGATCAGGCACGATGCTTCTAAAATGCTAATGCATTAGAGAATCGTCGGAAAAGTAGAGATGTACTGTTGCTACACACAAGATGATATTACTATAAATGAGAGAATAGTTTGAAAAACAAGAATTTGAGTGTTTTTAGAAAGAATGAAAGACGAAATGTCGTTGAATTGTTGTTTTAATCTAATCGGTACTGGAACTACAGTATAAAGTGGGATCCGAACATACCTCCACCGGGTATTGAACCCGGGACCCCTTGATTACAAGACGACGACGTTGCCACAACGCTATTGGAGAGGCATGAGCAAACAGAAATAGTTTCGCGTTCTCCTAGCCCTCTCGTGGCCGTGCCACGATACTGAAATAGAATTCAACAATGAAGGAAAAGTGTAGTCGTGCTTCGAGAATTACATAGGAAAATATGTATACAAAAGAAAGATCAAATCTTGAAATGATGTCGGTGATGAAATTTATAAACAAGGTCAACAGGAAGGAGAAAACAATGTCTAAAGCTTGAGGCAGTGCAGCAGGGAAGAAGTTGAAAACCAACCGTTGGAAGAAAACCGAAACGAAGAAAAGAAAAAAGAGCAAGTCTTGGATACACAAATACAAAATGTAATGATGCAAGTTATGTGGAATGAAAATAGGAAGAGACGCGAGTGCCTACAAAGAGGGCCAGAGGCGGGTATCACTTGATTTTCCCTCCAGTGGGAATGTGGAAAATGAGGACTTACTAATTGCTTTCTCATATTTGTATTATTTTTCCCCTCGTTCTCTTCGGTCATTCCTTCTCAAGATTTTCGCCTTCCTTTCTAAAAATTATCTACTCTTGCTCTGTCCTGTTCTTGTTGAATATTGTTTTGATACCTTTTCTCCTTTTCTTACTGTTGTGCTTTCTACTTTAATTCCTTCCCTTCTTTCTCTCGCGATCTTCTTTTACTTATATTTATATATCTGTCTCGTTTCTACCGTTCCTTCTATACCTCTCTGCCTCTTGTATATTTTATTTATCCTTGCATGTCTGTCTCTTTTTCCTTTCATTTCACTTATTCCCTGCCTCTCTCTTCTCGAGAATGTTTCAGTTCTTTATTTCTTTCCTTCTCTCTCTCTCTCTCTCGTGTATTTTATTTACGGTTTATTTCTACCTCTGTCGCTGTCTGCTTGTCCCCCTCACGCTTCATTTCTATCTTCTCTCTCTCACTTTACCTGTCCACTCACATTTATTTCTCGCTCTTTTCTCTCTACTATCCCCTTTTATTTATCTGCCTTTTTCTCTCTCTCCTATTCACAATTTATTTCTGCCTAGTTTTCCTCGCCCCTCACTTAATTTCTGCTCATTTTGTCCCTCCCTTCTCTCACTCTCACACACACTATAACCCTCATTTTCTCATGTGTGTGTGTGTCTCTCTCTCTCTGTGTTTATCTTAAAAAAATTCTATGTTACGATGAACTGCAAATAAATCACAAAATATTCAACAGAGGTTTATCACAAGAAAGAACACTAAATATTGTTTCTGACTCCCCTGCTCCCCTCAGAAAATTTGTGCGGGTTTACATGGTAAGTAACGCACGGATACAACGAAACGAGGCTTGACTAAAGCCGACTAAAAGATAGATAAAGGATCAGCTGGAAGGGTGCACAAGATAATTGGAGAAGGGAAAATAATCTAACCGGTTACATGCATCTTGGTCAGAAGCTATAAAGGTTAATAAAAGAAGATTAGGAAGATATATTACAGAATTAGTAACAGTATACCTTAACCAATAACAATGGACGCTCAACAAAGCACACTTCCCACATTCGCTAATGCACGAAAGTGACCCTATGCTATTCACACTCTTCTCTCATCAACCGCCAATGGTCGTTGCCCTGCAGTTCGCTTTAATCAAGAGCGGCAAGTACAAATGAAACCCGATTGTAAGCAGGTGGTTCGCCGGGGCACGTATCCTCACGTAGGACATAAAAGTGTCTCAGAGGCCGCTACTAACGGCCGTTATTACTCGTTATCGCCACATTTACGTGCTAATCACTCTGCCGCTATGAGGCGTTAATTTCTGAGCCGCGAGGTCACTCTGTTCCCATCTCTAGCGTGCTAATTATGTGGAGACTGAATGCAGAACCTCCGTGTTCATCACATGTAAAGATCTTATAGGAACAATGATAGGTACATGCGTTTAAAACTTGATGGGTTCATAGGATACTCCCAACCAGCACAGCTCTTTTACGGATACTACCGAGATACGACAGGTGTGAGGAGAGATTGTCTCCTCCTCGTCTAGCGTTTTAAATGCCTGCCTCGTTTTCGGAATTGCATCGGTATCGAAGTCCAATTCTCGGTCTCAAGTTTCGAAATACTTATAATCGCACTGTACCTTAGGCCGACGCCAACGAAGCTGTTCCTGAAAGTCTTCTCCTTTCGAAAACATTCTATAATATTCCAAATTCTGGGGGGGGGGGGAATCATCTGCTCTTCATTCACGAGCATTTTCGTGAAAATTGCTTTCGCTATTGTACGTACACATGTGTACGTACATTTGCAAGAAATTCGTGGCTACGAAGATATCTACACAAAAGCGAAAACAAGACCCACGACAATTCACATAAATGCTCTAGAAAGAATTCTGAGAGCATGTAATTGTTCAGATTTTGGAATACCATAGCGATTTTTTGAAAGGAGAAAGATCTTCGAAAACGTCTTTGCTGACGTTGTCCAAAGGTCAAGACAAGCCTTAGTATAAACAAACTTGTCGCTGCGCGAACATTTTGATGCGTATAGATGATTTCACCCCAACAACTTTTCTCTTAACGTTCTTTTTTCCCCTGTTTGAATGTTCCGACGCTATGAACGGTCATTCAGTACTTAATGTATACCGCCATACTCGTAAGGAGTAATACAAACTGTATTTATTTTATAGCTTTGATCAAGTGGGAAAAGTGGAATTCATTTTCATCCCCAAATCTGATAATCATAAAAGCTCATAATTGTCATTGATTTTTCCAGGTTCCTGGCTGTATTTTCAAAAATTTCCTGGCATTTCCAGGTTTCCCCGTTAAATGGAAACGCTGCAGCACAAATGTATTCACTTTCCACCCCGTGATGAAACTGCTCGGAGATATCCTCTTCCCAACTAAAGCGCGAACATCTGAGGAAAGTCAGCATCCCGTGCCAAAAGAAGCCGAGAAAGAGGAATGGACCAACGGAGCCTCGTCTTGGTGGTCCCAGTGTAAGCCAGCCATCGATTAGCCGCGGAGCGTATCAGCCAATTGAAAATCAATTACCAACTGGCCATGTTCTTCCAGGAACAAATGGAAGGAGGCCAGAGAGAGATTCTGGTTATTTTCCTGCGAGGATGAAGAGTAATCAGACGCTTGGTGATTAGTGGTCGGTTCTGACCTCGCTATATTTTCCCTGTTCAGTTTACTCTGACGAAGGTTTGAAATGTGGGGAACCTGCTCCCCATCGCTCTTCTCAGTAAAGCGTGGGACATTTTCCTGACATGGAACCAGCTCGTATTCAGACTCCTCCTTTTAAAGCCATAAAGAACACCAGGGTTTCAACTCGTCTTGCAAAACCAACTTCCATGACTTGGAACAGATTATTCAGGTACTTTTAACCACGGGATGGCGCATATTTTATCTACCATTGTCGGTTGGTAAGCATGCGCAAAAATCTTTCATGCTTGGGCACCTGCAAGCATCACAATTTACAATCAGTCTGGCACGGAATGCTGGACTGTTCAGACGCATTGTGGCAGTGCAAGATTTCATCCGAACAGCGAATACTGCGACTGTCCAGTGAGAGTCGGTAAACCGGTGCCAGAGCGACAAAGCATAGAACCAGTCAATAGAGGATTCATGCTGGGGAATAATTACGTGAAACTTGAATTTTGGTTAGTTGTTATACCACTACTAGTTAGTAGCGTACAATGCAGAAGAACCCCCCCCCCCCTCTTCCCGTGTCCTCCAAACCTAGTCCCTGACCAACTAATGATCGTAAGCAAATACTCTTGTTTAGTCTTGATCCTCATCAAACGGACTACAAAAAGGTTATGTATAATTTTTCACTAGCGGTTTTGCCACAATTCTAAAACAAATAATCTTTGTACTTTTTAAAGTTTTTACCTTGCAACGTTTGAATAAAATAATAAATAATAATATTAAATAAATTAAGCGCCTATCAACGTCCATTTTCTCATAAATGCTCCAAATGGTGTCAACTTTAAAAAAATAATCAATAAAACTGTTTTTAAAAATAAAAGATAGTAGCCTATCGTAAAAATAAAAGTCTTTACAACAATTTTATGAGAATAACTGCGAGTTGAAAGTCTAAATTCTCGAATCAAACAATAGTGAAATGTTAGAAGACTGTTTAAGTCTTATTATTTTTATAAAGTTAGTTTAAATAACATTTTATAAAGAAATACAATATTTTCATTGTAAACATACCTTCGTTATAAATGATACTAAGATAGTGAAAATTGTTTACATTTTTTTTAGTGTTTCTCATTTGATCGTTTCCCTTCTTTCATTAGGTCTCAAATTCATCTCTCTCACATTTAAATAATGTAGTGAAGGCAAGAACTCCCATTTAACACTTGGAATGTACAGTGTCCTGTTTATTTGCTGCATATTTAAGATTTCTCTGCGAGTATCACCAGCAAGTACATCGTACCACACACAAAGGCTGTGATCGTACTATCAGACATTGAGGTATCTCTCTCTCTCTACACACAAACACAATATATAGTATATTATACGCCTACACCGGAGTCCAGAGAATCGAAGGTACTGTTTTGCTTGATAAATACCTGAAACTTGAAAACTCGCACATGAGAGGATTGACCGTCTGCCAATCAGTATCTTTAGAGTAGTAGGGGAGACCGGGGTAATTAGAACAGGAAACAGCCTGTAGAAGTTCCACTGTAAATTACTCAGAAAGTTACTGATGGATTTTTTAAAAATTTCTACCATTTAAAAGGACATCTTTTGCATATTTTTGAAAAAAATAATGACCATACCTGCATTGCAAATACTCGTCCAAAAAAAAAAATTGTCATGACACCATAAAATTGTTCGAATTACCCCAGTTGGGGTTAATGGAACATAAGTTAGAAATTTCAACTGAATAGCTTTATATTGCTGTTGGGGTAATAAGAACATCATATATAAATGTCCCATTTACCCTGCAAATTTGAACACAATAGCTCTACTTCTTCTGGAGTTATCAATGCTTGTTTAAATAAAATCCCAAGTTAACGTCTTTTTTCATAAAGTTCAATTTCCCAGCTGTGAAGCAAATATGTGTGAATGAAAATCAGTGTTCTATGATTTATTTGAAAGGTTACAGGCCATTCTACAATGTAGTAAAGAAAAAACTTCTAATAGTTACATGTACAATCTAGTATACCCAAGCGAAATCAAGCAAATTACGCAATGTTCTAATAACCCCTTTGCAGAAATTTTTGGGGTAATAAGAACTTTGCTTATAAAAACCAGGCAAATTGCCCATACACAACCAAACTCACATGAAATGATGTGTGCCCTTATGTTTTATTATAGGGGTGAAGAAAATTTTGAAAGGGTTCTTTCATTCACATCCAGTATATGCAGAAGCAGAGAAACACCAAGCATGCGTCACATCATTTTTGCAGGTGTATAATAAAAGTCAAATAAAACTTACTTTTGTGTAGTTATTCCAATAACAAATTTTCTGCATGTAGGTTTAGTGTAGGTACATAGGTATGAAATGTTATTACACCAGTCTCTTAGTTTTAAATTATTCTACATTAACATGTTCCAATAACCCCATGTTCTAATTACCCCGGTCTCCCCTAATACATAAAAAGCAGGCACCCCCAGAGTATATTTTTTCACATTTCAGTTTGGTAGCTAAACACTCGTACACAAAAAGAAAAACAACCACGAAACGGTAGCAAGCCATGTTTTAGTGTAAGCACGCCTAGCGTATATCGTATGAAACTCATAAAAGACGCTTAGAAAATAAAATAACCTCGTACATGAAATACACACACACAGACAGATATACCGTATCTCTCTTGTACTAATATGGACACTTTGGGGATTGATAATACATGGAATTATTTCTAAAAATAGTGCGAACAAAACCACGGCCAGTACGGCCGAAGACAACTGTCAAAATACGATTCAGTTAGAAAAATGGAGAGAATACAAAGAATAATCCTTAGCGAACAAACCCAACCGGAAATTTTATTTTTCACGTAGTTGAATACTGAGATATGCGAGAAAATAATTTCAAATGGAAAGAACAGAGTAGAAAAAATAATATACGGATTGCTTTGAAAGAGAACACACGTGCAAATATATACAGATGGGTCGAAATGGAGCAAAGAGAAGAGGAAAACCTCTGGGTGGGGGGCAGCGTCAAAAGGCCTTGTATTAGCAAATGGAATGATTCCGGATTCCCTAATGAATTGTATGGAAGCGAAAGACCAATCTACTGATTGCAATTGAAAAAATATACGGGGTATAGAATAATGAAAAAAATGTCCAGGTAAATTGAAAACAAATAGTTTGTAATGAGTTGTACAAACATTTGCTCCTAATAGAACGAAAACTAGAGGGAAAAAAGTAATGGGAAAGCTACTTTCCTTTATAATTTTGTACTTCCCTTTGCGCCTGTCAATTTTTTGCCTGCTTTTGATTTCATAATATTAATTCTTTCGAATTCATTTGTTTTCTTTTCTGAGAATTAACACACAAAGAGACAAATGGCAACCGAACGCAAATAAAAAGTTATTTTTTCTAACGCTGAATCTACATTACTTGCGAAGAGGGAAGAAAATGTAACAGCATGGATTGATTGTTGATTGAGTTGGTGTTGTTTACTTTATGCACAGTAAGGCTAAATGGGACTGGACCTACAGTTTAAAGTAGGATCCGAACCAATATGAGCATCCACCGGGTATCGAACCCGGGACCCCTTGATTACAAGGCGACGACGTTACCACTACGCACTCGGGGAGGCAGTAACAAGATGGAATAAACCACTTTCTTTACTTAATAGACGACAAAATGCGCGGAAAGAAACATCCATTTCTTGCATCGGATTTGAACACAGACGTCGACATGCGTATATACGACGGGAACATATGGACGCTCCAAGGATTTTTCCAAAAAGGACAAGCAAGGCATTTTTTCAAAAAACAATATTTCTCCCCAACCCCCACAGAAACATAGCTCCAATTTGAAATGCAGGTATTTCCGCGGCGACCTATAACATATTCTTAGATATCGCAAATTTCCGTGACTTAAATGAATCGTATGCATGGAATATGTCAATTTGGGTTGACATTAATTTTCCGGCGGTCATGACTCCCTCGCCACCCCCTTACCGGAAGCATACAAGATATACTTTTGCCACAAACGATATGTAGCCACGACGGGGAATTGAAGACGATTGTTTGCTCTATCTCTTGTCACCTTCTCACTCGTGCGTTAGCCCTTATCAATGAATGCCAATCAAAAAATAAGTATTCCAAACACGAATTGGAAAAGCTATTGGGTACTTTCTGATGATTGCGGATAACACACGATGCCAACTGCTCAGTAGAGGATTCATATCTAGATTATTGGAACGTCAGATACAATTGTATGGGGTATTGCACTTCCTCAAACGCAAGCGTGTCTGCAAATTCTCAGCATGGGAATGTCCCAGCACAAAATAAAACTAACACACCGAAAAAGACATAGGAGAAGCAGCGCCACTCGGCGAAGCAATCTCGCAAATCAGACGAGACCGCTGAATGAGTAAGGTCGAGACTCAACGTTGTATCAAACCGCGCCAGGAACATTGTTATTGCAAGATGGTGCTCGACCTCACACCCAGCAAAGATGCTCCTCCACCTTCAGCTTTGCATTCTCGCAAATCCTCCTCCCCTCCACTTTCCTGGAGAGGAACACTATTATGCATATTTGATCCCAGGCAGCCGAGTTTTGAGGAGGGAACGGGAGAGATAGAGAGACAGGAGGGGGAGGGAGAAGTGAACAAGGCGGCAACCCATACCTCTCTCTATTGTGCCCGTATAGCGTTTTCGCACTCTATTTATTTGCGTTTAATTAGTAGGATCATACACGCCCACCCCGGGGGGTCTTGTCATTCCCTGGGTCTCCAAGACAACGCTGGGAAGAGAGCAAGGGGGCCGAAAGACTTCGCTCGAGGAGAGATGAGTCTGCTATACTACGGCATCAGTCGTAAGAGCAATGCATATTTCAGATAGGAAGCTCCCTCGGAACTTCAACGGTGTATTGAAACTTGTCGCTTCGCTGATATCCTTGTGCAGCACATTTCAAACGTATATATATATATCCCCTTTTCCAGTAAACTTTGTGGGGATTGGCATATGTCTTGTAACATTTCAGCTACATACGTCAACACTGTCTGCAGAAATATCAACCATTTCCAACTGTCGAACTTACTCGACACCCAGGTTATACGTGTGTACACTAGAGATCTGCAGGGTGAGGATTTAGCTCAAGCGCCAAATAGTTCGCACGGATGACGCTAGACGGCGTACGGAATTGAAACCTTCTTCGCTAGAGCGAATAACGCTCGAATAGCAAAACGAGCGGTATACGCTCGAATCCCAGTACTACACGTATAACCGTAATTTGTCTGTGGTAGTTGGTCCTCAAATATGGATCGTGAGGTAAAAGATGCAGTGAAATTGATACTTACGTGAACATAGTCATCATCTCCATATTAAACTGTAGCTCAGCATACCTTACCAATACACAGTGATATATGAAAATGAAATAGATGATTTTTGGGCTAAACTTCCAAGACGAATATTTTACATACGTATATGTATCTGCGATTATTGGTACACTACTACTATGATATATGTAGTAGTAAATGGATACAAGAAGGTTAAAGTAAACTAATCTTTTTTAATTGACGCACAAGCAAAGTTGCGCGCGCGCGCGCGCACACACACACACACACACACACACACACACACACACACACACACACACACACACACATTATTGTATTACTTTTAATCAAAATATCTGATTTAGACTTGGAAAATTAGATTGTTGATAACATTCTGACATAAATGTTGGAATAATGGACGAATGAATGCGATAATTCAACCGAATATCGCAATTAAAAAGAAAACAACATGTAATATATTAACCTGCAGTAGAGAATTGGACGGAAGCATTTTCATTTTACATAAATATTGCCTGTAATTGAATACATCAACCGACATCGACATAATATTTTAGCAAATATTCAATTATTACGCAAACTGAGTACCTCCATAAGCATTAGCACAATTGACATTTCTGTCTGCATTTCCATGTAATTAGCTGAAAAGCAATACAAAATAGCATATGAAATTCAATTTCACAAACAAACGTATCTTTTAAGTAAGTGACTTGTAGTGATCGCCAAGAATTTAATTTTAGAAAATCCATTAACTGAAAAACTGTGCTCGAAATTTAGATAATAAATTTAAATTTGATATTTACATGAGAAGAATTAATCCCATGCTTTAAAAAAATTGAACATGAAGTACTGACAAAACTAGTTATCCAGCTAGTTGAGGAAAAAAAAATAGCTTCTTCATTAGAGCGATTAAGTAAGAAACTGAGTCACGTGGGCAACAAATTAACATTTTAGGTGGCAGTACCTAGATATATACGCTTATACTCAGAAGCTTTATAGATTCTTACATCAATTTGAACGAAGAGAGACAATTCAAATATATGTCCTTTTCGAATTTTTCTTTGATGTGCCGACGCACCCAAAACAATTTTAATTCAATCAATCAATCAATCAAATCGTATTTTTCTTTTACGTCGTTTTTCGCCTCTTTAGGCTAACTGTGACGATTCCTTGAAACTGATGGACACTCACAAGTGGCATGTCACAGTATGTTTCTAAGTCCACTTTATGCTCAGATAGGCTAATCGGGACTGGACCTACAGTTTAAAGTGGGATCCGAACCACTATGCGCCTCCACAGGGACCCCTTCAGTCCCGATTAGCCTTTCTGTGCACTAAGTGGTCTGAAAAAAAAACCTCAAAGAAACAAACTGAAAATGAATCCTTATACAAAGGCCGAAACTCGAACCCGCAGCCTTCGATGACGAGGTCATTTGCAGCCGTGGAAAATTTATCTGTCGAATGGCCTAAGGAAGAGCAACCACCAAAGTTTCAAAGAACTATCAGATCTCTAGGACATTTATGGCTCACATTTCTATTAGTTTCTTCAAACAAAACTAACATTTCTCGAGATTTGATAGTTTAGGTAGAAAAAAGTATGGCGTCATTCTAGGTGATTCAGTCTCAAGGTTCGGATAGTCTGAATGACATTTCCTCTGAAATGGCGTCTCTGAACTTTACGACATGCAACATACCAAAGTTTAACAAATACCAATACCTCCACTTATGTGACAATACTGCATTGTTAAGGAGTGCTTAAAGATAGTAAATTGTTGTCTTCGAACATTGCGCGGTGTGTTTATGTGAAAAATGCAACGCTGTCGGTGAAAAGGGACGTGGTCATCGACATAAGTTGAAACTTGACCAAGCCAGAACTATTTTAAGTTCACATTATGCACAGAAAGGCTAATCGGGACTGAACCTACAGTTTGAAGTGGGATCCGAAAAATACGTGCCTGCACAGGGTATCGAACCCGGAACCCCTTGATTACAAGGCGACGACGTTTACCACTGCGCCATCGGGGAGGCAGGCCAAGCCAGAAAGACCGACGGTATCCGAATCACTGAAAGTTAAAGAATCAAACCCGGGACTCGGTACGATGCCTACAGCCAATCATTAGTATAGATCCCAAGAGCTTACGCCAACCGCCGAGGCGGAATGGTAGCGCAATGCGCTACGACGTCAGGAGTCCCGGGTTCGAATCAAGGCCTGGACATGGGTGTTCTTTGTCAGTGTCTCTTCACCAACTTAATCACATCATCACTCATTTTCATCTTCGCGATTTGTCAAAAGTGGCAGAAAAGCGAAGTAAAATAAACCAAATAATTCAAACTAAGACTTCCTTAGAAATTAAAAATTGGTACAATTAATGTCAACATAACGGAAATAAATTAGGCACAGATATCGTCTGGCTGCCTTACGAAAATGAACGAAGAAATCTGCAGTCATTAATACCTAGATTGGTGGCGGCAGTTATGGTTGTATCTTCAGTTAAAGCGTCGCCAACGGGCGGGCGAGGTTGAGATCCAGCCCCCTGGTGAAATAGTCTTAGCTCGCCAAAATAGCAAGAATCAGACAAGGGATATAGAGAGGGGGGGGGGTTGAAAGAAAGGAGAAATAAATCGCGACAACGAGAATGGATTACACGAAATTGACGAAAGGATGCTCAAAGATGCCACACACTAATTTGATTTTAAAACGCAGATTAAAGCGATAACAGAGGCTAGAAAGGAAATCTGAAAGAAGGGTTAACACAACGTATCTTATGTTTGGTGTAAGAAAAATAAATTTATCACAATAAATTATTTAATGCATTGCCAAACTTGAAAATGATAGTTGTGCTTTTCCATTGACCATATATTCTTTTAAAGACGAACCTGCTAAAAGGACCATGTCAGGAAATATCAATCTACAAGTTATGCTACCAAATGCATTTAAAATTCACGAAACCACAAGGAATGAGAAAATAAGGCATAAAATTAAGTAAAATGTAACAAAAAAGGCAAAAACTACTGAAAATAACCTAAAAGCCAAAAGAAGACTGACAAGCGTAAAGAAATAATGTTTTCTGGTTCTAGCTGAAGGCAAACGGACTGTTATTCGATTTAGCATTGTTGCGTAGGCTCAGAAAAGAAGATGATTCTTCATCAACTTCCAAGCCATAGTCAGCACATTCCTTGCTTGACCAAATACTATCTGTTGGAATAGGACAACAATTTAAGTATTTTAAGATGCAAATTGATGAACGTTAGTGCCAGAAAGAAGAAACAAATACATTGAGGTGCTAGAAATATTCGTCGATTTCAACACCGAAATATTTTTTTGCGAACATTCTGAAAGAAAATTATTCAAATTAATTGCTTAACTCCATGCTCAATGTATCTGATGCCACATTTACAAAAAATTTTTTTAAAAAAATAAAAAATAAAGAAAAATTGGAGAGAATTGGATTTGAACACGCAACCCTTATTTCTTATAAAAAATATATTTGTGAGGCGAGTAGTTTACCAATACTCTACAACATCGCTTGTAGTAAATGCTTTGAAACGTGTTGATGATTGCTCAAGCTACCACTTTTCTATGCGACGGACATATTTTCGCTGCAAATTGCGAGGTTCTTTAATTTTCGCTCATTGCACAGTACTTTTTAAAGTGTTGCTATTCTTTCATTTACATAAACTATTCGTAATTATGTCCCTTTTGTGTTCAATCTTGTCAGCGATTTCCTCCTCACAACAGTTTCTCTGATTCCAATTTTAACATGCCGAATCGTAAGTATTATCTGACATTATTTCTCATACTTGAGTTTTCCGTATTGTTCTCTATTGATATGTTGAGCATTTATAGTTTCTGACTTCATGCTATAAAAAAGAATGCAAATCTTTCACCACAGGGTTTCTTGCCTAGTAGAGGGACATGCAGCAAAGTTGGCTACTTTCTGCTGGTTCTCAAGAGCTATGTTGCCAAAGTAATGATTTCTGGACTTAGAAAACTTTCAGGGCTGTCAAGTAATTTTTGGAGAAGTGTACAATATCAGAGCTTGTAATGTGCAAGCACGTGCACAACACTTAAACAATATTTGTAGAAAGTCTTCACATAATGTTTGATATGTCCTTCCTAGGAACCTCTTGTAGTTGCGCCTGTAATTGTGAGCTCTTGCACAAATGTTTTAAAAGTTGAAATAGTTTGCCCTTGCAGGTTGCGATTGTGCCGAATCGCTGTGTTGTTGCCGCATTTTGGTGTGATTAAGGGCATGCGGAACAGTTTCCGCCATGCTCTTTCCTACGAGTCAGTGTTGTCAACTTAGCTACTTTGGGACCAGATGTGGCTCTTCGTGCACTCGTTTGGCTGTGAACTAAGGCTCCCGTCCTCATGCCCCACTATGATGCCATCACTGGCTCCGGCCTACATAGACCAACTTTTGCCATGAGTATACATTTTGCACGTGGCGTGATATATATTGTTAGATTGGCTGCGACGCTCCACCCTCTCTAATCTCCCCAGCTACTTTATTTATAGCGCCGTGGAGATGACATTAATTTGTTAAAATGCCCTAGGAGACACTTTATCCAGCCTTCGTAAATCTAGCTCCTTGAAAGTCAGTTTTAATTCAATCTAATGTGAAATTTAGCTCTCTTATGCACATCAGGTTTGGCAACACTGACAGGATGGCCGTAGGAGGCAAGGAGAAATGCATTGCGCTTATGGGAGTATTATTTGATTTGTTATCTTAGGAATATCAAACTTCCGATAGCATAGAAAAATATATCACCGGAAAGAGGGCAGTTTGATGAAGCATTTGACAAGCGGAAAAGTCGAAACTTCCATTTGATTATCTGCAAGTTGAAGTTGTTGAGTTTCTTTCCTTCATAAGAAATACATGGGATTCTGAAAATTCACACATCATATTTTTCAACTATCGTGAATAGCTTTATTTTATATTGTGAATCTTCGTCTGAACAAAACCCTGTTAGAGGATGAAAATATTACGTTTTTAGTGTATATTTTTATACAATAAATTTTGATTGGTCGGCAATCAGCTACAGCTGAAAGTGAGATACGAAACACTGTGCAAAGTACAGTCACAAGCAATAAAAATTTGACTCCCACATCCTGAAATACTCGCTTCCCTGCAAGGCATTGTGTGTGTTGCCTAACTTTACTGCGGTGGTAGAACTTGGCATTGAAATTTTGCTATTAAAATCCACTTATCACCGTAGACTTAGGCAAAACACACAACGCCTTACAGGGAAGCGACTATCCCGGGAACTTTTGATTTCAAGGCGAAGAGGTTATCACTACGCATCAGTAAGGCCAGAAAGATAAATGACTTATCTAAAATAATATGGCAGACATCTGCTTCATAAGTCTGAAAGTAGTCTCAGCAATGCAAATTTTAGATATTTTTTCAGGTATCACACCAAAGTCTCCAAAGAGATCGGAAGGGTCGAACACATGTCTCTGTTTCATCTCGATTTTACATATGTCTGTCTCGTTCTCGTTTTCGTCACAACAAATCTCAAAAGATGTAGTCTTGTTCCCGTATTTACCAAGATTGTCTCGGTCTTGTCTCGAATTTCAAGACGGGGTCGAAGAGACATCTCTGCGTCCAGAACAAATTTTCCTCCACCTCCCGAGAATATACAGTTGGTATCACTGACGCCCAACCTTGCACTGCCCGCCCCTCGTATTGATTTTCCCATTTCCCTGTTTCCGGAAATTTATACACGGGAGATAACTTCGTACGGGCTTAACATGGGGGTAGTTAGAGGGGCGCCTGCCCCCTTAAAGGCAGCGCACACATCGGCTGGATGACTCGCCCAGCCACTGAGGAAGAACAACACAATAAACATGCCTGGCGAGGTTTTCTGTGCTTAACTCTTATGTTTCTTCGCTGAAGCAGCTTTTGAGTATGTTGGGGATACTTGGGTGTTCCTCAAAATGACGCACTTGCAGAACATGGCAGCCTGGAGACAGAAAAATGTGTACTGGATAAAAACTAAGGCAAGATACACCGTGAAGCTAAGGTTTCACTAATCTAAGTTGATAGTTTTGAAAGCATTTATGACCGGACAGATAATGTATTACGATTACTTATTTATATAACTTCTCTACCTCTTAAACCCAATCGATGGTAAGCTGTGTGAATTTTGGAGGAACCACGCTCGGATCTCTTCCATCCCTTTCTCTTTCCTCTACTTCCCTCTTGAACATTTCTCTTGTGTCTTCATCTCTTCTTCTATACATCCGTTCCATTACTTTCCTTCCATTCCGTTATTTCCCCCGCCTTCTCTTGGTTCCATTCCGTTAATTTCTCTACTTTCGTTCCGCTCGTCCCTTTCTTCCGCTTCCGTTCTTTCCTTCCAATTCGCTTTTCTATTTCATTCCTATATTTCAGTTACATTCCATTCCCTTTGTCTCTTTCGTTCCCTTTCCCCCTCATCTTTTTTCCATTCTATTCTATTATCTCGTACATTTCGGTCCTATAACTCAATTCCATTCCGGTATTCGACCTTCCGCCCGTTCTTATCGCCGATTTCTTTCCATTCATTCAGTTATGTTCTCCTATTTCTCTCCATTCCCTACTGTACTTCAGATTCCTTCCGTTCCGTTCCCTTTGTCCTCATCGTTCCCCAGTGTTCCTCTTTCCCCCTCCTTCCCCTTGTTCCATTCCGTTCATCTCTATTGGACAGTTCCCTTCACCGCTATACCTCAGTTCCCTTCCTTTCATTCGTTCTTTTCCTCTCCTCTCTGTTGTATCAGTTCGTTCCCAACCCCAGTGCGGCAGCTACCCGGTACTTTTATGTTATACTAATTTGAGATGAACAAAAGACATAAATAAATCAGAAATATATTTTCCTTCATTCTCTATGACTGTCTACCAATGCTGAGGCAGTTTTTCAATTCAACGCCTGGAGAAATCAGCTGATTCGGGGTTAAAAGCGTCGTCAAGCCAAGTTGGAAGAGCATTTTCGTCACCAAAGGAGCTTCCTTGAAGATTGATGGATTGAAACCTGAAAAGGTTGCAATCCGAAGGCGCAAGATCGGGGGCGTTACGGAGGATTTGGAATAACTTCCCAACCAAGCTCCTGGATAACAGCTTTTGTCATGTTAGCGGAGTGTAGGTGTGCATTATCAGGTCGCGGCTTTGTCTTCCTGGCATACTCGCTGATTTGGTTGCCCTTGCCCCTATGTTAAACTCAGACAGAAGAATATGTCGCAAATGTTGCTTTTTTCCCCCACTGGACACTTATTGTTCTTTAGCCCATAAATAATACCGTCTTTCTTGAAATCTGTAAAATTCAATGTGTATTCAAAAGCACAACAATTCCACTCCAATTGATGGAACATTAAACGATAAACAAACTCCTAACACCGCAGTGTTGCCATACCAAACACAAACGCAACGAACTTATGCATCAACCCAATATATATACGGAAGCCATAGATTATTGTTCAACCCAGCAAGTGTGGAAAGTACAGGATGAATATTCGGTGTTGTGAAATTATATTTTTCTTACAACTTATATTTTCAATAACCCCCATAGCGCGACAGCCCGTGATAGCCTTGGCTTACCTACCGACTGCTGGTCTCCCTCCCACACTGTTCCTCCGTCACCTGTTATAGCGTGGAGATCTTAGACCAGTATTGGGGTGACGGGTGGTCAGCCCGACGAACCCCCAGCCGTTGTAGGTTTTCTCGACCGGGTTACCGCTCACTCATTCGGAGCTCCCCAATTTCCTCACGATGGTGGGTTGCCACCGGCCATATATTTTCAATAATAACGATAATTTATTATGCAATGACCCATTCTCTTAGGTGAACATCTGCTTCAAAACGTGGCGAAAATCTGGCTAAAGAAATTTCAGCAACTCTGAAAGTAACTCAATTTAGTTACTACTTGCTTGATTGATTTATTGATTTGGTGTTTTAAGTCCAATTTATGCACAGTAAGGGTAATCGGGACTGGACCTACAGTTTAAAGTGGGATCCGAACCACTATGTGCCTCCATCGGGTATCGAACACGGGGCCCCTTGATTACAATGTAATTGCGCATGCGGGG
The DNA here is from genome assembly GCF_977018435.1 of Lepisma saccharinum. Classification (NCBI taxonomy): domain Eukaryota; kingdom Metazoa; phylum Arthropoda; class Insecta; order Zygentoma; family Lepismatidae; genus Lepisma; species Lepisma saccharinum. The sequence goes on along the minus strand of NC_139229.1, from coordinate 149,111,025 downwards.
GGCCCCCTACTAGTTATTTGAAAAAGTAACTGAGTATCAGTATAGTATTACTTTCAGAATAACTACTTACAGTTGCCGTTACTTGAAAAAGTTACAGAGTTATAGTTACTCTTTTTAGAATAACAAGGTACAGTTGACACTAATTCAAATAATAATTCAAGTTACAGTTACTCTCTTCAGAATAAGTAGTTACAGTTAAGGTTACTTGAAATAATAACTCGGTTACAGCTACTCTTTTCAGAGCAACAAATCACAGTTGCCGTTCCTTGCAATTGAGTTTCAAAACAAACCAGTTGCTGTTACTCGAAAAAAATATCTGTTATTTGTATTGAAAGCAATGCCTACGACTCGCACTGTTCGTAGCGAAAATATTTTTTGTCGTCCGATTCACGGGAGCAATGGGATGGCAACACTGGGTGGAGCAGTGACGCGTACGGAGTGAAGCCACCACCCGAGCTAAAACTCACGGGAACGCTAAAAAGCGGGGCCAATCCAGCGTTATCTACCGCGAACATCCCGGTTAAAATTTCAAGCGGCCAACTAAAATATCAAATCGGCCAAGTGCCTTTTCATGTTTACTCTAACCCGGGTCTTTACAGCCTCGGAGCCCGTCCCCGTTGCATCGCCGATGGAAACAGGTCGCCCTGACACTCGCACGTGCGTTGATGGCGGAAAGCTCATGCGCCAAACGCATCAGTGTTAATTAAGATTCCACAAGATGCGGTCATCGTCATGCCATATACAAGAAATCGCCATTCATGCTCGCATCGCTGACGTCACAGTGCTAGAACGGTGTGGAAAGGGGATGGGTTATGAGCGACTAGAAAGACCCATTAAAAGTTCTTGGTCTTTGTGCCTTAAATGAACATAAGCTATTCCGTTCCACTAATTTGCTGGCTACGACAGTGCAGTACTAACTACAAACACAAAAGTAAATGCACTAATTAACGCAGGAAAGTGCACGAAGGCTGTAGTCTCAAGTAAACATCTGAATGCTTCATGCTTTGAATATGCACTAAAATCTATTAATATAATAATTATCATAATTCTCGATTCTCGTTTAAAAAATGTATTAAATTGTATATGGGCGTCCATCTGAACCAAAGTAAATTATGTGGGCTTTCTAAAATATATGTCTGATGTTTAGAATAATATCTCTTTCCTCGAATGCAGCAACTGTTATATAAACATTTCAATAACTGTTTCATAACCGTTTTAAATGTTATTTCCAATTTACTGTCGGTATTAACAATAATAACATTAATAACGTCCTGCGGTCTAAGGTGTCAGGCTTTGAGCTCCGCCTACGGAAAGCGCGGGGGTTGGAATCTCCTGGGGGGAACCGTAACATCTCTTCTAAGATTTCAGCCCCTGTATAGGATTGGTGGCCATCCACTAACACGAGGAAATTCGGGATCTACGAACGAGTAGCGTAACCCGGTCATAGAAACCTACAACGACGACGTCGTGTTGACCACACGTCACCCCGAAACTGGTTGGATGATTCTCCCACACTCTGGTGGGAGTGAGACCGGAAGTTGGTAGGTAGGTAGGCGGGCAGGTAGGTACTGATCCTCACGGACTGTTGCGCTACGGGTTATTGTACCTAATATCCGCTTTTCAATATCAACAATGAGTCTAAAACTGGAATGAAAATTTTGGTGGGAGGATTGAGTATTAAATCTGACGGGGGGAGGCCTATGAAGCTCTTGATAAAGTGTTAAATGTTAATTTTTCAAGGGATCTCTGTAGTGGGGGGAGGGTAAGAACATTATATTTTTGGGACTATATTTAACGATATGGTATGCACACGTTTCGGCGCTGAAATGCAAAAAGAGAAGCTGAAAAAGTAAATAACGCGGGATACTATGAAAATACTGAACCCCACCCTATTAGTTGACGGGTCCAAATAGTCGAAATGATGACGGATCCATATTATTATAAACTTCGTTTAGTTTTGCATGACACAATCAGAATCATTTGCTGCTTGAACATTTTAAAAATAAAACATAAATTCATAATACGATCATCTTACATGTCACAATGTGCGAGTTTACTTAGCTTCCTGTGCACAAAGATTCGTGGCGTAAAATTTACGACTGTAACTTCCAACCGCGATGTATAATATAAATGGAAATGTAAGCCGCAAGTAATACATATTTAGAACTTGCAGTGACAAACGTTGCATTGCAATAGGAAGGAGGGGCACGGTATGAAGCATGCGTTCAAAATACAAAGTTGTTTCTCTTGTGAGATATGTGGAAATTCACATGCAACCCAGTAAAAAAGAACAACATTCAGTTTCTTTTGTCTTCCGCCAGTGCCTCATGCAAGAATGGATGTAATCTCCCGCTGCATGCGAATAAACAATTCCTTCTACATTTTATATCGACCAGCGCGGCAATGAATATTTTAGCAGTTTCTGCAAATGGAAACCTCGTCGAGTTTTGCATATCTACTCCTCGGTCTGTTTGACACGCCCTCAGTGTTTCTAAAGCTGTAATAGATGCGAAAATGAGACTTTAGTCTCCAGAAGAATTGTCTGAGGTAAGCTTACGTTCGTGATCTTAATTCCACACGTCTGCTCTCCTCTTAGTTCAGGAACAGGTACAGTTGCAAAGATGAAACTTCGTGATTTCGGTAAACAAAAGATTCCTGATGAGGCAATGTTGTGAAGGCCCGTCTCGAGCTGGAAACTGCATCCCTGCAGGATGCTGACTGCAGCCAGAGTGAGAGGGATCATCTGTTGTTCGTTTATTCCACACGTCTCCTGTCTTGTTGACAAATGTGTAATTGTCATTACTGTTTGTAATTTTTAAAACAAAGTGTATGATTGTCTAGGTTATTTGACAAAATTCTCTTTGAGTGGGATCAGGTCAAAGTATATTGGCCGACCTGAATTGATGTTGTGTTGCCATGCTAACTATGATAGGTTTTTGCTGCTGTTTAAAACTGTTCGTTTGAATGCCTAGTTGGCAACGTCGTTTGGCCACTTGGAATAACAAAACCTAACCCACTGTAACTGCTGAGCACAATATCAAACAATATCGAGTCTATTCTTAGAAAGTTGATTAAGTAGTGGACAAAGGAGAATTCTTCATAACCTAAGTGGCATCCTGAATGTTACATGCTCATATCACATTATTACAATAGCATGTTTAATTATTTATAATCGCGTGATGTTTTAAAGCTAATTTTTCTTTCTTAGCTGTTATTTAAGCCCTCATATTTCAACACAGTTAAGAGTCCTCATTCGGAAGCTCCCCCATGCCGTCAAACGACCTCACGTAGCCTCTGTGTTCACGTATCCACAATCTTTTGAAACAGAAGGACATCTCCATTAATCAGAGTATGTGCTGTGTAAACTAAAATAGCATGTAATCTCTCCATCCAAAGTTCCGGGTTGAATTCCTTGCTTTGACATGTGGGGTCCTTTGCAAGTGTCATTTCATCGAATGGACATCTATATTCATCGTGATATTAGTGTGTAGTGAATGCTTTTGTGTATTGTAGATCTGAGAGATCTGTCAGTATGTCTTTTCAGTTATACCACGTGAATTTTCATTTCTCTATGGCGAGTCCATCATGTAGAAGAACAGACAAACACAACGAAGTGTCTATGCTTTACGCTAACCACTCCGCCACGAAGGCTGGTTATACGTCTGTCGGCAAACCAAACCTTAAGATGACCATGGGTCACAGGAAGTATGCATCACGGCATTTGGATAAAGCGCATTTTATTGAACCTCAAGACAATATCTTGGTATGTGTATATTCTCTACTGATGACGACAAACGTTGCAAGATGTAACATAACACCGATGGCTATGAAATGATAATGGGTGCAGAAAAAACATACCCATCTTCCAAAGAGGAGTGCAATCCATTTCTTCACCTGCTGGAAGGGACATGTTAATTAAATCAGCGAGCCTAGATCAAGAACCGCGAGGACTCTCACCACAATCTCGAAACACCTTCAGGGTCGGGGGTGAGAACGAGAGGGTATGTTTCCCTGTTTGTATTGGAATTGCGCCATCAAAAGATAGAGTTGGAGTTCTCGTGCCCGGCAGGGGGTGCGGCACACATAAAGCAAAATCCACAAACAATGAGAGCACTACCTTCGGGGCATGTTGAGGGGACGGTAAGCAGCGAGAGAAACCAACAATCCACTTTTCCAAAGCCGATCTTCCTGGGAAAAGGGAATAATTAAATACGACGCAGATCCTCAAATATTTATGGCTTGCAAGTCTCGGAGAGGTGCAAGGACAGATGGAAAAGCAACTGTGCTTGTTGCAGGGTGAGCTGTGCATTGCTCTAGCCGTGAGGCATACGGCCAGTTTGATAACGTCCGTCTTTGTTTATGAACGGAATGAAAAATAGGCTTTAGGATGGCAAATACGTGAATAATGTCAAAAGCAAATGAGAACATTTTCCATGACTTTTAGCCCTTCACCAAAACTACACACCATTCATAATTATGACATAGGAATATTGTCAACTCTAAGCAGGGAAACTGAATAATCCAGATAGATTCTGGAAATATATTTCCGAATAAAACTCTTTGATATATATATATATATATATATATATATATATATATATATATATATGATGTTTTAATTTGGTGTTCTTTGTAAAAAAAATTATATATATATGAGAAGAATTTCGAATGCCACAAGACAGTCAACACAATGGTAGGGAATGATACTTGAAACCATTCCAAAGAGGATTTTTCCCAATACAGATAAAAAATTAAAAAAATGAATGCATGGCACTTACCTTCCCCCAACTAATAGGGCACTCCCATCGCGCAGAACCAACCGGAAGAAGTCGGTGTGTGACTCGTTACCGATGAATCTGTATACGTCCTCCGCGCCTGGAATGAAAGACGCCACAGTTAGCATACAATTGACTAACTTCTACATTTTTTATAGAAAATGTCTCTTTAAAAATTTAATATATTTACTTGTGGAAAAACATTTTTTAATTAACACATACATAAATACACATGAACACATAGGAGGCTAGCATTCTACTATGAAGATATTACAGCACCGTAATCTTACATTTTAGCACCCTGCACATGTATACGGTGGTGGACTAGTAGTTAGGCCGCACGACTGCTACGCGAGAGATCCGGGTTCAATTTCTGCGGTGGGATTTTTCCACCAATATTCCTGCATGAAGTTCTAGTGCCCATGGAACGTCTAAACAAAGGGTACCTAGAGGTAAAGGTGATTGGAGTGTGATGCTGATCACGTCGCTTCCATTATGGCTGAAGTCGAGAATATGTGTAGTTCACACCAATAATTTTCAGTTTTATATCACTTTTAGATAAATATTGTTGACAGAAAAAAGATCAATCCAAAGTATTACTAAGAGATAAAGAAAGTCAATGTTATTGTAATAAAACATTGCCCCCGTCATCTTTATATGCCCTACCCTTTTCCACTGAAAATTGCAAGAAACTGTACGAAAACACAATGAGCAACAAACCAACTTGGCTAATGTATACGAAGAGAAGATTCTGTCTCGGAGGCGGTGAAAGAATTTAAATGTCTGGCTACCTCATCAATACCGATCCCGAGAGTTAACTTGATAAAGGTAGTTTCTAGGAAGGTCAGGGAGAAAATGAGGTAGAGTGAGATTATTTCCGTAACAGCTCTGGCCGTTCTGCGCTTGCACCTTGGGAGCGAGTCATAACTCCGACGCCTCCAATCAAGAAGTGAACCGCTGACGTCATCTCTACTCTGCGCCTATAGCTAACTCTATTGCTCACGCTGTACATTGCTCGTAGCCTCGCTGGCTAGACTCGCTCAGTCAGCTGGAGATGTTCCGAATGCACGCGGACTCTACTTCGTCAGCTAGAGCACTATAAACAGATTTCGCACACAAGAAAAACTTATAAAAATCATAAAGGTGCGGAAACTTTGGGCGAATGCAAATTCAACATTCTATATTGTAAACGAGTTGCTGAGATTTTCAAAACAATATAATACAAATAATAATGGGAGTTAATATATTTGCAAATCTTGTGTGTTTCCTCTTTGGTCGGTGTCGATCTTAATATTATGTTCTGTTTGTCGAACTGTTTCCTCTACAGCAAAATACAGTAAGTGCTTTCATAAAACTGATCTAATGCTCATAATATGATTAATGCATAGTCCAGACAAAACTATGTCGACAATTTCTGAACACCGCAGAAGGGAGTTGCCCGGTTGCCTACTCGGTTCGATTCCCGAGGTTAGTGATGTATAAATTTTTATGTCCATGTCCATGCATAAGAAAAGAGGCTTTGTGGTCCATCCGGATTCTCAACAATGGATACGTGGAAGCCTCCTCGATCATGGCAATGATTGGGAATGTATGGTTCCCTACCCCCATACCCTCTATATGCCTTCACGAAACGGGACAACGCACGGCGGGGGGGGGGAGATGTAACGATACTCTGGTTCCGGAACTTATACTTTCCGGAACTTCCTCCGAGTTTTCATTATCAGAAATCTCCCTCCCTCAGCGGCAATTATTTCATCAAAGGGCGACTGTACGCCGGAGCAGGCAACTGGAAATGTCCCCCAGATCTCCGTGCAGCTGTATTTCTTATCCAAGAGGGATTCCGGGGGATTGGAAATCGTGACGTCAGCCTATGAAGCGCCCTTACAGAAGACAAATTGACTGTCTGCGAGCCTCTGACGCGTCCGGCTAACTGAGTACATGGAACCGGAAGCAATGAGATTATACTGATTCTGGAGCGAAGTTGCTTTCTCCTTTGGCCCGGAGTCGCTGGAACTGGAAGCACCCGAGCGTCACCGAAGCGTGCCTAATAGGATCACAAACTTCTCTTAACTGCATTGAGAGTGCGCGTTTTATGCCGGCGCGACCAGAGAAAATGCCTCTTTCTCCCGAGAGCAGCGTATGTCTGCATTGAAGTTGGAATACTGTGCTGGGACACCCAGAAGGGTCTTCGTCCTTTCAACAAAAACCTCTGTCCTCTTCTTCCCTCCTGGAGGAGGAGGAGGAGAAGTCCTGCCAACCAGGACAACGGAGGCTGCGTTAAAGAGATGACCCTTTCATCTCAGTCTCCGGGCTCGTTGGACATCAGAAACCGGTGGAGGATCTTCATTCGTAACTGCATTGTATACGTAGGAAGCTGCGACAATTTTTGTAAATGTCAAAGTACTTGTAGCACATTAAAGTAGAGAGAACGTTCAAGCACCCTAGAAGATCCGAAATATCTCTTGAGCCGAATTCAACACCTTTCCGACTTCCATTGCCACAATACCAGATCACGCGAAAGGTCCCTGCTGGCCATTCCTCTCAGCAACTTCGATGACAATTCACATAAAATAAAATTTATCATTTGTTTTTACAATCTGTGCATAAATTTAAGTAATCAAATAAATATCGTTTTCTGGAGGAGCAGATTAGAGCAATCGTGTCAAAAGTCGATTCACCTTGGGAAAGAAAATACGTCGATCACAAGTGTCAACTGTATTACACTTTCAGTCCATGGACGCCCAAAATAAAGGGGCATTGGAACCCACCCCCTACCCGCAATGAATATGGAAAAAAGGTGATAATACTTATTATTAATCTTTAAATTCTTATTGATTGATTGAGTTATTTTATTTTACTTGGCGTTTTGTGTCTCTTGGCTAATTCGCGAAGATGGGGATGAGTAATGAAATGATGACATTGATGAATGGACATTCACAAATAACCAAGGCCAAGCGGAATTCGAATCCGGAATCCTTAGCGTCGCAGCGCGATGTGCTAACCACTCGGCCACAGGGTCAGGCTGTAAATTTTTATTGTCGACCTCCGTGAAGGAGTGGTTAGCACAGCGCAAGGGTCCTGGGTTCCAATCCCGGCTTGGGCACGAGTGGTATTTTTGAGTGTCCCTTCATCAATTTCATCATGTCATCTCTCATCCTCATCTTATCTTCGCGATCAGTCAAAAGTGGCACAAGAGCGAAGTAAAATAAACCAAATAAAACCAAAATTATATTTTCCATTCCTTCTGCTTTTTCTTATACTTTCGTCTCCCTTCCTATGTTTTACAATCTATTTCTGTTTGTTCACTATCCCTATTCTTTATTTCTTCTACGATTCCTTAATGTATTTCGTATAATGACTTGTATTCTCCACCCGTCTCTTTTCATTTATCTTCATTTCTCCACTGTAGCTTTCTTTCCTTCATTAATTACTTCATTCATTCATTCTCTCTCTCTCTCTGTAAAATGACGTTATTATACCCCAACACACACAGGCGTAAAAGAGTTAATAAGGGAATCAGGTTATTGAAAGAGCATTCAGAATGTCACATGGGTAAGGAAATTCAACAAAATAATTATAATGACCCATTTTTTAAATGATTTTTTTTAAAGAAAATTAAGTCGAAAGCGGGTTCTGAGTCCCTAACCCCCTTCGCTGCACCCATGTACCAGAACAATCTTGCATTTTGACCCCCTACATGTCCATCTCTCAGTTCACAATATTTCCTTTTTCGCCATCCTATTGTTTATCCAGTCAAGTCTGCACTGCAAGAAAGCCAGTTGTTTGCGAGTCCAAATGGGTCAACTGGATCTACGTTGACGGAACAGCTGGGCAGACGGGGGAATCCCGATAAGGGACGAGACGGAGGGCGTTTAATTAACAAGGGGATTCCCCGTTGTTCCGACTTACAAAGCGAACTAATTATTTCGTTCCACTGTGAAAGTAATTGGATTGGTTGCTGATTCCGGCAAGGAGAAGGAAGGTTTTAAAAGAATTAAAGGGGGGGGGGGTGATATGTGACATTTATAGTGAAAGAAGACAAATGAAAGACCAGACGGCTGGGGGATTAGGGTCACAGACTACCATGCTATTTTTTTTTGCTCACTGCAGAAGAAAGAGTTATCCTTCTAACAGTAAGTCAAACGAGGGTATTTCAAGTGTGAACGAGAATTTAGTTTGCCAGTAACGTAGGAAACAACAGGTAAAAGGAAGCATGCTGAAACAGTTTCAACATGTTGCAGTTTGTTGGTACAAGGTGAAAGAATTTAGTAATACGGTGTATCTTATACAGCTTATGTTTCACTCTTTGTATACACGGTTATAAGTCAATTCATCTCCAATAATAAGAATGAAACAAAGACAAGAAAGCAGTAGCGGCGATTGGGGAAAAAACTTGGAAAGGGGGGGGGGGAGTAAGAACAGTTTACTTTCTCTTGGTATACAAGGTCAGGGACAAACATGGAAAACGTGATGGGGGGGGGGCAACTGTTTCCCCCAATCGCTGCCACTGGAAGAAGGAATAGAAATTAAGGCTTTAACGCAATCTAATCATGCAGGTTGAACTGTATTATCTGCAAATTCGCTGTATAAAGAAGCAAACTTTCAGGGTATTAATGAGTGTGCAAGTAGGACTCCGATCGTCTAACCATTCAGACAAAATCAGAATGTCAGAGGGCTAGGGTTGAGCAGTCATTAAAATTTGGGCAAAGGAAAACACTGTTTTCTCTGAAATTTTTACCGATCTTAGTTAGAGGATGGACGTTTGTTCCATGGAGAACGAACCTCACGCTCGGTGAAAGAAAAATATAACTGTTACAATCAACATTATGCCGTACCTCTATCTCCGACACCCTGATGCTAGCACCGCGACAAATTCGAACATGTCCTCACATGTGTCTTCATCTGCTATTTCCTGTGCTCCTGGGTAGTTAGTTCTAGATTATGTTTGAACACTCGTGGCAAATTTGAAGAATGCCAAGAAAAGCAGTTCGGTCTGCATTTGCTGGGTAAGAGTAATCGGAATCAGACTTACCAACAGTTGATTGGGTGTAGATTCTAAAACGAATTAAACCATTTGGGATAATTTAAGTCGTAACAAAATAGTATTCCATAGAGTTTTCAGTGTACTAAACCTTATCTCTGCATTAGCCTAATGCTTACCGCTCTCGTGTTCGGTAAGAGGAGTTCAGGGTTCGATTCCCTTCGAGAGCCGCCAACTTTCGGTGCTGACCCAGTAGCGAGAACTATGGAGAGCTGGTTTGAAACACGTAGCTGGCTTTAGACGCGGCGCACTTCCTAAAATAGAAGGTCGGTACAAGGAACCCCGGAACGAGCCCCAGAGCCGTTTACAAAAGACACCAACGGCAAATTCCCACCTGAGATCGCCTACGTCGCGAATCGAACCTAGATCTCCAGAATATCAATCAGATGCCCTGCCACAGCGGTCCATAATTCACATAAGAGATAATTATATCTGAAATCGAACCGTACGTGCATTTTTCATACCTTCCACCACTTGTTCCGTCAAACGCGACAATGAGAGCGCCTATACTCCATCCCGCGAATCTCTGGAGCAAGGTCGCGCAATCCCGTTCCATCGCACGTACTCATTGATCGAGCCCTCTCCAGTAACAACTTGCGCAGATACTTACGTTTGCTCCAGAGATTCCCGGAACAGAGTTAGATGAAACTGAAGGGGTCAAGTCGAGATAGTTGGAAGACACCAACTAAATATTTCAAATGGAATGGCTCAAAGTCAGTTAAAGACACATTTTCTTCGATCTACGCAAGAGGCTTCCCGATGGCGTAGTGGTAACGTCGTCTCCTTGAAATCAAGGGGTCCCGGGTTCGATACCCGGTGGATCCACAGTGGCTCGTATCCCACTTTAAACTGTACGTCCAGTCCCCATTAAACTGTCTGTGGACTTACAAACAATTGAATCTATTCAATCAACCTGCGATCTTCATAGGAAGAGTGGTCGAAGAAATTTCGAGTGTAAAGGCAAATTTGAAGATTTGTTCGAACCTTCGAGTCTGTGTATCTGACTATAGTATGAATATGTGGCTTGACAGTATGTGTTGGTGCTGCCACTGTGATCGTTTTCGTAAGCTGGCTGTTACGATGCTGTTGTCGCTAGTGACACAAGGAAAAAAGGAGAGAGAGAGAGAGAGAGAGAGAGAGAGAGAGAGAGAAGAGAAAAAGAAAAGTGGGAAAGAGACGAGACGGGATTAACAAAACAGGAAAATGAGGATAAAGCAAGACAATAGTAATTCTAAAAGAAGAAGGGGGAAGAGTACGGTAATATTAAATTGGATGATGTGAATTCGGCTTTACTGATAGTTCTACAGAGCACTGAAAGTGAGGGTATCCAAATAAGAAATTACGTATACCATATTCAGAAGACGTAGCCACTCTCTTTCAGCAATTAGAGGGGCCTTTTGTTCTCTTAAAAGCTTATTACAGTAATTTTGCGCGGTTTCTTTTTCCCCCACATCCACACTTTATCGCCGCTAATTGAAAGAAGGGAAAATAGAGTAAATGAGAGAAAAAGGAATTACACGTTAAAGCAAACGAAAAAGGGAGCATTAGGAAGGAAAAAGGGAAGTGTTTGGTCAGAATTACGGGAACATTACTTAATAATGAGAAAGGGAATTGTCGTGGTGAGGAATTTTTAATTCCTTCTTTTTTTTTTTTACGCGAACACTACTGCGGCCGGTGCACATTATCGTATATCTATTTACTCTCTTTTCTCGTGCAATTTCAAGTTCTCTTTTTGTTTCACAGTCCTTCGCGAACGGTCCGCAACGAATTTCTATCCTTGCAAAAGAAGGAAAAACTGCAGGCGCGTGGCGATCAAACAGCATCGGGTAATTAGATAAAAGCGGCTTTTGCTTTTCTCTTGTTTTTTATCCCCAGTGTAGACTACGATATAAAACAAGGAGACAGGTTCTGACTTGATTATAGCGCGTATACAGTGCGTTTCCACCTCGGGAAGATTTGATTAATTCCGGTGACGGAAGGCAGAACGTTGCTGGTGTGGAAAGTTTTCCTATTGGACGCGAACGCTCCAATTGCAAACTCTGCGCGTAACCCTCCCTTCCCTCTTGTGTTTGTCTGATCCACCGGTTTGGGCGATCGCCCTCCGGGCGTGAGCTGTCATCTCTACCGAGAGGGGCTTACACGTACCAAGGTACGTATACAATCACGAACACTCCTGGACTGTAACGGTAGCAGTGCAAGTCAATGGGGATTTTAGAACCCAGAAGTTCTCGTGAATGTACAATCAGCGGAAATATCCCGGAAGTCTGTGGAACAATGCGGTGTATAACGATAGCGAAGGGGAGAAAACGAGTGGGAAGAGCAATGCAGTGCGCGCTGCTACAAAAGTTAGTAGCAGCAGTCGCGTTGCGCCCTCTATGCAATCCCATTCCCTCTCGCGTTCATCGGTCGAGCCCTCTTTTCTGCGGAGAGGACATTTCTTCGTAAGGCTGCGCATAACGGCAGAGAAAGCGTGCGCTCTGCTGCAAACGGCTAGCAGCTGCAGTCACTTTTTTTCCCTCCATGCACGCGCTTCCTTTCTCAAGCGTTCACCGGTCGAGAGCGCTTTTCTTTTCATTCGCTTTATCCACAAACTCCTGGGACAGAGTATAACTAGGTAAATTGTGCATTTTTATTTCCAATGTAATTTTTTCTGCTTCATTCTATGTCGTTTTAAGGAATTCAATTATCCTTATATTGGAGCAGGGGTTATCTCCCCTCCTATTGACGATCATTAATGTATTATTATCGCATTCCGGAAAACGGATTGAATGAACATGCTGTGATGTCTATTTTGCCTGCATTGTATATTTGCCGCTGGTTATGCGTATTAAACCATGGGCGCCTACAACGGCCGTCAAGCGTGTTACTTGACCAGTATGGAATAAGGAAGGTGTAATGGCCCTGTGCATTTATAGCGAATTGTCTGCGAAGTTGCAGCATGTGTGTTCTCAATTAGGTTGGGAATTTTCATACGACAGAGAAAGCGATGTTCAATTGTTCTATATCGACCAACCTATTTGGAATCCACTAATGGCTGTGCATTGAAAAAATATTATTTTTGTGTGCTGAATTAGTTGTGTTTCCGGTTTCGAAAATCCTGTGATGGGTTCAGAATAGGCACAGGGTAAATCCTACTCTCTGTCCCCGGAATCTATGGAGTAAGCGATCGGAAACTAGTATCTGCGCAAGTAGTGACTCGAGAGTACTCGATCAATGAACGCGTGAGAGGGGAAGAGAGTTCATGAAGCATCAACGCGGCTGCAGCTACCAGCCGTTTGCAGCAGCGCGGACTGATTTGCTCCGCCCACTAACTTCTCCCCTATTCTACAGTTATGCGCGGCCTCGCGCCACAGATTTTCGAGACAGAGTGTGCTTACCTACGACACGAGTGAAGGAATATTATCTACCTGTCTAGAGGAACCTAACAAAGCATATCTTACTTATTATTTTATTTCATACAGTTCCATTCATATTGTATCTTTATATTAGAAATAACGATATCGATGCACCACGTAAAGAGAAACAAGGAAAAATATGAAAAAAAAAGTTCATTACTCACGAAAAATGAAAACTAAGAACATGATATAAAATATACAGAATTATAAAAAAAAAAGGAAACATGAAAGGGTATTTACGAAAGTGTTTTCATAAGTGCGAAAGGAACAATAACGAAATCGTGTGTGAGAGAAAAACTTGAAGAAAATATATATAAATGGAAAAGCATCTCAAAGGATTTGAAAGGGGGAAATAGCTGCAAACAGCACCGGCGAATTTTCTCTCTGGATCCTTTCTCCAGTGGGTGTGTAGTTATTTATACGATAGCTTACACGCGATAAATTTCCAGCATGCATCTTAAAAGAACTCCCGAATGAGCTTTGATCATTTTGCTTAACGGGAGGTAAAAAGAATTACTTGTTCCCGCTTCGGGCAACAGAGGGCTCTGAAGTAGGGAAATTTCTGTGATGACGTAAAAGGACAGGATGAAGGAAAGGAGGTAGAAAAGCATTCATTAGGATTCATGGAGGCGAAGCAATAAGGAAGACGGCAGCTCTGGAATGATTTGAAAGGAGAAAAACAGCCTTTGAAAACGAGGAAACTAAAACAATTGTTTCCTAAGGAAACCACACAATCTCCTCGAGAAACACACTACCAAGAGAATTTGGCAAGGCATTTGCCCGGCGGCTGCAATAATAGGAATTGGGGTGGGAAGGAGTTCCTTCTTTTGTCCCCCTCCCTCCACGGGCGTTCCTTTATCCCTCTTCCATTTATTTGAGAAGATTTGAAATGAAGACTTAATGAAAATCGTCGCGTGGGTAAATTCCATCGGAGGCTTCAATTCCTCGGTTCAAATCCTCCCCGGTTCATTTACCGCGGCTTCGACCACTTCAGACAGTGTTTCAAGCTCCAAACAAAACATCTAAATAAGTAAGTTTTGCAGTGGTGATGTCTGGAAATTGATGAGTTTCTATGAAACGAAATAGGTTAAATCACACAAATCATCTTAGAATCTTAGAAACTATAGTTAATATAAAGAAGAAGCTTGTTGGATAAATAAAGACTTCCAAATTTTTTTTAATATCATAAGACGTTCTTCGAATCATGAACGGTGTGTAAAACAAAATTGTCCATTACTAAGGAGACAGAAATAACTATAAATTAAGGGTGCTCACAGGATGAGATTAGAGAATACAAAAATGCTTCATTCCTACAGACGAGCTCCAGGAATAACAAGAATGAAAATGAACAATACAAGATCCAGAAAGACAGGCAGGCAATTAGTAGCATTATTAAACGTTGATTCATTCAGAAACTACAAAAATAATATTGGCACGCGAAAGAAAAAAAATGGTACCAGGAAGATATAATAGATTTCCTTAATCAGGAGGCCAAGTAGGACAAAAATAACACAATGTGGTTCTCGTAATTAAAATTTCTCTTGAAATAATCTCAACTTTACCTCAAACTACAAGCCTCCGACTCGGAAATAACGGAAAAGTCTGCTTTTTTCATCACGATATTTTTTGTTAAGCAATACTCTAATCATCATTTCAACACTAACGTAACTAAGATGAGAGTAAATGTTTTCTGTATTTTTATTCTTAAGTTCTCGAAAAACTCTGATCTTTCCATAAAAAGAACTAGTTACATTATATCGAGTTGATAAATAAATTATATACGATGACGTATATAATTTATATTTAGGCTATATTAAGGCAAAAATTACATTCCTTCTTTCAATTCATAATATACACTAGTGTCCAAAATTAAAGCAACAAACAGAAATTCTGTCCTTGTGTGATTTTCTTTTGGATAAATTTGCCAAGTTTAACCTGTTGCTATCGTGATTTTTTTGTTGATAAATCCTGGCACATTAAGGTTAGTTTATTTTCTATCTTAAACCAGTTGTCTATGACATCATAAATATTACTATCACCTGATCGTATTATGTGGTCAAATGGACACACGAGAAAGAATTTCCGTTTGTTGCTTTAATTTTGGACATTAGTATACTTAGGGAATATAAGTATTTTAATAATGTTGTTCTGAAAATATGAAGATTTCGGGATACCCTTAATTAGGCACCGCCCTTAACAAATCAAGTCTACTCGTAATATGTCAATAATTGAATTGAATTGTTATCATAAGTCTACTCTGTGCATACATAGGCTAATTGGGACTGGACGTACAGTTTAAAGTGGTATCCGAACCACTATGTGCCTCAACCGGGTATCGAACCCGGGATCCGTTGATTACAATGCAGTGTCGTTTGCTACTTCACTTATTTGTATTGCATTAATTCCAGAGCTGGAGAGCTGGTGTTAGGCTAGCAGCCGTACCGGTGCTTTCGATGCAGCAATTTGGTACGTCCACCAGCACGACAATGACAATCTTATATGCCTGGGAACTCCCGTGTGTTGCGCTCGAGGGGGAAGAGGTTGTCGCAGGAAATCGATTTAATTACCCTTAAGATGACTTTCGTGCTTTGTCTGCAATCGCTTCACGCACGAATTTCTCATGGGAACCTCACTCTAATAGTATGCTCCATGGATATTTAAGTAACCAATTGCATAGCTCCTTCAATTATGGGATGGATCTTCATTTAACTTGAACCAGTATGCAATGGTTCATCAACATATGGATATATTTTGTTAAAGAACCACAGAGATTCCAAAATCCAAACCCTTTCCAAGGAAGATTTGTTTAGAACTCTTCAGTAGAATCTTTTTTAGTTGCATTCTCTGTTGCCTAAATATTCTAGTTAGTTTCGCGGCGTGTATTTTACTTCAACTCGTTAGGGAAATCACATTCGAGTCATTTATAGTTCAGCGAGTTTCTACCACTGTTCACTTACGAAGTTCAAAGCTTATAGCGTGGCGTTACTACGAAAGCAGTGCAATTATTTACTTATTTCTCGACATTCTTCTGTCAATTATAGACAGCAATAGGAACTTCATTGTCGTGAGGAACCACACTAATCCATAGAGCACTTCACACGTCATCTAGTGGTAGGAAGTGGAAACTTGTAATGGTAATGTAGTGATATCATCGTACATAGGAAATAATAATAATTCAACATTTAAAGTATGATGACTTCCGTAGTTAGTGGTTAGCTCAACGCGCTACGACGGCAGTTCGCGGGTTCGAATCCCGGCCTTGGCATGGCTGTTCATTGCCAGTGTCCCTTCATCAATTTCATCATCATCCTCATCGTAGCGATTAACCAAAAGTGGTAGAAACGCGACGCGAAATAAATATCAAATCAACATTTACAGTGTAATTCTAGAGATCAATATGAGGCACTCTGGTTTATGTAATGCTGTGTAATAATATTACCATGCATAGACTTTCAATTTAGGAGTAACTTTGTCAGCGTGTGAATATTTTGTTAATCTGTGTCCATAAGTAACAGTGCGGAGGAAGGAGGAATGCTCTTCTTGCCCAAATATGAATTTTTGTATGGTATTAGGTGTATACTTAATGTAAACCCCCTCTCCCTATATTCCCGCTCATTTTTATGAGCCTTAGTGTCAGCTACAAATCTTCGTGCCACATAATGCTATGAATTTAACTGTATAAGATTTACATTTTTCAGAATTTGGAACACCGAGTTTGTAACATAAAATGGAAGCGTTCAATGCGCCGCAGCAGAGTTCCAATTTCAATACCAATCTACTTTGGCACTGGTTCAATTCCGGACGTCTTCATGCATATGAGGTACCATCTTCCAAGGAACACGTTAACCTGGTTATTCTCCAGAATCTGGGGAGTACCAGTCTACTACCCTGGCAACAATGGCACCGGAGGAGCCAGGGGGCTTTCTTTCTGGTTCTCACTGGCGGAAAAATCGGGGAAATCCCCCCCGAGGAGAAAGATGTGGACTAGTTTCCGAAGGGATCAGCAATGGATTTTCCAGCGCTCCCTGCCCGGGCCAGTAATCACAACTTCCCTATTCCAGAGGAAAAGGCACGCGAGGGAACTGTTAGTGAAAGCGGGGAAAAAGAAAATAAATCAATATTTAAATTAAACGAAGCACTTGGCTCCTGCTTCTAATTCAGGAAGTGGCGGAGGGGAAAAAAAGAGGAACGTTTATTACCTACCAACAGTGATGAGAAGGAGGAACAGATGCGCCTCTATATTTCCTTACTGGAACGATCTACAGCGCCTCTGTGGACTATTCGGTGAAGCCTTGTTACGCTGATCCTCCAGGGATTTGTCGCTTCGATTAACTTTCATATACGTTGCACCACGTTTGGATTAGGGGTGGCCAGATCCGGATCCTGGCGGATCCGAAATTCGGATCCGGTTGGTTCCGGATCCGCGGATCCGGAATTTTCAGATCCGGATCCGGATCCAGAACTTTCGGATCCGGATCCGCGGATCCGGAATTTTCAGATTCGGATCCGGATTCAGAACTTTCGGATCCGGATCCAGAATTTTCGGATCCGGATTCAGAACTTTCGGATCCGGATCCAGAATTTTCGGATCCGGATCCAAAACTTTCGGATCCGGTACTTTCAGATCCGGATCAGGTACTTTCGGATCCGGATCCGGAATTTTCGGATCCGGATCCGTTTTGCCATCCCACATGCGCTTCTTTGGAAAGTAAGAATGTGCTTATAACATATTGTTAACTGCTAATATACATATATATATAATATACATACACACATATATATATAGTGTGTGTGCTCGCGTGCGCGATTTGTAATTAATTAATACACTTACTTACTAGGGAGGTCTAAGTCTCCCCCTCCGATTTCCATGAAACTTGGCAGGTGTATAGAGCCCCCCCTCAAATGTCAAGATGAGGAGAAATTGAAGTGGGGATCTGTCCCCGAAACCACGTAAATATGGCATAGGAAGAAACAGGGGGTATAGGGCCTCTCTATACACCTGTCAAATTTCATGGGAATCGGAGGGGGACACAGGGGTCAGATGATTCCCACGGCAATTTGTTCTAATCTTGACATTTGAGGCGGGTTTTGCCCCTAAAACAGTATTTTAGCCGAAACAAAAAAACACGTATTTCTTCCTTTGGGCCCCATTATACAACTGCGAAGTTTCATGAAAATCAGAGGGGAACACAGGGGTCAGATCCTTACTTCAATTTGTCCTCATCTTGACATTTGAGGGGATTTTGCCCCCTGAAACAGTTTTTAGCTCAAACAAAAAAACACGTAATTCTTCCTTCGGGCCCCTCTATACACCTGCCACGTTTCATGGAAATCGGAGGGGAACTCAGGGGTCAGTTCCCCACTTCAATTTGTCCTCATCTTGACATTTGAGAGGAGGTTGCCCCCTAGAACAAATTTTTTTCCGAAACAAAAAAACACGTATTTCTTCATTTGGGCCCGTTTATATACACACCTGCCAAGTTTCATGGAAATCTGAGGAGGACATAGGGGTCAGATCCCCACTTCAATTTGTCCTCATCTTGACAATTCAGTGGGTTTCGCACTGTAAAACCGTTTTTTAGCTGAAACAAAAAAAAAACATGTATTTCTTCCTTTGGGCCCCACTATACACCTGCCAAGTTTCATGGAAATCGGAGGGGGACACACAAATCAAATGCCCACTTAAATTTGTCCTCATATTGACATTTGAGGGGGGGGTTGCCCCCTAAAATCGTTTTTTGGCCGAAACAAAAAAAAACACGTATTTCTTCATTTGGGCCCGTTTATACACACACCTACCAAGTATCATGGAAATCGGAGGGGGACACAGGGGTCCGATCCTCACTTCAATTTGTCCTCATCTTGACATTTGAGGGGGTTTTGCCCCCTAAAACCGTTTTCTAGCTGAAACAAAAAAAAAACACTTATTTCTTTCATTGGGCCCCACTATACACCTGGCAAGTTTTATGGAAATGGGAGGGACACAGGTGTCAGATCCTCACTTCAATTTGTCCTCATCTTGACATTTGAGGGAGTTTTGCCCCCTAAAACAGTTTTTATCTGAAACAAAAAAAACACGTATTTCTTCCATTGGGCCCCACTATACACCTGCCAAGTTTCATGGAAATCGGAAAGACACAGGGGTCAGATCCTCACTTCAATTTGTCCTCATCTTGGCATTTGAGGGGGTTTTGCCCCCTAAAACCGTTTTTTAGCTGAAACAAAAAAAAACACGTATTTCTTCATTTGGGCCCGTTTATACACACACCTGCCAAGTATCATGGAAATCGGAGGGGGACACAGGGTCAGATCCTCACTTCAATTTGTCCTCATCTTGACATTTGAGGAGGTTTTGCCCCCTAAAACAGTTTTTTTTTATCTGAAACAAAAAAACAAGTTTTTCTTCCATTGGGCCCCACTATACACCTGCCAAGTTTCATGGAAATCGGAAAGACACAGGGGTCAGATCCTCACTTCAATTTGTCCTCATCTTGACATTTGAGGGGGTTTTGCCCCCTAAAACAGTTTTTTAGCTGAAACAAAAAAACACGTAATTCTTCCTTTGGGCCCCACTATACACCTGCCAAGTTTCATGGAAATCGGAGGGGGATACTTAGATAACCTCCCTTGTTAGTCTTACATTTTGTAATTATTTAACACTGCATATATTATAATGTTTTATTTTAATTTGTTGAACTGTAACTGTAGAACAATTGTATAATTTTTGTATAACATTTCTATCTTGTTATATGTGTTAAAGGTTTCATCCTGGAATGGAATGTCTCACATTTATGTGTGTTTTCATTTCCAATACATTCGAATGAATACATATTCGTTTCAATGGCATTTACAAAATCACTTCGGACATTTGTGCACGAGTGTGTTAGCCGATGCGTAGCAAAGTATTTTAGGAACAACACTTGAAAAAAATTCTTGTAGGACTAAGGTGTGGTAATATTATAATGGGATTGAGATACGAAACTCTAGGATCCGGATCCGGATCCAGATCCGAAACTTTCAGATCCGGATCCGGAATTTTCGGATCCGGATCCGGATCCGAATGGATCCGGATTTTTCGGATCCGGATCCGTTTGGCCATCCCTAGTTTGGATTAGGGATGGCCAGATCCGGATCCTAAAATTTTTCGGACCCGGATTTTTCGGATCCGGATCCGTTTGACCATCCCACATGAGCACTTCTTTGGAAAGTAAGAATGTGTTTATAACATATTGTTACCTGATAATATACATTATATATAATGTGTGTGCGCGATTTGTAATTAATACACTTACAAGGTAGATTATCTAAGTGTCCCCCTCCGATTTCCATGAAACTTGGCAGGTGGATAGAGGGGCCCAAAGGAAGAAATACGTGTTTTTTTGGTTTCGGCTCCCCCCAAATGTCACGATGAGGAGAAATTGAAGTGCGGATCTGAAACCAAAACCACGTAAATATGGCATAGGAAGAAACAGGGGGCATACGGCTCCTCTATACACCTGCCAAATGTCATGGAAATCGGAGGGGGGACACAGGGGTCAGATCTCCTCGTCAATTTGTCCTCATCTTGACATTTGAGGTGGGAAAACAGTTTTTTAGACGAAATAAAAAAAACACGTATTTCTTCCTTTGGGTCCAACTATACACCTGCCAAGTTTCATGGAAATCGGAGGGGGACACAGGGGTCAAATGCCCACTTCAATTTGTCCTCATTTTGACATTTGAGGGGGGAGGGCTTACCCCCTAAAACAGTTTTTTAGCCGAAACAAAAAAAAACACGTATTTCTTCCTTTGGGTGAGATGAGTAAAAGCAAATGGATGATAAACCCTTTCCTACTCCCACAAAAATAGGCAATAGTTAGGCTGGAGAGTTCAAATGAACTAACCGATCTCTAACTACGCAATTAACGTTAAAAATAACCCCTCAATGTGTTACTACTTAGTCTGGCGATGCGGAAAACTACTGATGAGGACGCGAATGTAAATACAACTGTGTATTTAAAAAAATAATTTAAAAAAATAAATGCTAGGACAGGATACCATTATGTAATTAAACCATTACGTTCAAATCCAGGCTCGCAAGCCCTTCAACTCAGTTCCAGGTAAACGGAGCTAATTTTCTTTCCGTTCACCTGCCTGCACTCTATCGGAGCCCCCTAGAAGCTCTGATTGAAGTCGTAAATATCGAATAGTGTGTCCACGACAGGTGGAGCTAAGCTCTCTTTGGAGGCCAATGCGAATGACACATCAATTAAGGGTAAACCCCACAGGCGAAAGAAAACCCCGCATGCAAGAAATAAGTCAAGACAGGCATATATAAAGTATACAAATCGCAAAAAAGCAGCGACGTCCTCCAAGGTAAGGAAGTGTATATTATTACTTCCAGGGTTTCGAAATAAGACGTGGAAACAATAAGAGATGTAGTTACGGAAGTTCATGCGGAAATGGACATCATATGAGCACATGTGAAGCGAGTTACTTTGCGACAGAGGATCCCCCCCCCCCACAAAACGCCTTCCTTTCTATGCGCGCGCAAACTTTCAGAATTAGCCAATTGTTTCTAATTGCAGAATCCCTGACAAGTATTGAGGTATTTTGGACCGAGTTACGCTCGTTGCTAACAAATTTGCCATCTGGCAGAATATCCACTGTTGCCAAACGGTGTCGTCGTTCACAGCTGGATCTGTTTAGAGATTTACGACATTGCATGTTCTTCTTCTGTAATCCATCTTTGTAATATGCATTATACAAAAACCGCATTAATATTTATTGAAAATGTATCAATTTGACATTCCTGGGAAGGTCAAGAAAGGCAAGATATATTTCCCATATGACGCTTACACTAGGCAACACTGGACGGTGAACGTTGCCATATCGTGTGTGGGAACGAGCAAACATGGAGTCCAATAAATAGTGTGACGTCACAAGCAGACGACGAGCTGGGCTGAGTCTTCACAATGAGAGAACGTGTTTTCTTCCTATTCAATTCAATGTTATTTTACTTCGGAAGGGGTAGCTTTAATTATTGTGACAGCAGTTATGAAACAAAATTATGATGTGCATCGTACATCAATTTAAAGGTGAGATTTCGGAGAATACGTCTATATATAACATATACCTTACAGATGAGAATGTAAAGAATAAATGGAGTAGGAAATCGAGTAAAGCGAATGCTCCAAAAGAAATCTCAGCCAATGGGCGTCGTCGGTACAATCGCCTGAGGATACTGGTTTCCCATCATCCATGGCGGCAGCGTGGCCGACTTGAGATCGGGTAAGCTTCGGCTGTGCTCGGAACTGGAATGTTATGAAAATGCATGATTTTCTTACTCCGGTTATTCTTTACCTTACTCTCTGTAAGGTATGTGTGATATATAGTCGTATTCTCCGATATCTCATCTTCACATTCATGTACGATACGCATCATAATTTTGTTTCATAACTGCTGTCGCAATAATTAAAGCTACCCCTTCCGAAGGAAAATAGCATTGAATTGAATAGGAAGAAAACACGTTCTCTAGTGAAGACTCAGCCCAGCTCGTCGTCTGCTTGTGACGTCACCACTAATGGACTCCACTGGAGGTCGTGTTTTTCATTTTTCCCCACAGGTGGCACCACTGTACTTCCGCCTAGTCGCCTTACTTTCTTGGCTGTGGGTATAGCTCACGCATTAATAAAAGTTTACCTACCGAAACCAATGCAAAACTGAAAAACTGGTGGTGTTTTACTGTAGACGCTCTCATCATCATTAGAATAAAAGTTGCAAAGAAAAGAAAACAGAAGTTAGGATATGATTTTTTTTGTAAATTTTAATACTCAAAACGTGAATTAGCTGTGCTACATCGTCTCTTGAGAACGTACATAGACTTTATAAACACCCTATATTCTATTTTTTTTTGTTCTAACAGGATACGAGTAAAAAATACATTTTTGAAGCTTTTTTTTAAAAAAAAAAAACTTTGCATTTTTTGGTGCTCTAACAGAATAAGAGTAAAAAATACATTTTTGAAGCTTTTTTTTTAAAAAAAAAAAAAACCTTTGCATCACAACAATAATAATGGAACAGTACAAATATATCAGAACAACTGTCCCTCTATCCTTTAGCGCAGCAAACGGTGATCGATGCCGTAAATATCGAGCCAGGTGTCCACGGCGTGTGACGTTAATCTCTGGAGGAACCATGTGAATGACACATCAATTAAAGAGGGCGCCCGTTGCGCAAGAAAATCCTGACTAGGACAAGAAAGGGGTGGGGGAGGCACTGTTGTCCAAATAAGGGGGAAGGAACTGTAGCAACACCGGAACCCTGAACACCAGCAACTGAGGTGTACTCTGGGGAGATAGGAACAGTTAGGCGATTCAGTTACGTATAAATCTTGATCAGTGCTGCCCCTACACAAAAAAAAGAAAGTCGATACCATAATACGATTCAACCATTCAAGTCCTTGTCAAAACAAGGTGGCTACGAAATTCCTAATTTTCTCCCACTACAATGGTTTTCACAGAGCAATCATGCTACACACATTGACGAGTGATAGTGACGACAATGAGGACCCAACTAATCACCCTGTTACTGCCATACACATTCGGTTAAAGCATGCATATTTATGAAGCTACAGGCGTGATGTAAGCATGATACACCTTGGACTAACTGACAGGTCCGTCCTGGGTTAGATTCTCACCACCGACAAAATAAATTTCTTCACCTAAAGGCAAGACTAGACGTGCTCTCATGAAACGTAGTGTTACAACACGTAAAACTAAAGCACTGGATAATATCCAATTAGCATTGTACAACAGCATGCTCTAGTGGGTTGAGATCAGGGGGGAGTACGCTAGCCACTATTTGACGGATATAGTCCGCAAGGTCAGCGATGAATACTGCATAAGCATTTTCGCCCATAGGAAAAATAGATGGTCTGCCAGCAAGACGGTACAGGTGAAAAGGAACCAGTCATATAGGTACCGCAATCCTTGTTCTCCTTAAGTTTTAGAGAAGTGTGTCAAGAAGCCTACGAAGCATCGTCGTGACAATCATAAGTACCATCCGAAAACCGTCAGAGTTTAAGCCCGAAAAAAATTCTTCCGCGCCTAATCCGTTTCGCGGTTGTTCCCTTCGTGCTTAATCAGCTTAGCTTTAATTCCTTTCCAGCTTATTCCTGTTCGCTTTTATTCATTTTTATCTTGATACTGTTTTTGGTTATTCCTTCTCGTTCATTTTATTCCATTTATCCTAAATCCTGTGCGCGGTTATTCCTTTCGCGTTTAACCCTGTTCGCTTTAATTCATTTCTCACTTACTCTGATAATGAAATTTGTTTTCGCGCTTAATCCGGTTCAAAATTTTTTCATTCGCTTATTCCGAATCGCGCTTAAGACTGTTAGCAGTTGTTCCTTTCGCTCTTATTCCGCTTTGAGCTTAATCCTGTTCGCAGTTATTCCTCTCGCTCTTATTGCATTTCTTGCTTAACTCTGTTCGCAGTTGTTCCTTTAGCTCTTATTCTGCTTCGAGCTTAATCCTGTTCGCAGTTGTTCCTTTAACTCTTACTGCATTTCTTGTTTAACCCTGTTCGCAGTTGTTCCTTTCGCTCTTATTATTGCATTTCTTGCTTAACCCTGTTCGCAGTTGTTCCTTTCGCTCTTATTCCGCTTCGAGCTTAATCCTGTTCGTAGTTGTTCCTTTCGCTCTTATTGCATTTCTTGCTTAACCCTGTTCGCAGTTGTTCCTTTCGATCTTACTCCGCTTCGAGCTTAATCCTGTTCGCAGTTGTTCCTTTCGCTCTTATTGCATTTCTTGCTTAACCCTGTTCGCAGTTGTTCCTTTCGCTCTTATTCCGCTTCGAGCTTAATCCTGTTCGTAGTTGTTCCTTTCGCTCTTACTGCATTTCTTGCTTAACCCTGTTCGCAGTTGTTCCTTTCGCTCTTATTCCGCTTCGAGCTTAATCCTGTTCGTAGTTGTTCCTTTCGCTCTTACTGTATTTCTTGCTTAACCCTGTTCGCAGTTGTTCCTTTCGATCTTACTCCGCTTCGAGCTTAATCCTGTTCGCAGTTGTTCCTTTCGATCTTATTGCATTTCGTGCTTAACCCTGTTCGCAGTTATTCCTATCGTTGTTATTCTGTCTCGCGCTTAATCCTGTGTCGTCATCCGAGCTTGAGCCACAACTCTATCACTGCACATCTCAAAATGCTTTTTCTTACTCGGGGTGCGTTAATATCGCAGAGAGCCAGTCCGGAGTACCTGGTTGTTTACGCCCACAGATATCAGAAAGGCATTCTATCGGAGGAGGCTTTGTCCCGTTCCCTTTGCCCGCTGAGAGCGAATCTCCCGCTTATGACGAGTCTTCGCAGTGAGCATCGTGGAGGCGTTCAGAGAAGCAAGAGATGCAGAGAGCTGAGGCGCTTTCTTCTTTTATAAGCAGTTGCGGCTTCGAAGGTAGTGGAATAAAGAACCCCAGCGTCAAGAGCCTTTTAGAAAAGGGGCAAGATCCTCAAAGGGAGAGGTTTCAGTCTCTGCTGAAAAGACGAAAGCGTACGCTCGACCACCATAGGGGAAAGGGGGGGGGGGCGCAGCTCGAAGGTTATCACGAAAATGGAACCAGATGAGGCTCCCAAGATCAAAGGATTGGTGGAAACGTGTCCCAAATATGGTTACCTCTCGAGGAAAATTTCCACGACATGCCCCTGTAATGAATTTTTCAGGGAATATTCCACGCTATCATCCGCTCGCCGTGGAGTTGTAAGGTGAACTGATACGAATATAATATTGATCAGGCGGAATGCCTCCGCCAATCCGAATGGCGAAAGGGAGGTTGAAGGCGATGAATTAAGGAGCGAGTGTTGAAGGTGGAAATGAAAGCGTCAAGTGTGTGAATACCGGTATGCGGGAGTTCAACCTTTCACTACATCGCACAATGACGTTCGAAATAGACCTCCCGAAGTCGGTCGCTGGATCATACGAAGACATACAATTGGTAAAAATGTATTCCCACATAGCCTAGTGGTAAATGCTCTATCGTCTTTGGCGCGAATGGACCCAGGTTCGACTCACAATTAGGTAAAGTAAGGTAAAGTTTCCTTCGCACATTGCACCACTGCGCACGGCTGGAGCCCCACACATTCTTCGATCTACGCCATTTTGGAGGTGAAGTGATCAGCACCACGCTCGACTTTACCCAGGGTTGCATTAAGGTATCCATTTGTTTCAGGCTGGGTGAGCCCCAACAGTCACTTTAAGTGGGGACAAGCCCGTAGGGATGGCCAACTGTTGGATCCGCATTACACGGTTCCAAAAATACCAGGGGACCAGAATCTGGTTCCAAGACCCACTACCCGGATCCATTATTACCGGGACCAGAGTATTTCAGAATCCGGATCTGGCCATCTTTAATCACAATCCGCCGTGCATAAGGGGCTTGTTTAACGGAACAAAACACCTTCGACTGGTTTAGTAAACATTTTAAAATTAATTTTATTATAAACATCAACATCATACAATATTAACGAATACTACAATGTTTAAATGATCACTAACATTTCATGTATAATTTAGTGAATCAGATATATATATATAAGACTGGCACTTCTTCCTGATAGGAGGGGGATATTTATAAATAATTCAGTGTTAAATTTTAGTAATGTGATATTCTTCACACACATTCCCATGACGTATGTTGATATAAACTTTTATTTTTATTGAAAAATAGAAGCATAACCTAAATACAAATTCAATGCACATAGTAGATATTTTTCCCCAGATACATTAGTATTAAGGTCGTCAAGCAGTGGCACAGTCAGAATATTTATTCGGGTGGGTACAAAAACAATTAGCAGATACGAAAAAAAAAATTCTTTGGAAAATTTTTAGGGAAAATAGTGACGAGATAACAACTTCCAATGTTTTGTCGTTCATTATTGCGTCCCTTATAATGGTACACATCTTCCTTATAACCACACTTAACAATTCCTCTGAGAGATCTGAGAGTAATTGGTTAAAGCAGCGAACATGTAGTAAAATCACTACCGTCAAAATAAATTTCACCTGAAGACGAGAGATGAGATGCTCTCTCGAAACGTAATGTTATAATAAGTATAGCTTGAAGCACTAATTGGATAATGTCCAATTAAAATTGCATGCTAAATAAAGTTAAGATGCGCGTATGTAAAGGTGTGAAGTGGATTCTAACAATAACTAAGCAAGTAGTGATAAAATAAGGTTATGGATAGAAAAGTAGGTGGTAGTCTCGTAATAATCGGCCATGACAGTCAGGCTCGTACCCAGGGGAGGAGTCGTGGGGGCCATGCCCCCCTTCGAACTACGAAATTTTCAAATGTAAACCTATAAAAAGCTACAAAAATATAATCGAGGATTTTTCAAATTTGTAAAAAAATTCAATTTTGTCCTTGTATAAATTAATGTGTGTGGAGAAGAAGGCTCCAGAAGTCTGCAGTTTGCAATATTGGGTAGTTTTAGTTTTATAACCATTGATGCAAGGCTACCAGCAGTGGCGGAGATTAGGAGAGGGAGGGGCAGTTGCCCCCACTTTTTTTTCACTTTTGCTCTTTTGCTCACTATGGCCTCTTAATGTCTTGTCTACCAAGAGGCAGTAAATTGCCCTTTCCACAGCTCAGTTCTGATCCAATCGCCGCTACTGGCTACAAGACGAAAATGTCTCGTCTTTTTTGGTGAACTCACATTTAGAGTTCCTTATTATAATTACAATTGCTAACATGTATCATTTAATTTATATATTTATTTTCTAAACATGAAATTATCATGGCAGTTCAAAGGTGTCGGTGAAAGAAAATTAAAGAAAATTTGAATTTACGGAACACAGATCTATTAAAATACTTCTGATAAATAAATGTAAACAATAACCACTAGGCTGTAGCCTACGCCAAGTGACAGCTCTTGTCTGTAAGCGACTTTGTGGCTGATTGTTGGGATGAAGGAGGGGGGGGGGGGGGGGAGGGTCTATCGGTGAGTTCAATTCTTTTCTTTTTTACACACACGTTATATATATACATTTTCAGAGATCTGGCCTCTCCCTAAAAAAATTATCCTGGGTACGGGCCAGATTACAGTGTTGGGATAAAGAAAAATATAATATTATTATTGTAACGTATGTATATTTCATCTATAAATGGCTATGCTACAAATAGATTGTATTAGATTCTGCAACTGCCTGAAGATGGCAGGAAGTGGAACGCATTGTCTTTAAGGAATCTCGAGAGATTCTCCCTAGCTGTAGCTAATTGATGCGATTGTCTGCCCTGGGAACAACACCCTTACAAGCTTGAGCGTCTCCATTGATCTTAATTATTGCTGGCGTTTTCTGCGCGGGTTGTGCCTTCTTCCCCCTTCGCCTCGCGAGGTTTAGATGCGACGAAACCGAAGCCAGGGTTAGCTTGGGAAAAATATTTCGTTGGTCGAGAAGTTGAGAGGGTACGGTTATGCGGAAGTTCGTGCGTACAAATTCACAATCCCTGTTTGTTTCCGTCGACAAGGAGGGTACAATCTGGAGACGTGGGAGTTTAGTTGTAGCTAAGTAATAACTGAAGTGACCGCATCTACGAAGGATGAATGGAAAGCAACGAATCACCAATAGGGTCTACTGTGTTCGGCTAAAATCGTGCACTCTCCTGATTCAAGGTGCCGAACGCTGCTCGCAGAAGAAACAAATAAGTGTCGAATACACCGCATTTGGTAGGTCGTATTTATTTTCGTATAACGTGTTGAGGGAGAGCCGTCTCTGTCTGGATGCCGGCCTTTACGGCGAAATGGTTAGCGCGACGTGCTAAGTCGAATTTGGAGCAAGCTTCTAGCGACTAAAATAGCTGGAACAGGAATACAAACGTACGGATGGTACCGAGACATCTCGATCTCGTCCAGAGCTGAGACCAAGACAGCCTTGTAAAAGTCGTGAACAGAACAAAACAAACCTAGAAGGACAAGGCATACATAGACAAGACCTAGACTTAGTGTCCTAGACTATTTTAAAAATTTACACAAACCAAATTTACTTTACTGTGACACTTATTCAGGAATGGCAAGCGGATTATCTTTCTGAATATATTGTGTTCATAGTAATTACAAAGTCTATCCATATGTGGCAATTTTGAACCCTTGCTGCGTGGTTTCATAGATTTAGGATAAGACTCAGTTTTTCAAGGGTTTCTATCGTCGAAACAAGGCGTCAAAGAAGTTCTTTATAATATATAATTTGCTACTCGTGACTAGACCGAAAGTCGTCCAAGTCTTGTTTCCTTTCGACTCGATACCATAAACTTTGACGGAAAACAGTGAGATTTGTGTGGAGTTTGCGAAGACTGAAGGAAGAGACGTTGCGAAAAATGCAAGGAAAACTTTAGCTTGAGAGTTTGCCAGCAGACTGCAGAACTTAGCCGCATTTTGAAAGTGCCCCACGCTGCAGCTTTACATTTTAGAACGACAATTTGTATTCCTGCACGATGGTGCGCGAGCCCACGGCAGTGGAAATAATTATACATTGAGTTTCCCGGGAATTGTGTGCCTGACATTTCAATTCGAGCCAGTCGTGTGTGAGGGCCGGTTAGCGCGGGGCAAGTGTTTATAAAGGTATTGGTGCGTGAGTCTAGGAGATGGGGGGCGGAAGGGCTGGCATTTGGCTGTTTCTCACGTCGGCGTACACGGAACACGGATCGGAATTCCCTGTTTCGATTAACACTCATAACGGTTAATTTCACCTCGACGCGATTGATCGATTGCCACTGCGAGTGGTGACGTCGTTGGGCTGCTCGACCTCTTTGCGTTTTGCAGTCGTTGTTTCGACCGTTGTTCTGTGTTGTGTTCTCGGTCCGTCTTTCTGAATTGCTTGCATCACATCCCATTAGACCAGTTTTCCTAGCTTCTATGTAATATTCCCAGGATTTATTACCGTGGCTTCCTTTCGACATTACCATATTCCGCTCGTAACTCTGCATACGAGGCATCACTGTTATTGCAACACTGCAGAAGATCATGCAGTAAAAAACACAAGAGTATTAGGGCGCTGTAAACAATGCTTCCATGTACTCAAAATGCGGGAAATATTGTTTTTCTGCGCTAAAAATATTCTAAACATATCCAAATTACAGAGGCGAAGCCTGAGCCCTTCCTACAGACAAGCATTTACGAGATGGGGGGAAGGGGGGTAAGAGCCCGGGTCTCCATCTGCAAAGAATGACCATAAAATCAGGATAATGTGGCAAATATATACCCATTCGCAATAACTTTTGAAATTGTTTGTTTACCTTCGCGATTAGCCAAAAGTGGCAAAAAAGCGAAGCAAAATAAACTAAATTAATGAACTTCTTTGTAGGGAGCTCAGGATGTTAGACTGGAGATACCACATTTATAAATTTATAAATCAAGGTGTCTCCCCCCTTCGAAAAAGATCGAGATTACTGATATGTGCATATGTAAGCATTGACGTCGCTAAAGCGTGTATATATGGGAAACTGAACTAGGGCAAGAGTGAACATGGCATTTCCGTGAAGTTCGCAACACCGCAAAGCAAGTGAATAGCGAAAACTGGAAACACATCATGGATGCCGAGTGTTAAAAGCTACAGTAAGTTTGGCCTTAACTGTGATACATAGCGAAGTGTCGTATCGTTGAAAACTGCCACCTGAGCAAAGTTTTTGCAGGTATGTGTTACATCTGATAGCGTAATATATACGACAAGTTGAAGGTTCTAAATTTTCGTCCAAAAATCTTCATTCCTAAGTATTACTTTGACATGATGTGGGAAAAGATCACGTTCCCACCGGGAGCTGGCAGCTACGATTGCCAAGGACGGCAATTCCGGGAGAAGAGAGCACGGGGCAACAAGGAACGTGCACTCTTGCCTCTCCTCTACAGATTTTTCAACTTCCTCTCTTACAGCAGTCTAGACCAGGGCGAGGGAAAAAAATAACTATTTTTGCGGCATCACCACATAAAAGTATGCTTGTAGAATAAGCAAGGAAAATAAAATGTGCCAGCCGAGCAAATAGTATTTCATCACTGGAGCCAGAAGTGCCAGGTTAACAATCAATCAAAATATCTTCGTTTCATGGATCTGATAATGAAACCTCTTCTATGCAAGTGGATGAAATAACAGCTGATACCTCTAAAAATATTCATAATACACCTTGCCATTTCTGGTGCAAATTGTTTGCCGAAACTCCCGAAGATGAAATGTGGATTCGCTGTGCAATTTACCAGAAGTCGTTTGACAAGCAGTGCTCAAACTTTGATCTTTCATCTCCTCTGTATGTGTGCGACTACTTAAGTGATTTTTTGGTATTCCATTGCTACTTTCAATTTCATTTTCACAAGTGTTTGTGTTCATACTTTTAAGTACATTATGAGGACTTTCTCACTCAGGGCCACCACAACTTATATTCCAATTATTTCATTGACAATAATGATCACGTATCAATTTTTATTTAATTGTATGATCAAAAAACTACATTTGAACTCATTGTAATGCAATATGTTTTGTATTTCCTTAAACGTTTAATGTTTACTTGTGCGATCCTTCTTGCCCGTGCCCTACCCCCCGGGGCAAGAGTGAAGTTCTGGAGTTTGGAAATATTCCCTGTAGCACATTTGTAGTTTCTCTAATTTCAAAAAAGTGTCATCAACATGATACTAGAAACTTCTACTTTTCATGTCCTACCATTGATTGAGTTGGTGTTTTAAGTCTACTTTATGCACAGTAAAGCTAATCGGAACTGGACCTATAATTTAAAGTGAAATCCGAACCACTCTGTGCCTCCACCGGATATCGAACACGGGATTACAAGGCGAAGACGCTACCACTGGTCATCGGGGAGGCCTCATGTCCTACCATTGTAATCTCTTTACTCTACGTATTTAACTCATAATTCGTCTTCCAAAACAAGGTTTTTCACTCTTGCCCTGGTTTCGCATATTGAATTTTTTCCTTCATATATGTCATTTTCTGCCGATTTTGACTTTAACGACAATGAGTGTAACTAGAGATTGTATGGAATTACTTAAGGGACACTCACCAAGTAACATCTATGCGCGGGACCGAAAGTTTGCGTTGCGAGATCACACTTGAACACTTAATCACAGAAGGGGGGGGGGGGGTGACAACTGCGAACTTATTATACTTGTTCAAATACACAGGAAAGCATATTTAAATTATCCTTACATAAACTGGTATCAATAGATATTGCTCTATGATATAAGGTGAATCTTAAAAAAAGTTCGTCGTAATTTGATCTATCGGTTGTTGAAAAAAACTGGTTTGAAAGAGAGCGCTGCGCAGAATCCAATATGGCCTCATATTGTAAAGATTGCGGCTCTAATTTTTCCAATGGAGCCGATTTATAGGTAGCGATAGATTGCTAGAAAGTACAGAATGTGTACAGAAGTGTTAAAGTTACCGGAATTCCAACGCTTAAGTAGTATATTCGATCAGGCTGGCAGGAAAAAGATTAAGCGTCGGGGAAACGACCCGAGATGGGGGAAAACCCGAATGAATGTTCCGCGGCAATTCTCAACGGCGAAAGAGAACTTATTGCTCTCATTGCGAGAAACGAAATTAATGGAACGTTCCGGAGAAATGTCGCCATCATACTTGGCCCCACGGAAAAGCTGGGATTCGAGAGAGAGGCGTCCAAAAACGTGGGAGAAGAAGAATGATTTGCAACTGGATGCCGGGAAAACTTGGTAAAATGGCGAAAGGTCGTAAGCCTCATTTGACGTTTTTAATGCGAGGCACTTTGTTCCGAGGCACTTCCTCTCGGCAATTCTTCTTCTGAGAGAACTTTGAGGAAATGCCCTTTATAATCGAAGTCGACCGGCTTTGCTTTTCCGTGTCATTACGCGTTGGCGGAGAAATACGATTTGGCCGATGCGGCGGCACCTCCTCTCGCCCAGATCTCATCAGAAGTTTTCAGGAGCGCATAATAGGGAAGATGGTTTATGAGGACATAAGGAATGGTTCCTGAACGAGAGGAACATCGAACCCATACTTACTTGTTAGGGCATCGGGAGCCAGAAAAGTTTCCCGCAAAAATTGGAAGAGGCGTCGCGTCGCGTATTGTGTGGGAAACGATCGGAACGGAAAATTCAAGCACTCCATTTTATTGACAACTCCTCGAAGTTCTTGCAGTAAATAAAGACATTACTTGTCAGTGAACAAATCTCCAGAAACATCCTTAACTGCACGCAAGCAGCGCAGCAGTTGCGTAACGAACAACAACACTACCTAGCAGAGTGGATAAAAATAATATTTAATTTAAAACATCGTTTTTTATGGTTTTTAAATTTAAATCGATTTTGCTGATGTATGATATATTTCCCCTACAGGTGTGAATACCTAGCTTAGCATTTAACAATTAATGTAAAACTTATGTTTTAGATTTAAACACTTCTGACTGAGCAAAGAGAATGGCAGGTGAGGGTTAAGATGTAAACTTACCCTGCTCGGTAAACGAATAATTCTATAGCTCCAGCTGTTGCTCTTCAGACGATTCCCAACAAAAGACCGCCTGCTACTCTCCTCACCTGGTTTTGTTCCATTTCCTTGACGTTCGCTAAAGGTAAGTGTACTCGCCGTTTTCTGTGTAAAACTCGTTATTCTACAATATTCTGAGCAAGTCCTGACAGGGTTTTTATTCGTTTACCGGGCGGGGAATGTTATATGTTTTTTTACACAAAATACATTTTTCTGTATCAGATACATGAACCTGCTATGGAAATGTTTCTTGGGTGTGTTAATGAAACTATAATAATTTAACTTTTCTTCAAGTGAAAAAAAAAAACATTCTGGATGTAGGCTACTATATAAATGTAACTTAAAATAGTTTATATATTCTTTGTAGCTGAATTTTGACATTTTTAAATAATAGTTTGCAAAATGTCAGCTGCCATGTTTATTTACAGTTTAATGATAATGAAAGTATTTACGGTTTAACATGATTAGTATTTTGTATACTATTCTACACAGAATGTTTGCTATTTTTGCCTATGAAAATTATTGAATTTTAAATCAAGAGAAATTTAGGTGTGTTTATAGTTTATTACATTTCCTTCTCAGAGACCAATAAAAAGTATTAAATGATTACAAGATTAATGTACTTTCAGCCAGAGTTATTCCAGACCTCCAATAGAATTAGACCGCGGGCAGATTTCAAGAATACGCTCGTCTGATTGACTGTTTCAAGCACTTCTTGTAACGCGTAGGAAAGACAACCTTGCAAGTGACCAATCACGTCGCCTACTTCCCTTAGGGATTCAACAGCCTAGGCGGGAATGAGTCTGGTGCGAGGCACATCCAGCTGCTAACAAGTCGCTGAAACTAATTGCTAACCACATATGCATTATTAGAACTAAACGGCACTGTAGGTTAGAAAGTT
The DNA here is from genome assembly GCF_977018435.1 of Lepisma saccharinum. Classification (NCBI taxonomy): domain Eukaryota; kingdom Metazoa; phylum Arthropoda; class Insecta; order Zygentoma; family Lepismatidae; genus Lepisma; species Lepisma saccharinum. The sequence continues at coordinate 149,076,426 of NC_139229.1, read as the reverse complement.
TTAGGTTAAGAACGCCAGGTATAGATTTCTTGGCAATTAGTTTTAGCAACTGTTAGCAGCTGGATGTGTCCCGTACCAGACACATTAGGTAAAAGGGGAGGTTTCACGCTCTGGCATATTTGTTATAGCATCGGGCGCCAGGGTTTCTAAGCCAGATGTAGGATATCACGGGATTATTATAAGTATTGGTAAGGACTATTCCATAATCGTAGCTACTACATTTTTAATTTTACTCCGTTCAGGTTGGAGTATATTTACTTTTTTATACGTTACTTGCTTCTTTACCTCTCTTAATTGGTATTTCCTCTGACAACAAATTGGGTATTATTTATCCATATATTATCCAACTAGAAGACAATTTTTACTCGATGGTGCGGCTATGTTGTTCAGTAAAATCAGAAGCATTGTACACTTTATCGATCTACGAGGGTCGGCTGGAAAGTTTCTGGCCTGACCCAGAAGGAAGCATTTTTGGATCATGAAATTCTTGAATGTTAGAGAGTAGTCCTTATTTGGACACCCTACGAGGTTACATGTTCTAATGTTGAGCCGTTCCTTTTCAGCCTTCCGTCTATTAACATACTATATATTTCAACAGCTTAGATAATTTCAAGAGCGTTGCAAGGACATCTGTAATAAATTCTACTGTTCTTCTACGGTTTTCTAGCAGCGGCATCTGTGATTTGTTTTCGAAGTTCATAAAATATTAATAATGAGATAAAAACTAAACTCTGTCTCTGAAATCTGTGAAGAAAGGGCACGTTTATGGTAGAGAATGGGTGAAAGAGTTGATTCTCACTGTTGCAAACGGCTTGTAGCTGCAGCCGCGTTTTCCCCTTTGTGCACTTACTTCCCCTCTCACGTTTCCATTGGTCGAACCCTCTCGAGTCCTACTTGAGCAGAGCAATTGTTTTCGTTTGCTTGCTACAGATATTCCTGAGACAGTGTGTACAAACGTTTAACAGAACATAGTACATGTTATGTATGTATAGTATTGATGTTGTTCTGCAGTTACAATTTGAGACGCAGTCAATAAATTACCGCGTAAATAAAACGTCTCTGGGCAGTACACATTATCATTGCTTCAAATTTAACGTCGACAAATGAAAATCTCTAATGGGGACTTCAGTTTGACGGAACCTATTATCCTCAGCTAATAATCGAGCGACCAATCATCAATCTTCATTGTGCTTTTCCAGTCGGTTAAGGTTAATGTTTAATGTTAAAGCAGGGTGACATTGACAGATGATATCAGACCAGTTTATGGCTAATCTTTTCACCATCACTGCAGCTATAGACTTTTGGGCACTTGGATTGTTTCAGGATTGTCAATAAATGACACTAGACTCTTTGGTAACAACTTTAAGTGGCGAGAATGCAAACTAATTTGAACTCGGATTAGGGTTCCTAATTGTGCCTAATACTAATCGCTGTTTGGGACAGATATGCAGCCATATGGAGACGATCGAAGCTTCCCAACATTCTAAAATTTAGCATTCGCATCGAAACTACAAACAATCATAAAAATGACTTCTGAGCAGCTTGGCAAATTTCGTAGCAAGTGTACTGTGATTCAGTTTGAAGCTATAGTGTTCCTGCAACGATATGTGCTGATCTTACTTGCAATTATAGGTCCTTACAATAACAATAACGCAAATTACTGAGACTGAAATCAAATTATGTGTGAAATATATAATTTTAGGTTAACTTTCATTTTCACCTCGCCCCTCCCCTGGAGCCCGATATTAGCGACGTGGAAATATCATATTCCAAAAAAGGCATTTTTAGTATCATCGAGACCAGCAGTATTCTGGTGTTATCGGTATGATACGCTTTTTCGATATTCTCAATATTTCTGTATGTTTGGCTTCTCATAACCTTCGGGACCATCAGCATTTCGGTATCTTGGGCATTTCAGCACATTTGAGATCATCAGTATTGATATTTCGGTGTCTTCGATATATTGGTATCAAGAATGTTTCGGTATCTTCGACATGCAACAAATTCCAAAACCCGGGGTAGTTGAAGTCCTGATTCGAATGCCAGTTTTGACATAGCTAGACAGGAAGCCCACCGGAGGCGTATCTGGTTTAGAGCAATCATCTGTTCTTATAACACATCCGACACGAATCAAGACGACGTTACACTCCTAAGGTCTCCACACTGTATAAAAAAGTAGCATAACACAATAGCACAACCTAGGAAAGATAACAGCAACCTCACGTAATGAAATCTCTAAAGAAGCTGAATTGGCAACATCTCATTTACTCCACGTGGACTTCACAAGTGCTTTCAGTCCCTAAAACGGACGCTATTGGTGGCAAAGGTTTGAGGAGAGAACATACTGGATCCCAAATGAACTTGACATATGGTTGTCAGAGCGAAACTGATCTTTCGGAACGTTCTTTGAAGTAAAGTGGGAAGTAAAGTGGCATTTGAATCATGACTTCAACTATAACTAAAGATCAACATCAGGCAGCTCTAAAACGCAAAACATCTACAGAAACTCGGAACAATGATCGTTAAGTTTCCATTGATAAGTTCGGCCAAAAACACGAGTCTTTTTTACGCTTTCCGCACATCCGTTCATGCACATGTCTCACCTAGCTGACCACCCAAGAGAGCACAAGAGGACCTTCTAGAATCTAGAGGTTTCGGCCGATTCCAACCCTCAAAACCATCGGCGCAGCCTTAACTTTCGCCTCTGGCGTTTCCCTGGCAGACACTCTGACCAGCATTCAGGAAGCAATATCCCCCCCTTCATCCCCCAAGTCAGTAAAGAATCAATATTGGTGGCTCTGCACAAACTCCTCGGGGGTGGCCTTGTCTCCTTTGAAGCCTGAGCTATTGAAAACTTTGCAGATATGAAACGCCGCGTGGCTCAGTGAGCGATGCTCAGCCGATGTTTTCCGGCTGGCCGACCGTCCGCCTCCCCCGAAACATTCATTTCGCTCCAATGGATCCTCAGATTGCCTGCGCGGTCAAGAAAACAACGGTCTGGAAATTGCAATGCGGACGATCTCACGCTGGGGAAACTCGAAAGTCTTCCATATTCATCCCAGCACACGTCTCGTTCTTGTTTCCAGGAAGAGATCCAGCCTCCCATTAGCTTCCGCTCTCCACGTGCTTGTTCGCTCGACGTGGTCTATTCAAGCACAGCAGCACCGTTTTTGTATTTTGTATCACGAACGAAAACAAGTTTCCGGAAAGAACAAGATAAATGTCTTCAACAATGACTGCTCGTGTCTAAGTTATTTCGGAAATAGGACTAATTTCCAATACATGCATTTATGCCATGAAAATCGATAAAATACATTTGTATAAATACTGAAAATATAACACAATAAATATTGCTAAAATTAAATACTATGATTTTTATTAAACAATTTGGCAGTAAAGTAACAGTTACAACTTAAATAGTACCATTTACAACTTAAGGGCTGGCGAGAAAAATATCTTAATTTCATTTCGATTGATTTGGTTTATTTTACTTCGCTATTCTGCCACCATTGACTAATGGCGAAGCTGATGAATGATGATATGTTGAAATTGATGAACGGACACTCGCAAAGAAAATCCATGGCTCGGCCGGTATTCGAACCCAGAACTCCTGGCGTCGTAGCGTGCTGTGCTAACCACTCCACCACGGAGGTCGGCTATTTTAATTTAAAAGTGACACAACTTACCATGTACACAGTTTAAATTTAAATAAGGCGTTGCCCATAACGTGGAAACATCCGTTTAAAGCAAATACGGACGTGGAAACAGAACTCCCTATGCATGGTATAGGAAATGGAGAAAACTTTTTACGGTATGTTAGCAACATGATGCACATCTAAAAATCCACCTTGGAGTCGACTTTGTATTTTTAATAGGCTCGAATTTGAGATAAATACTACGGCATGCCCATACTAAGCGAAGGATCATTTCGATCTGTGAAGAGCTGAACACGTTGGTGAAAGTCAGTCATTCTGTGTCTTACAATCTAGAGACTGGAGAGTGACATGTCCTTCCCGGACGTAAGAACAGACTGTTGAAGTACACCATCCCGCCTGATAGATATGAATCTTGGGCTGAAAGTGTCGAGATTAATGGAAGTGCATGAGAGCAAGATGGTCCTGTTACTGTGATTTATTTTTGTGAGTTTCGTTATGAAGTACAACTTTGGTTCTTTTTAAATTGCATAATCAAAATAAGTAGATTCTGAATTCATATGTTAAAACGTAAGTTCTGTGTTTTTGTGTCTGTTTACTGCAAATCTTTATGTTTTCCCGTGCCCTGGGAGGTATCACGCCAGGTTCAACCATAGGATATTAATAGCCATAAGAATATATTTGTCTCAATACAAATTGAGAATGAGGAACATGAGACTGTATATTGGTATACGCGTGATACCTCCCAGGGCACGGGAAAACATTAAGATTTGCAGTAAATAGACACAAAAACACAGAACGTACGTTTTAACATATGAATTCAGAATCTATTTATTTTGATTATGCAATTTAAAAAGAACCAAAGTTGTACTTCATAACGAAACTCACAAAAATAAATCACAGTAACAGGACCATCTTGCTCTCATGCACTTCCATTAATCTCGACACTTTCAGCCCAAGATTCATATCTATCAGGCGGGATGGTGTACTTCAACAGTCTGTTCTTACGTCCGGGAAGGACATGTCAAGAGTTCCGACTGAAAACGCAAAAAAGTTGACTAATCATTCTCTATCTGAGTCTCTTGTATTGATGGCGCTATAAAGATACAATATATTTAAAATGAGTTCATAGTTTGGGTGAAGAAAAATAGAGAATTATAACATCTCACAACAAATTCCTGGTAGCTCTATCTATCGGCATTCCCTTAATACAATATTTCTACATACAGGAGGGAAAGGCAAATAAAATTTTGAACATGTGTAACCGAAAATATGTTCTATAGTGTGATATTGGCCAAAATATGACCCAAAGCTAAAATATGATACGTTTGCATGTATGTGACCGATATCACCAGCATTATCGGGTTCACAAAGGATACGTACGTGCTTATGTTCACCCAGGGAGCTTTCAAACCGAAATAACAAGCGACACTTTTCACTTGGAGACGAACCTATGAAAATAAATGCAACCTTTCGTACATAAGTGACATGAAAAGCTGCACATGCCTCCGTGCATCGTATCGCCTCGGTCTGGTCGTCGCGCATGCGCAGTGATTTTGCTTTTCCAGCCTGGATGGGACCGTTCCACTTACCACGGTGTGAAAGCTTTCGAGGTTAATCGTGACGATAAAAACGAATGATTAAAATTTTGTACATTTTTAAAACTTTATGTCGCTTCTCTGCATATTTAAGCTGAGCGCCCCTGGAGCGGAGCAGCATAGAAGCGACAGAAGAGTTATTGAGGAAAAGGGGGAATATGTGGATTAAATGTATTTTTCTCAACGGCGATTTCCGCTTCGCCTCAGATCTGCTCCAATGGGCGTCCAGCCCAAGGTTAATCGCGAAAATAAGGGCGGTGATTAGATGTGAAAAACTCAGAAAAGGCTCGAACCCGGAATTTCGCATTGCTCGGCTCTCTAAGGGGCTAGGATAATCTTCAATCTGAAATATAGGGATTAGTTACCTATTTTCTAAACAAAACTAAATTGGCTCAAAAAATAATTGATCAGCGAAACACACACAACCTTACCCTTCTCTATAGTGAAATCACTTCAAAATAACCTGCTTATCACTCGAGCAGATTTTCAATGCTTTCAGACTACCATAGCCTCGACACCAGACAGCGGGACATTCCCCTTCATAATTCGAATATTTACTCAAAATCTTTCATCAATTCCACTTCCCGTCTTTGGAAGTCCTTGCCCTCCCAAAATCTCGAACGCACCGTCAGTACATGTTTTCAAGACGCAAGTAAAATAATTTTTACTGGACACAAATTTAATTCACTACATTGCAGAAAAGTGTCCATAAATCAACATACCATTTCAAACTCCATATTATTGTCAGGAATATGTGAGCGTGCGTTTCCTTATTTGTTGTATGCCCGTGCCTATAGGTTACACTTTTATTCTTATATGTAATTTTTATTTGAATTCTTTTTATTCCTTTGTAATGTTTATATTGGTTCTTCTTTTTTTGTTCCATATATCGATGTAGACTACTAAATTCCATATTCAAAAATTGTGTAAAGATGTCAAGTGAAAGAAAAGGCTGATGAGGGACAAGGTGCGGCTCAACTCCCGATCAGGTGCAGCGCACTGAAATATCTGGGCCAATGGAATTGAAGAGAGAGTACTTAACAACTTCAGCTATTACCCTATGACCTTTTCATACCTAACAACTGCAGTAGGAGGCGTGGATGAAAGCCCATACCTTTAACTGAAATTCAGACTCCATTTAATAAGAGCTGCCCTCACATTTCTGACCAAGCAAAACAAACTGTAAGACGGGTGTGTAGGAGGAGTGTTTCAAAGAAGTTGTACCAGAGGGAGTTTCAATGATGTAAGCACTAAGTGGGGAAGGGGAGGGGGAGTGTTCCGCTCTATGCTTTCAAACCGAGCCCTTCAGACAAAAAGGATCCTAATGGAAGACGAATGTTGAGCGTTTTAAGAGAAAGGGAGGAGGCGGGAGGGTAAAGAGTGTATCTTCACTCCCATGCCATCAGTTATCTGCAGTGTTGTCACATGGAGGGAAATTTCCCCAGGAACAGGGAAATTTAGGGAAAATTTAATCAAAATTTGAGGGAAGAATTGAATATAATATGTGAACCGGATATGTTCAATCTATTTTGAAGAGTGAAATGCATTTTTCTGTCTTCGCGTAATTTTCCCCTCAAAATAACTTAATATACTTTTCCATCATGTAACTTCTAAAATTACTGTAATAACACGTTAATGTAAACATAACGTTAAGTCTTGCTATGAAAATAGAAGTATTTTCTGCTTTCCCTTTACTTCTAAAATGATATTTCAATAAATCAATCGTAATAATAATAATTTATAAAGCTTTGTGATCTATATTTCAATAATCTTTCTCAGACGAAGGGAACATTTTGGAGGAGGGAAAATTTGTACCTAAGAAAGGGAAATGTTTGAACGAAGAGGGAAATTTTGTACCTAGAAAAGGGAAATTTCTTTGGTTGCGGGAACACTTGTTGTCTGGAAGCAACCGCCTGCTGGAATCAGACGAAAGGTTCAGGAAGGGAATCTTCTCTCTCGTCCGTCATCCGAAAAGAGAGAAAGCGATAAATACAACGAGAGGAAGACGTGGTAAAACAAGTGGTCGCTTTGTAAGGTTTGGAGAACGAAGAAAATCACTCCACTGAGGAAGAAATTGGTAACTTCAGGAAATTTCTAGCTGCTTTTGTGTTCTGGATGCTCCTGATAATTGAGAAATGATATTTTGTCTCCATGGTGATTTCGCCTGTTTCAGAGTGGGGTCTCTACCTGTGTGTTTGTTCATTCAAAGTAGCTTTCCTGCCTCTCGACGTTAATTGCGACTTTGAGAATGAATTGTGGTTACGTAACATGGATGAAAGAACAAGCATAATGTCACGAAATGACCCGGATTCCTATCGTGAGCCGAACACTCGACGTGCTTAGCTACAGAAGGGCCCAGAATACTGGTGTTTGTGCGGGCTCAGGATAAAGTTCTTTATAGTTTTCTTATTATACGTTGATTTTCTGCTATTTAAGGCTAACCACAACGATAAGCATGAGCAACTGTTATATTTCCCGGCTTTCAGTCAATATACAGGGTGAGTCAGAAATACGGATACACATTGAAGTAAATGCAGTGTGTTACTGTAAGATGTAGAGGGAAATGGTGAATGGTATATTAGAAACTTCATTTGTCATTTCAGATAAGTCACGCGCCCAAGCTTACGTCATTAGCCAACGTGGCGCTGAATATGCAGCAGCAAGTTATAGTTAGTTGTAGCGTGGGCGATTGCATACCAGAATGATCGTGAGACTGGCGAGATGTGATTTTAACGTAACATTATTGCCGTCAACTGTGGGAAAGTGGAGAAAACGACTGCTTACATCAAATTGTTTAGCTTAAATCCATTGCTGTGCTCACGGCTCTCACGATCATTCTGGTATGCAATCGCCCACGCTACAACTAACTATAACTTGCTGCTGCATGTTCAGCGCCACGTTGGCTAATGACGTAAGCTTGGGCGCGTGACACTTACCTGAAATGACAAATGAAGTTTCAACTTTAATATACCACTCACCATTTCCCTCTACATTGTACACCAACACATACATTTACTTCAAACGTGTAGCCATATTTCTGACGAACCGACTCTTCTTTCCCTTAGCGGTGAAGACTATGAGATGACCTGACCTTCGACGAAGGGAAACAATAGAGCAATAATTGATACAATACCATAGGTATTCACACTACAGTACGCTACCACTAACATTAGTTCTATATAACAAACACGGTAGTAAATAAAAATAATATTAATATTGAACAAACTTTCCACAATTTCAGTTGTCCACATTCCACACATCAAAAAACCACCACTTCGTATCAGAAACCTACTTGTTAATATCCAAAGAACAATTTGTTAGTAGCCAAATATATACATGTTAGTCCATAGCCACTCTACAAAGTGTACAATAGCGCCATATACTAGAATTGGCGTCATAGTCTGCCTCCGTGGCGGTGTGGTTAGCACAGCGCACTACGACGCCAAGTCTCCCGTGTTTGAATCCCGGCATGGGTGTTCTTTGTGAGTGTCCCTTCAGCAATTTCAACACATCATCACTCATTCTCACCTTCGCGATTAGCCAAAGGAGGCAGAAAAGCAACGTAAAAAAATCAATCAGCGTCATAACATGAGAAGAATAGACTATTTTCATCAAACCATGAGTTATGGTGAGGTGTAATACGATGAAGCGAGGCACACCCAAACCAGAATTGGAACCCGAAACCTTGTGGTGTAATGCGTGAGTCTGCCAGTCACCACGCTGGGCTACCCACGCTCAGGAACCCTCAACACTCTACGTCAATAGCATGAAAAACAAAATTAAAGGTTCATTTTGTATTATTACAATCAACAGGGCTTGTGTGTAGTGTGGCACGAGACATAAGAAACAGTACAACAGATGACATTGAAGACAGAAGCAGTAAGGAAATAAACTGCCTACACACTCTCCCTTTCCTAGTCAGTACATTGTACACTACAAGCCAACGACGCTGTATGAGAGTGAAAGCGAACTTGTTCATTAAATATCGAGGATTAAATTTCGTTCCATTCCCCTGAAAGATGAACATTTATTTATATTATTTATTTATTCCTTGTTTTGGATGGCGAAGTTAAGGCACAAGCCTTCTCTTCCAGTTAACCATCTCTACTTTAAATTTTATATATTGATTTTTATAGCTAACTGTGTGTGAAATATATAAAAACTAAAAACATTAAAAGAACACAAGAAAACACAAGAAAAAAATAAAAGAAAAACACGCAAAAAAACATAAAAAATAAAAACACAGAAAAATACATATTCACAAAGAAAAGTAAAAAAAATACACGTAAACCATGAACACACACATAACAAACATACTCCAATTACAGAAAAAGTCGGTGGGTGTTTGTCTTGCAAGTTTACACGAAGGTTTAATTTTATTTCCCTGTTTTCATTTCAGTACTGGTAAGGTGACTCCAGATGATGATTTCTTAATTTTGATTTGTATTGGCCGAGGGAAGAAGAGTTTCATTGGGGAGGTCGTTCCACGCACTGGTAGCAGTGACCGTGAAGGAATTTCCATAAAACGTTGTCTTATGGGAGGGGATGGTCAGCAGAGAGTTGTTTCGCGAACGGGTGGCAAAGGTGTGTGCTGCGCTTAGGGGTTGATTTGGTTAGTTGGTTTGGTGTTTTAAGTCCACTTTATGCATAGTACGGCTAATCGGGACTGGACCTACAGTTTAAAGTGGGATCCGAACCACTATGTGCCTCAACCGGCTTAGGGGTTGAAAACGAGAAAGTAGGTAGAAGGGCTCTCGTGAGTTTACTATTTTGTAGAGCGCTGTAAGAGCGTGAAAGCGACGGCGAGTGGAAAGGTCGAACCAGCCTAGGTCCTTGAAAGCCATGGTCAGGTGGTCAAAATATTTGATATTATAAATGTAGCGCACACATGCATTTTGTATTCGCTGTAGACGTCTTGCTAGTTCACCGTTGAGGTCAAAATGTGATTATTAAGGCAGGGGTCGTAATACCGCCTGGAAATCAGAAAAATTCATTACGTTCTCTTTGAAACCAAGGAATTTGTTTAATAAGATGGCAGTCGACATGTTCATTTTGGAATTAATAAATGTATTTATTAATACAGTTTTAATACATTCACCTGGGAACATAGAAAAACGTCCGTAGTTGGAGACTAAACAAGGAGTCAACATTTACTTCCAAGTGAAATGTTTGTCAAGCGGTTGTTCGAAATTTACACCGCATACAGAACTTGGTCTAGCAGTAGACATAATTTCCTTGGCAGTGAGATGTTTACCAAGGGCTGATCAAAATTTGCATTGAAAAATTAAGTTTGTCAAGGAGGGCTTCCTTGATAAGGGTAATTTATTAAGATAAAGTTCTATTTCAATTTTTGTTGTTTTGCGTTGTTTTTCTACCTCTTTGGTTAATCCTGAGACGAAAATGAAGGATGATTTGCTGACATTGGTGAAGCTGCAAACACAACCCTACATAACACAGTTTAAACATGAGACCTCTGGCGGATCATTTCGCCACGGATGTTCGTAAGATGAAGCTTCACAGCTACTATACACACACGAGCTCGCAACACACCACACACACACATATATATTGATGAGGGAAAATGTTTTTTTGAGGTTCACCCACTTTCCCTCATCAACATATACCAGGTGGCGCAAAAGTCAGTTTACCCAAAAAAAGCACATTGATAATAGTATTACGATAGCACAGTGTCTCTCAAAAGTTTTAGGACAACGACATTTTAAACTAGGCAACCCAATTTACACAAGCCGTTGGTGGGTTGCGTGCAGAGTTAGGCTCAATTTCAGGGTTGCCACATGCACAATAGATATTTATAAAACACGCGAAAGAAATATAAACAAGTATTATTGTATAAAATTATTAAAAATATCACTATTATATCGCAAATGACAAAATTCTTTCTGAAAGAAAAAAAATAGCTTTTCTAGTATTTCATCGCTGATGAGTCTACGATAAGGAAAAGAGGTGAGAGGAAACGAAAGGTCACAAAGGATAGGAGAAAGAGAAAACGAAAGGAGAAGGGGAAAAGTAGAGGAGAGAAGAAAGATAGGATAGACGAGGAGAGGAGATGTAGTGAGGAGAATGGAAAAAGATTCGAGGAGAGATGAGGAAAAAAGAACAAAGAAGAGAAAAGAGGAGGGAAACGAGAGGAGAGGAGAGGAGAGGAGGAGACGAGAAGAGGGAAGTGGAGAGTAGAGTAAAGGAGAGAAAAAGAGAAGAACGAAAAAAGAAATAATAGTGCAGTGGAGTCGGAAATCTAAGACAGGAAAGGAGATAAGAGGAGTGGAGAAGAGTGGGATGGAGATAAGATGCGAGAAAAGTAGGGAAGGCGATATGAGATAAAAGCAGAACGGAAAGAGGGGAGAGAAGAAGGAGAAGGAACTGGATAGAAGAGGTAGTTGCAGAAAATACCGTCTGAGCGTCAAGAATGGATGCATTGGTCAAATTATAGACATGAAACATTCAATAACATTTTGAAATGTATTGGAGAATATATTAGATCGGTGCGAAATGCCTTTTGGCTGAGTTCAGAGCAAATTAAAATCTTCCATGTAAGATCTTTGATTTTACCTGAGATTACACCACTAAAAAAATGAACGTAATTTTTAATATTTATAAGAATTATTCAATTTTTCTCCACTTCTCGGTTCGTTGAAATGGAGATTTTGTAATTCAATATTTCCCCTCCCCCCATCGTTAATTCCAAACTGAATCATTCCGTTTCACACGGCGTGGACAATGAACACAATGGGATATGTCTAAAACTTACGAAAATTTTCTGCCAGCGGGAGGGTTTGAACCTACGACCATCAGATTGACAATCCTGAACGGTAACCACTACCCTACAACCTCTAGTTTCTTAAACCAGGTAGAAGAACCACTACACTACGCCTTTACCTTCGAATGAAACAATATTTTTTTTTAAGTATTCTGTCCCTCCAATATTGTAAATGTCGTTTGGTATACGTGTAGTTGAACTTTTACTTTAATTTTGATTTGCTTTCTTGTAGTATAACCGATATCTTCGAGATATAATTTTCGAAGTAATTAAAAACGAGAATATTGGTAGTTGTGAAAATGCGAGTTATTTCTTCTAACTTATTATTGTGATTAGACATTACTAATGGAAAATATCTAGAGGCTTGAATATTACAGGACGATGTTCTTTTCCTGTGATACTCTAACACACAAGATGATCGTTTACTGATGCAAGTCTTGTGTCCAGAACAGTGTTATGAAATGTATTTGCTGTTGCGTAAGATAACACGAAATAATTACACCGTTTGCGAACTACCAACTGTGCAACGTTATACGTAAACAGGCGGAAAATTTTATTCATAAAATCACTTCACATTTGACAGTGTTAGTCAAGAAAGACTCGTGGGACACTGTGTTAAGGTGCTGGACTAAATCCTTCTAATTTTTCTTCCTCGAAGAACAACAATTTCTAAGGAAGAGCAACAGTGATGATCTTTCTTATTTCTTTTAAATGCTTACACTTTCCTTTAATTGGGTTAAAAATAAATAAGAATATTGCTTGCATTTCTGTCATTGACGTAGACCAGAGAGAGAGACAGACAGACAGACAGATATTACAAAATAGTTCAAATAGTGCGAACGCCATTAAAAAGTCATGATAATTCTATGTTGCGTACTTAGAATTATTCATACAATAAAGAACATGTCTAATTGTGAGTTAACAAAAAAAATAAAAATAAAGAGACATTTTCGCATCACGATTGCAGTTCGAAAAAGTCGGGACAGGGATTGAAAGTAACGCACTGTCCTGACTAAATCGGTGAATCGGACGTCTGTTAGCCTTGCATCAATGATTATAAAACTAAAACCACCCAATATTGCAGCTTGAAGACTTTTGCGCAAGAAACAGATTCATTTATACAAGAGAAAAATTGAAATTTTTACACATTTCAAAAATCAACTATGTTATTTTCGTATTTATTTATTTATAGGTTCACAGTTAAATATTTTAGGGTTCGATGGGGAAGCATGACCCACATGGCCCCTCCCCTGGGTACTGACTTTACGTAGACAGTGGAAGAGAAATTTTGGAGAACCTTTCTGTTAAATTTAGTATTTACATTCACCTTATGCTCAGATAGGTTAAACCGCTTATTGACAATCATGAACTTTTCGTTTAATAGATAATATTTGGTTTTAAACGACGGGAAAACATTGGTCGAATTTCCTTTCTTGCTCTTTTGAGAGAATATATACTTCTACAATAGCAATCACGTTCGGAAACCGTGAAAAAAAAATGACTTGGTTTTCAAAGGCAGACAAGCTTCGTAGTCTAGCTTGCTCGCGATCAAAGTGACTCACTCACGCTATTCAAGGCCGCTTCTTATCGCAAAACACTGTGGTTCGATGCACAGTGTCTGCACCCAGCACGTTACAAGTGACCAGAGTCGAATTTTAAAGAGAATCTGAAGAATGGTAGATTTCATCAGAGGCGGCTAGGTAGGCACCAGCTCAACATGCAATAGTTTAAGTGATAATTCCTGACAAACAAAAAACCGTATTGAATAATTATTGGGATAGTAATGTGTATCCGCTCTTTTTTAACAATGTAAGCTCGAAGACAATCTGTATTATATTTATTTATATTGGCACCTTGGTCAACCGGAGGTTATTTTATCGCCTTCGATAATCGAATTGTCTGATCGATTATTTTTTGTTTACCCAGGAACATGCCCCATAGGAGATTTCCGAGACCGGGTTACGCTACTCACTCGTAGCTCCTCAATTTCTTCACGATGGTGGGTTTCTACCGGTCTCATACACAGGCCGAGAACCTAGAGAGTGAGCATAGACCGACTCGAAACCATGCCGTCCTGCAGTCGGACTCCAAAGCACAGCTCCTTTGACCGCACGGTCACGGACGAGGACTTTTCTTATCTTACCTTTGGCTAATCGCGACGATGAGGATGAATTATGAATAGAAAAATAAAGAAGGTCACGCACAAAGTAGAGGACGATCTTCAACCTCTTGGGATGACGAGTTCAAGCCCTTAATATGAGGATTCAACCTTAGACGACCTCAATTTCAAAATTATAAACAAAATGCTTACTTAAACTAAACTTCTCATCAAGGCCAAAATAGTTTGTAACTGTGAAACTACCCCTGAATACAAATTGACATTTTTTTCCCATGTGAGTAAGAATTCAATGTGTGGCATACAGACATAGATGATACCTTTTGAGAAAAAATTAACTGTACCCTGTCCCAGGATCTCTGGAGCAAAGCCGCGCATAGCGGAAGAGAAGTGGAGAGAGGGGAGAGGGGATCGAGTGGACAGAGCGAATCAGTGCACGCTGCTGGGAAGGCTGGTAACTGCAGTGGTTTTCCTCCCTCCACGCAATCCCATTCCTCTCTCACGTGTTCATCGCTGCTCAGATACTTTTTTTCGTTCACCTGCTCCAGAGATAAGTGGGACAGAGTGTAGTTCGTATACATGTAGCAAGTAACGTATCCCAGAATGAAAATTCCACGTAGTTTTAAAACGTTTGTTTAAGCAATGAATGGCTGGAAACGGATCACACATAATTCCCTTGCCAAAATCTAGTGGTCGAAAATTAATTTCAAGACATTTCATATCTATTCACCATATTCCAAGTTATAAGGAACTATTTCGTAGATGTTCATGAAACCGTTATAAAGTTACAAATAAAATATATTCACAAGCTTAGATATACCAATACGAAGAAAGAAATTCAGAGTTAAATTTCAAATGCATGTGTATAAAGTAATTCTAGAAGTACAGAGCTATATCTGAGTATTTAACTTCTTTTTTGCAGATAACGTTTACAATATTGAGGCGACAGAATAATTAGGAACTGTAGCTCCAAGAAAACAAAGGGCGTAGTGTATTGGTTAGAGTTCTTGAAAGCATTGCGGTCCCACGTTCGATCCTCCATACTAGATGTTCCTTAAAAAAGAATCCCTTCCATTAAACAAGAGCATGGTAACATTATTTGTAAGAGCAGTATATACTGGCTGCATTGTTCTGCATATGAAATTTATAAAAAAAATAATAAACAAATAAATGAATTGACACACGTTCAACGGGATATTTTTATATATAAGATCGTGAATTATGATACTCTAACGATAATTGTGTACTGCTTCAAAGACATTGACAAATATTAATGAAATAACTATTTATATGTGTGGCAATTCAGGACATGCTAATTTTACCCCTTTTCCCACATGAGTTCAATGCAAGGATACCTCCGCAAATATCGAATGAAAAGTTCTCACCATGTGCAATTCTCCATTAAATGTTTTCGCCGAGTCTTACTACTTTCGTTTTCTTTGTTACAAACAATACTTGTTTGCACGTTACATGCAGGAGAGTTGCATCTACATTTCACATTGGTCAGCTCCTTCTACCTGGCTTAAGGAGCGAAAGCTTGTAGGGTAGTGGCTACCGTTCAGGATTGTCAATTTGATGGTCGTAGGTTCAAACCCTTCCGGTGGCAGAAAATTTTCGTAAGTTTTAGACATATCCTATTGTGTTCATTGTCCACGCCGTGTGAAACGGAATGATTCAGTTTGGAATTAACGATGGGGGGGGGGAGGTGAAATATTGAATTACAAAATCTCAATTTCAAAGAACCGAGAAGTGGAGAAAAATTGAATAATTCTTATAAATATTAAAAATTACGTTCATTTGTTTAGTGGTGTAATCGCAGGTAAAATCAAAGATCTTACATGGAAGATTTTAATTTGCTCTGAACTCAGCCAAAAGGCATTTCGCATCGATCTAATATATTCTCCAATACATTTCAAAATGTTATTGAATATTTCATGTCGATAATTTTACCATTGCATCCATTCTTGACGCTCAGACGATATTTTCTGCAACTACCTCTTCTATCCAGTTCCTTCTCCTTCTTCTCTCCCCTCTTTCCGTTCTGCTTTTATCTCATATCGCCTTCCCTACTTTTCTCGCATCTTATCTCCATCCCACTCTTCTCCACTCCTCTTATCTCCTTTCCTGTCTTAGATTTCCGACTCCACTGCACTATTCTTTCTTTTTTCGTTCTTCTCTTTTTCTCTCCTTTACTCTACTCTCCACTTCCCTCTTCTCGTCTCCTCCTCTCCTCTCGTTTTCCTCCTCTTTTCTCTTCTTTGTTATTTTTCCTCATCTCTCTTCGAATCTTTTTTCTATTCTCCTCACTACATCTCCTCTCCTCGTCTATCTTATCTTTCTTCTCTCCTCTACCTTTCCTCTTCTCCTTTCGTTTTCTCTTTCTCCTATCCTTTGTAACCTTTCGTTTCCTCTCACCTCTTTTCCTTACCGTAGACTCATCAGCGATGAAATACTAGAAACCTATTTTTTTCTTTCAGAAAGAATTTTGTCATTTGCGATATAATAGTGATATTTTTAATAATTTTATACAATAATAATTGTTTATATTTCTTTCGCGTATTTTATAAATATCTATTGTGCACGTGGCAACCCTGAAATTGAGCGTAACTCTGCACGCAACCCACCAACGGCTTGTGTAAATTGGGTTGCCTAATTTAAAATGTCGTTGTCCTAAAACTTTTGAGAGACACTGTACATGTGCTTCTTGTGCTAAGTAATATTTTTTAGGTATACGGTTGGTAACATTGTCGTGTAACACTGGCAACAGTGCACTCGTTATTCTTTTGTCGACAGTTGAGTCTCTGGCTTGTTGTAGTGTGGTTGTTTGTTCTTTGTAAGCAAGTTCTGGTCTGTGACGTGTGGGAAAACTGCCCAAGCATTTGTAAAAAGCCCCCATAAGTCCACAAGACAAGCAGAACAACAATTGCAAATAAACCGTCGGAGTGTTCAGAGAATGTTACGTGACATTAAATTCAATGCAAGTTTACTGCATCGTATTTGCAATTATGTTGTTGATCGTTGGACACACTGTATTGCAAACAATGGAGGGCACTTTGAACAAAACCACTGAAACTGGAATTTTGTGTATCTACAGGGAGGTTATTTCAGTCGTTCACCGCCAGCGTGTCGGCCGTTCGGCGGGCTCTTCATGCAACAGGTCCCGGCAAATTGCGTTCAGGAAGTCCGTAACAGAAACCGCTTGTTTTGTAATGTTTCCACTTTTCACAATTACAGTTACAATTACAATTGAAATAAGCACGTACCTTGTCGCAAGGATGCTGGAAAAGGTGTCCTCCCAAATACAAATATTTCTGACACCTTATTTCTGACATCTAATCTTAGATTAGACATCGCTACTTTATCCTCAGTTGACAGAAAGGGAAGACAGCATCCCGGCGCATAAAGCAAACCGAAAGCGTAAAATGATATTTAAAAGTAATAATAATGATGATCACTAACCTCCTGTGTTATAAGAGATGTTGAAAATGACCTCCTTCAACAGCAATACAACACGTTTCTTAGGTTCAAGAGATCCTGTCTATCGTAATTCCCTGACCACTTTTCTGCAAGAATTCGTTTTCACGTAATTATCGTACATAAAAACTCTCTGTTCAAGACTATATTTGTTTAACGACATAAGTAATGAATGAATAACAATTAACACACAATAAAGCACTGGCCATGAGTAGCACATTACAATAACACAGTATACGCAACACGCGTACTGATAAACGCAAACAGAAGTGAACATGAACGTACACTGACTACGTCTGGTAGCCGACAGTGTTGCTAACCATTTTTCGGCAATGTCCCTACAGACGTAGTCAAAATGTCCCTACAACTGACCAAATGTCCCTACGCCAAGTAAAGCGACTAAAAAAATCATCACCTCATGAGCATGCAAAACAGAAGATAAAATATACACATTTACTTACCAAATCTTTCTGCTCGGTGCTTCCACAATTAATGAAGGCGCGAATTTACATTTGCCTATCCTAACTTAACCTAACCGTACCTATGGTTCGTGGGGCTATCCGTCAATGGTTTGTTGGGCTACCCGTGCATGTTTTTTTCGAGCCCAAATTTTAACTATGTTTGCCTTGCCTAACCTAACTTAACCTAACCTTACCGAGAATGCTCAGTGGGGCTATTCCTGAATGGTTTTGGGGTAATTGTGATTACGAACCGATAAAAAATATTATTTTCGTAGCACTTTAACGGCAAACGTTCATCATCGAAGACGCCATTTTCGTATCCTGCAATTTTATGATTGATGTAATGTTGCCAAATTTACCTGTAATCAAATCAGTTCTTCTACATCGTCATTGTCGCTGTCACATGTAAGCACGTTCTTTGGGCAATATACTGAAATCCATAAGTTTATTAATTAGCCCACAGCCATCCTCCTGCACACTCCACCTAACAATCTGTACAACATTAACAACTTTTTTACTGTTCTCTTCCGCCATTCTTACACGATCCATGCTCTCCAAGTATGAAATCAACAGGGTGGCAACGCTGTAGACAGCGTAACTAATTGTAATTTGTTCATATCAACAAATATGGCTACCATACTTGTATACGGAGAATCATTGCGAGAATTGAAAAGCTTATTTTACAACTTCTACACGTTAATGAACATTTTTCCCCCTCACCTCAACATGTTAATTTGAGATAAATCATCACGAATAATTATTTCGTGAGTATAAGACGTAGCATAGAAATTACAGAAGGGTCCGGTATTGTAAATTCTTGCCTTAATGAATAATAGGGTTGTGCGGGACAGAATTTTTTGGGTCGGGACGGGATCGGGACGGTAATTTTTTTAAATCCCGACATTCGGGACTGAAAAATTTGCAATTTCCCGACCAAGTCGGAAAATTTTCGGGACGGGAAATATTCGAAATTTCCCGAAGCACTGGAAATCTCGAATTTTACAAGTCATTTTCACTTTAAGTGATTGTTTTTGCATTTCTAGAATAAAAACTTACAATTTTCGATAAGTTCCAGAAACTTACAAGGCAGAAAACGTCGAGAATTAACGACTTTTTAAAGTAAAGCATCCCGCACACTCCTAATGAATAACGTTGAGTCGTTTACTGTTGATTATGTTATTTGAAGTCATACATGCCGCTGCTGTGCAGAGATAGATGTTGGTTGGTGATGCTGTATTTCCTGCACTCTTGAACAATTTTGGTCCCATTTTATTTCCATTTTTTGTTTTTGTATCACTTAACATTGAAAATATTCTTTCCGTTTCCGCGTTAGAATGTGGCAATGTTAGCACTATTTTCGCGAGAGTGGAAATGTTTTCAAAAAGGAACTTGCCTTGAAAGTTTTTGGTAACCGATAACATGTTCCAAAATTCTGATGGAGATTTGTTAGTTAGTTCTTTTTTCTCCCCCTCGCTAAAGTATCCAGATAAACTAATTCATAAAATGTCATTTACCAAGATTGAAAAAAGTACCTACGTTTTCCCTCATTTGGCAAAATCTGTCCCTACGTTCCTACGCGGGCGAAATTTAGTGAAAAGTCCCTATGCGTAAGACATGTCCCTACGGTTGGCATCACTGCCGACACGTGCAGTATGAAGCGCCCTCTCGCGGCTGACAACTCGCCCAACCCCCGATAAGCTGCCGGCGCTGTCGCGACAACTGAGGATAAAGTAGCGATGACTAATCTAAGATTAGATGTCAGAAATAAGGTGCCAGAAATATTTGTATTTGGGACAAGGTACGTGCTTATTTCAATTGTAATTGTAACTGTAATTGTGAAAAGTGGAAACATTAGAAAACAAGCGGTTTCTGTTACGGACTTCCTGTAATGCAATTTGCCGGGACCTGTTGCATGAAGAGTCCGCCGAACGGCCGACACGCTGGCGGTGAACGACTGAAATAACCTCCCTGTACTTGTATTTTGTATGTATACTTGAATTTTGTGTATAAACTTGAATTTGTGTATGGGTAAACTGACTTTTGCTCCACCTATATATATATATATATATATATTGATGCGTTCCAGAACCCGCTGCCCCGCATCTCCACCATGATGCGTTCACCGGGTTCTGCATTACTGACAGGGATCGATGGGTGGTGAACACTTGCTTGAAGTCAGACGATAGAGCGTTAGATGGTATATCGGTCCCCATACAATCTCCCTCGGTAGCCCCGTGACAAGGTGCGGAGAGAAGCAAGGGATGTACAGTCAAAAGACAACTCCTCGGTCAGGCAGTCTGAAGAGTCTGTCGGGGATGGACTCGCAGATTCGACCAGCTTCCTCGACAGACTGGCGATGATCGTTCCGGCGAGGCGTAGGGCTAACCAGGCGCTGGCGATCGCCCATAGTGGGTCGTCTGGAACGGCCGGACAATGGACTTCGGCCCGTCGGCTGGTGCTACATGGAATGGCCTCTGCGTGATCAGGCGGTGTGATTCAGGCTGCGATTTATTTACTGTGATACAGCACCATACATTTCCATGAGAGAAGAAATATTTTATCAATCTGAATCTGATGGTAACTGATTTATACTAGAAACGCCCCCTCCAATTGCACGAGGGGTTTGGGGTTTGAGGAGGGAGCGAGTCCCCCCGGCGTTTCGTGAGGCAATTCTATTTCAAAACACGCACGGGAGGTCCAGGAAAAAGGTCAATTTTCCTCGTAAAAGTCGACGTTAAACCATTCACAGGCGTCACCAATGGACAAAGTGTCCTTTAACCAAGAGAACGACCTCTGATGCAGATTTTCTCCCGCATCATTTGATGGATCTTTGATTAGAACCTCCCTCCCCTCCCCCTTTCTCATTAGAGAGAGATGCTTCCCTGGCGAGGGTTCCGCGAAATCACGCCACTCTGTATGCATGGACGGCGATTTTGTAGCCCGAGGAGCAGGGAGGGGATGGAAGGGCGAGACAAGGCAGCCGGTCGCTTTGTCCATTATAACTCAGAGACGCCCGTCCGCAGGCAACCCGCTGGACATTTCCAGGTCTCAAACAGCCAGAGGGAGAGGGGGAGAGAGGGAGAGAGAGAGAGAGAGATGGGTCGTCATGATTGGAATCTCGGGGATCGTAAATCAGCAGGGTGGCCAGCAATAAAAGCGACGAAAGAAAAAGAGCTGCAGATGTTTATACTCATTTGATGTGCCCGCAAGGATGACCGCTGCATGGTCTTGATGGCTGCCGAAGTCCGAGTTATAATGCTACTGGAGCCTTTTATGGGCCTTTGAATGCCAGTTCCTAGCCAGGGCAGTGTTTTCGCAAAACCCCATACGCACAAATTGAAATTTGTTAAGACGCAGTTTCTTTCCTTGAAAACAGTTGACGCTGTGGGACCGATCATAAACGCACTTGAGCTGAAGGCAGGAAAAGTAATTCCTCCTCCTCTAAACTTTTTTTTTGGGGGGGGGGGTCCCGAATTCAACAGTCCCAGGTTTCTCGCCGCCTCAGACGTTTTTGAGTCGACGCTGCCCTTCATAGGTCATATTTTTCGCGCAACGGCTTCCTCCTCGGTGGCCTGTAAACCAGAAGAGGTACATTGAACTGTTATTCAGATTCAGTCCCAATTAGCCTATCTGTGGATAAAAGTAGACTTCACCAAACTATGGTCATTTGTCCATGCGACGTCTCTACGCCCGACATTAAACACTGAGCTGGTGGTAATTAAAAACAAATAAGAAAAAAATTATATGAGAGACGTATTGGACTATTTCCACGTACATTGGCAATATAAATGTGACACCTAAAACCTGATATACTCGCTTGCCTGCAAGGCGTTGTGCGTGTTACCTAACTTTACGGCGATCAAGTTGATTTTCATAGCAAAATTTCAATGGAAACTTCAACCACCGCTGCTGAGTTAGGCAATATACACAGCGCCTTGCAGGGGAGCGAGTATATCAGGATTTAGGTGCCCCATTCTAATTGCCGGCGACTGTACAACGAAAACTAAAAGGAAAAGAGAAATAGGGGAAAGAAAGTGAAAAGGATAAACAGAAGAAGAAACAAAGATGAGGAGGAAGAACAAGAAACGGTGGAAAGATGAATGATAAATAAAAAATAGGAGAAGATAATGAGGAAATACGAGAAACGGTGGAAACATGATGAGATGTAAAAAGTAAGGAAAGAGAGTAAGTGGGAAATAGATAACGATAGGCAGAGCAAGAAAGGGAGAAAGGGAGGACCCGCACACACGCATACAGAGAGAGAGAGAAAGATAGAGAACCAGGGGACGAAAGAAAGAGAATACAGTAGAGAAAGAGAGAATACAGTAGAGAAAGAGAGAATACAGTAGAGAAAGAGAACGAGAGGAAGAGAACCTTAACGGTCAGAAGCCTTATCTAGGCTCATGCTAGCTTAGTAGTCTGCCGTCTGAAGGCTCTTGTTTCCAAACCCATATTTGGTGCAAACATGACGATTAACCGAGCTGTTACACGAGCAAATAATATCACCGAATTTTTCAAGCACTTAGAGGATTAAATCCTTTGAGTTCGCCATCTGAAATGCCTGTTCCCAACGTGTGAGCTACCTACCCCTCCCCTGTCAACGTGGCAATCAAGTATTCAAATCCCGCTCGCAAAGAGAACGGCGAATAGTGGCTGACCGAGAACAAAGCACGTGCTATCTCCACCACATCTGCCAATGGATGGTAGCGTTCACGTGACGCCTGGCAAATTCAAACAACAGGCAACGGGCTACTCTACTCAGTGGCGATAACTGTACCGCGATATATCTTCTGGAGTATACTAGCCATGAACACCAAAGAAGCTCGACTCGAATCAAATTATCTGGAGACCTACTACATTGCGAGTTCTTTCCGGGGCTTAATTCTTTGCTTCTTACAATTTTGCCCGTCGGAGACCCGAAGACAGTTTAGCAGCTCTACGGTGGCATTCAGTTCGTGCCCTGACAACGACTCAAATTTAGGGGCGTTCATAAACGCGAATTAAGAATCTATATTAAGATCACGGGCGAACCCAGGAACCAGATCTAAATCAACAGCAGCTGCCATCTGCAATCAGAAAGCGGAAACAAAAAAGGGGGGTGGGGAGACAAACGCAGGACGACAGCTGGACGACTACAAATTGTACCGAACCTTGCTATAATTCTTCGACAAGAGTTGTTTCTGGTGCAGAGGCTCCGTGGTGGTGGCTGAGGGAGTGAGGGGGGGGGGGAGAAGGGGGCAGCAGCTCCTCCGCAGTGCGCTCCTGTTTTGTTTCCTAACAGAGACAAATGGCACGAGGCGTTTCTCTCATTTACACCGTGGTTCGTTCCCAGGCTGGGGAAGTGACAAATAATTTGTTACGCGCGGAAGACGTGGGATAAATCAGGTTTCGGAGGCTGCCTTCGATTTCCTAGAGCCGAACCGTTGAACCGACGCCGCGGACAGGGTTGCCAACTCAAGAATCTAATATATCACCTGACCTGCCAATAATAATAATAATAATAATAATAATAATAATAATAAAAACACTACTCTACATGTTGGATCATATTAACAAAACAGAGAACTTGCTAATTTCTGGAGCACATGCTCCATTTCCCCTATATAAACAGGCCCAGAACGTGCTCGCATAAGGAGGACTTACTCTCTCAGTGAGTACATAATGCAGGAATGAGCATATTCTTACATTGACTGGAAAAGCACACACACGTTGTTAGGAATTGAGAACATGCTTAAATATACACGTGTATCTCCAGGTTATAAAAATATTGATATCTGTACAAGACATTGCTAGATTGGAAACTATGCGAGGAAGAACTTTGTTCATGCGAAGATTGAGCAAATGCACATTCCTATGAATACGGCCAACTGCCACTCTATACCGGTTGTCAAAGGGAGGGAGTGTGTGACCGGTGGACGAATTATTCTTAAAAGAACTCTGCTTCCCAGGTAATACAAGGAAAGTATCAGTGTTACAAGTAACAGCTATTTTTTTTTCCGAGTAATGGTAACTGTAAGTACCGTATATGCCGGTGTATAAGACACTTTTTTCCCTTTAAAAATATGTCTGAAATACAGGGTACGTCTTATACGCCCGTACTCAGTTTTTTAATACCTCCATTTCTGGAAATTTTCTCTGTTCTGAGTTAGAAAATTACTTTCTTGCTTCCTTGCGGTGTGTGACGAAGAAGATTAAAATGTATTCTTTCCTAGTTAGATTACGTAATTCATTTGTTGAAAGTAGACCTACATATTACTTTATATTTGAAATACTGTAAATTAATTATAATATTTAGTGATAAACCTTTTTCCTGAACAACGTGTACAATACGGTAATAACTTTTTTCGGGTAAGAGAAAACTACTTTTACAGTTAATTATTTTTGTACAATTCAAAAGAAATGAACCAAATTATGGTTTGCTAAAGAAAATAGAAACAAAATTTTAATTTAAGTTTGTACATTTGTTACGAACCAATCTTTTACGTCACGAACTATTTAAATATGACGGCTTAATTTGAAGTACTTTACCTAGGTTTCCCAGTGTTGTTCCAGCGGACGTGGAAACGATCCGTGAATGACGCAAGTGGTTAAGTAAGACTGGTTGCACTGGCTACACTGTGCACCTTGTCAAGGGTGGCCACTTGTGTTCGAGCCAGTGTGAACTTCAGATGTCTGGGACTACAGCGTGGAAAATTCTAAGGAAGCATTTGTAGAAGAAACCGTATCGACTTCAGCTACTGCAGAAGTTCGCATACGACAAGGTGAATCGGAGTAACTTCTGCAAAGACATACTTGCGAGACAGAGGATGCAGTTCGTTTCCAGCGATGAAGCAATATTACAAGATTTGGAGTACAGAGTCGCCATGTGTCATTGTTGAACATTAGCGGAAGAGACCAAAAGTCAATGTCGTCTGCTGCCAGTGCCCGATCCTAAATTGTTAGCAGCACAAATTACCTGGATAATTTGTTCTTCATTTAAGATGGTGCAGCACCGCATTTTGCGAATGCGGTAAGCGTATTTCTCGATCAGCACCTACCAGTATCGGTCCATCCCAACCTCACAGCATAAAGAAATGCCTTATTTAATATTTCTTGCTCCCTATTTCTACATGATGCGGATCGAATCTATTATACAGACCTGTGAATAAATACTGATCCACCTCGCGGTCCAGTACCCTAACGCGCCCTTTACAGGTGTGCCATGGTTCGATCTTCACAATAGGCACAAAAGAACAACTGAAGAAGAAGAAGAAAATAGACTGGGCTTATAGTTTTAACTGTGATCCGAACAACCCCATGAAAATAGAAGCCCGTACCCCTTGAATTCAAGGCGTCAATGTTCCCCACTACGCCATCTAGGAGGCTTTCTTGTTGAAACCTCGAACAGCCTCTACAGGTTTCCGAAAATTCCCTACATTTAGTGACAGGAATGCAAGGTTTGCAACTATGATCGCGGGAGGTTCTGGCATTGAAATCCGACAAGAGCAAACTCGAAATGAAATTTCTCTCGGAGGACTGGATGTCACGAATTCATAACACGGACGTCACATTCAAATCTTCGCACCAATATTCTCCATGCGCTTTGAAGGATCGAGAATATGGAGCCAAGGCACTGTTCATGTTGTTGTCAACTCAGTATTACTTTACAGAAAGAACAATACTGTACGTGATTGGAGAGAAGACTTCCTTGACATCACTAGAGTGACATTATCACGTCAGGATAGTAAATGTTTACAGTGCCCTTTCTACAGGGTGATTTTTTTAGAACTCATGGTTTTCTTTGTTGTGTAAAATTTGTAAATGAAGTATTATTTCCATGCGGTTTGTGGCAAATGAATAAGGAAGGATGGGAGATTTATTGGAGTATGTTTACCGGTTCATATGCATCCCGGGTAATATCGCACATGCCTCAACAAAAACAGCAAAAATTCACCAGTGTACCTTTCGCGTCTATATGGTCTGGGGGTTTGAATGCAGTGCAGAGGTTTAAGTTTCCTCCTGTAGATAGCACCGTTGTCATTGTCAACAATAACCAGGAAACGGAGCTGTTATATTGTTGTGCTGGAAAGTTGTGTGCTTTTGCATAATTGTTGTGCTGAAAAGTTGCGTTATTGTGATCAGGACACAGTAAGAATGGTGTACTCCTTGCAGGAACGTGTGTTTATCGTGAAAAGTTTTTGGAAAACTGATTCTGTTGTTGCTACGCAAAGGGCATTTAGAACCAAATTTGCCTCACGTTCTGCCCCAGACAGGAACACAATATTGTCGCTAGTGGAAGAAATTGGAAGAAACAGGATCGCTTCTGAGTGAGACAGGCAAGCATCGGACCCCGTGGGCAGGTGTTGTGGAAGATGTTAATGCTCGACTCTTGAGGTCGCCCAAGAAATCTCTCAGTCGTTTGTCACAAGAAACCGGCTATAGCTATTCAACATGTCAAAAGGCAGCGAAAACAGCGAAACTAACGGCGTACAAAATTACAGCTGTTCAAGAATTGAAGGATCCAGATAAAGTTAAACGTGTAGATTACTGTAATTGGTTTTTAATGTTTATTGTGCGTAATCCTGATATTCTGAAAATAAAGTGGTTTACTGATGAAACCTGGTATCATCTCTCTGGGTATGTTAATTCTCAGAATACACTGATATGGGCATCTGAAAATCCACACAGTGTAATCGAAATTCCGTTGCACTCACAGAAAGTTAGGGTATGGTGCACTGCCTCAGCATCACGTATAGTGGGTCCAATCTTCTTCAATGAGACAGTGAACACAGAGCGGTACAGGGCAATATTCATGGAATTTGTTGAAAGTTTGGACGACATTGAACTCACACAGGGTTATTTTCAACAGTATGGTGCTACATGCCATACATCGCATGACAGTATGGCACTGATTGAAAGTTTCTTTGCGAATAGGGTTATTTCAAAGGGATTGTGGCCTCCGAGGTCTCCAGACTTAACTTCACTTGACTTCTTTCTGTGGGGCTTCCTAAAGGGACGTGTGTACACAAACAACCCTACATCCCTGGAAATGTTGAAGCAGAACATTATCACTGAAATTGCAAACATTAGCGCACTATGTCAGACAGCCCTTAACATGGAACGGCGTGTTCGACTTTGTTTACAGGAAGGAGGTCGACACTTTCAGGACCTTTAAAGGTGAGATGTTATGTCATATGTCTGTGCCATAATTTTTATGTTTTATTTATGTTTGAGTGAATACAAAAAAAATAACTCATTTTCATTAATTCAGTTTAGCAAAAATCAAATACTTCAATGTTATTGTAGGGTACACTGGTGAATATTTGCTGTTTTTGTTGAGGCATGGGCGATATTTCCCGGGATGCATATAAACCGGTAAACACTCCAATAAATCTCCCATCCTTCCTTATTCATTTGCCACAAACCGCATGGAAATAATACCTCATTTACAAATTTTACACAACAAAGAAAACCATGAGTTTTATGGTAGAAAGGGCACTGTAAACATTTACTATAGGTCTGTTAAACCATGTGGTTCTATACACACGCACAAGTCTTTTAAGTATGGCTTCTTGTTCTTCTTGTTGCCATCCGTGCTGCAATAGCAGGAATGTTTCGTCATTTTTTCGTCTGTATTTATATACATCCGATGCCGCAATCGTATATATTTTAAACAATACCTTTCGGGTGACTGCAAAGAGGTGGGCCCATAACCCTATCTTCTACTACATCTACTTGACAAATTATGACATTTCTCCTCAAACACTTAAACAAGGTTCAAAATATAGTTTTATATGTGATTCCACTTGCATCTGAACTAATATCAAACAGAAAAAGTTGATCAACACAAAATCAACTTAAAATCTCTAATTTTACGACGATCAGCGAGATCAGAAGATTGGTGACTTGCCACAATAGTGGAACATGGAGCAGTTACAAGACAGAAAATGTCAATACGTGGTCCACTACGGCAAGTGTCGCAGATATAACATTTATAACTTGACTCCATTGGCCCCACCGCTAGTTCTAAACTTGGCAACTTGCACTAGCGGAAGTAATGCCCAACATTCCAATGAGTTTCGTTCGTAGCTCCAAAAATGTTGTCTTTACAAAAAACCTTCGTGGTGCAACAGCCAACAGGGCCAAGAACTGTCAAGTGGCTTTTTGTTGGGTGACGCGTGGTCAGCGTATTGAGTACCATCGCCGCTGATTCCTGGCTTCAGAGCCCAGAGTCTGCTAGTACTGATTTCAGGTAGCTCCGGAATTGAAGGGTTAGCTGGAAAAATGACGTAACTCAGAGAACAGAGTTATAACAGTGGGCAAAAAAAAAAGTTTACTATATTTTTGTTGTTATGTTTAATAAATAGAATCTATCGTAGAAAATCAACGAATACTATATACACCCTCTATATACAGTTAGAATGAAAGAATGAGTTAAAATTTTTGGGTGTACCGGTCAAAGTACACGAAGAAAACACTGTCACGGTATCTAGTGACATGTGAAACGCAGTTCGAGATAAATTATTTTTGTTTATTGATTCATTTATGTTCAAATATAAAAGTGTGAGGTTCTTTATTTTGTGGATAAATTTGTATCCGAGCCAGACGTCGGAAGTTGGGGACGGGTTTTTCTTGAGTGACAGCGGAACTGTCTTTTCGGCTTAGGACATGACATATTTGCACCGACACGGAGATACGAAAGGAATATTTTCGTCGAGACCGGGCTTCAAGTCAGCGGGCGGTCGAACCCATGTTCACGGATGACCAGGTACACCAGCTGGAGCCCGAGCCTGCAAGGATCGAAGACGCCTCGGTGACCGAGTTTCAAGACAATGGACACAGGTCATTCGCATCTCCTCCAAAAGCGAAGCGAAGCCACCTTAGCGTGGGTTTCAACGGACGAATTTGAACCTCATATGTATATGCGGTGCTACCACCCCGGAGACAGTTTTTACCAGGATTTCATGGAGACAGCATCTCCGCGCTACACTCTCGCGTGATCATTGTTTTGTGTCTGTGAACTTTGTTTCCTTACGTACTGTGAGCGACTTGCAGATAGGGAGTTGCCAGTGTGCGCCTTATTTTGGTGAAGATTACGCGGTGATTTGTTTTTGCCAAGCGTGGACTACATAAGGATGGAGGGCTAAAGAAGATTGAGAAGGGAGTCTGTCGACTTCCCTGACCCCGCAACGATGCATCGCTATCTTCCGATGAAGCCAGTCAGCCAACGCCAAAGACGACATCAAAGCCAAACACTGCCCAAAGCCCGAAGGACGTCTTCAGAACGACGCCAATCGAAGCCCATCACCAGAGAGAGAGATTGAAGGACGACTCCAGAACGACGCCGATCGAAGCCAGAGGGAGAGATTGAAGGACGACTCCAGAACGACGCTTCCAGAACGACGCCGAATCGAAGCCCGCCACCAGAGAGATTCCGGACCGGCGCGTGACCACGTACACCCGACGCTAGTGACAAGAGGAAAGCCCGAAGTACTAAAAAGGTGCAAGTACAAAAGATCGTCGCAATTATTCTTCGTCGCGATCGACCTTGGAGGACTATTTCGCCACAAAGGAACCGTGTGCAAGTCCCGCGTCCAGGAGAGATGAATGACCACGCCATGTAGCAGAGTCTGGTACAGTATACTTCAGAGGGTCTCATGTTCATGTAAACGTGCGTCGTTAGTATCAACACCGTACAGTTAACGCCGAAGCCTCACTTATTTGCAAAGTTACTCAGGAAACCCAGAACCTAACCCCGCGTCTCGTAATTTTTGGTATTGTTATAAAAAAGAGTTATTTCATGTTCAGATGTTCTAATTTAATTGTCTACATTCAGGGTTAGAAGCTCCATTTCATTTCTTTAATATTTAGTGTAAATTGTCAAAGTGTGCTCCATTTCTTGTGTAATCGACCGCCCCGTCGCGCCATTTAATTTGTCAATAGTTGACTGATGAGTCCTTTTTAATTGTGGAAAGCGTAGTTTATTTTATCGCAAGGTCGTGTGCGTGAAATAGTATTTATCTGTTGCATGGTGGTTTTTAAGGTAATTTTTGCTCGCGCCGACGATTGATTAGTGTATTCCGGCAGCTGGAGCCAATTAAGTTTTTGCATCACTATGTAATTGAGTAGTTGTTCTCATGGGACGAGAGAGGCTTGTGTGTAATGCCCCCGTCCGAGAAACTTGTATATTGTCGAGCTTACGACTCGTAACCACGCCGACCCAATTGTCTTAGTTAACCGCTTTCCGAGGGCTGGCACTTAAGTTAATTTAAAAGAGCACAGGAGCTGGCAGACAAATGCCCTAAATTCACATAAAGGTTTAAAAATTAAAAGGAATGATATGCTAATGAGATCCATGATTTGTATCCATACTTCACATGTAAAAATACCTCATGTGTGTGAAAGAGAGATAGAGTGAATGTTGTGAGAGTGAGGAGGCTTTGTAAACAGTTGTTGATTGCAATATTTTTTTGTTGTTACAATATATATTCACTTTTTACCGTTCGTCAGTGTTGTTATTTGACGTTTTTCAGGTACCAGATATTATGCTATTAGTGTTTTATGATTGTTCGAATCTACATATCAAAGGTAAACAAAACAGTGTAACATTTCAAGGTATTGATCTCCGCCTCGCAATAGTATGACAATAAACGACCGTCTCAGTACCGAACTTGATAACTGGACCGTGAGTCACGACCGGTTTCCCGTACACATAACGACGTTTGGCCCCGTGCCGGGGTATGATTGACACGTCATTTCGGGGACCGTGAGTGCACTCGTTAGAACATCCTCATAGTTAAAACCCTTTACACACTTTAAAAACGGGGTGTAAAGAGCCCCTTCAGAAAGATTGTAAAGGGACTTACACAGGGCAAAAAAAAAACATTAATAGGGTCAGGACAATCTAAACATTCCTGACAAACAGTTCAAGAGGTCCACTTTTAAAAAAAAACAGTTGTTAAAGCAGCGTCATTATCTCCCAACATGGAGGATAAACACTTGGAAAGATTGTAATACGAAAAGATTACTGTATATTGTAGGGACCAGGAGTTTTGTTGTCTAGGCGGGAGCTAGGTTACCAGAATTTGAAAATGTTAAAATAAGCGAAGAGGAAGGGAAAATGCACACTTCTCTCTCTCTCTCTTTCTCTCTCTTCATTCACTCACACACACACACATAACAACTACTGGATCTGATCTAGTTATATGCATAAAACGTGTGTGTATGAGGAGGGGGGGGATAGATTTTACCCTGAGTACCTTCTTAATAGTTTTTCTTGGAAAAATATGATAACTTCTTTTATGAGTTAGGAATATGTTTGTTCGAACACATGCTTTCAAAATATGGTAACATATTTTTAATAGCTCTAAGTAGAATGAATATAACAACATAAGTACTAAGTCTTTTCCTAGTTTCTAACGCATAATGTAGGTGCATTACACTCTCGATTCGAGCACAATCTATCATAGGTTTATTGTCTTATAGAGGAGTAGCGTAAAGGAAAGAGCCCCCGGATACTCTTTGCAAAATCCTAAAAACCAGACAAACTGCTTTTGCAGGCCCACGTGCAAGGGTCCCACGAGACAAGATATAAATTTTCCTCTTGAAGTTGACACAGCGAAGCCGGCCAAACGAAAGCGGCGTCGCCGTGGGACGAGAAGTGACAAAACGTCAGGAGAACGACAAGGGACAATAAACGGAGCGAAGGAGAGAAGAAAAAATGTCTGAAATAAATGAAAAACAAATACAGCTAAGGAGTGCGAGGAGAGAGAGGGTGGATAAAAACGTTAATGAAAAGCATGAATGATGCATAAACGTCCATCTCTTTTCAAAGGAGGCTCGAAGCGAGGAAGAAACAAGGGTGCGGATAACAATAAATCAAAGAGGACTTCCTTTCATATCCATGAATAGCGGCAAAGACAAGTATGCGGCGAGGGTGACAAAGAAGAATGAATTATGAGACTTCGCGACGCGTCGGCGCTGTCCGGGCTGTCACCGCGGTGCTGCACGGCAGTCGTTAGCCGAGTCATAAAGACTGGACGTTGGCAAACACTAGCCGAAACTAAGCCACTAAAATTTACGCGCTCTTGGCTAACATATTCCCACATAAGCCATCGTTCTTTCAAGAAAAATAACATCATTCCTTCAGAATTGCAAAAGTAATGTAGTTAATTATTGTGAACACAGTTTCAAGATTTTCAACATAATATGTTAATGCATAAACCTGTTAAGCCTAACGGAATTTTGAATTCACTATCTTCACGAATTTAGCCCGGACACATATTAACACAAGGTGCTGCTAAAGTACAAGAAAACAATACGTATTTTTTTTGCCCTATCCAGGGTTTTAGTATATTGTGTGATGTTCAATTGACGTCTCCAGTTTAATCGTCACAATGGTGACGAATGATGAATTGGTGGAATGGATACAGAACAGCTGGAAAGAAGCAATCGCGAATTGTCAGACTCTTAACATAGGATTCATGGCATTCTCTCCTCTAATGCTAACCACGCAACCACGGAGGTCTCAGTCAAATAAAGAAAATCCGCTACAGCATAGAGATGTGATTTCAAGTTTAGGTTCAATTCTCTCCTCCTCTTCCTTTCTTAAAAGTAAATCCCTATTTTGTTGCAGAATTTTCATGACAGTTCCTTTATAAAGGATCCCATTGAAGAGTAATGGTTGATAGATTGATTGATTTGCTTCATTTTACTTCGCTTTTGTGCAACTTTTGGTTAATTGCGAAGATGGAGATGAGTGATGATATGACGCAATTGATGAATGGACAGTCGCAAACATCCATGCCCAGCCCGGGATTCGAATCCGGGACCCCTAGCGTCATAGCGCGCTGTGATAACCACTCCGCCGGGGGGGGGTCGGCGAAGAATGGTTGATTCTAACAACTTAATTGAAGAAAAAAGTTGCAAACTAGAAAACCTCATGCAATTAGTATGGTACATAAACGATAAAAAAACAAGAGATACAGGTGGCATAGTGCAGTAGATCACACTGTCGTCTCAATCCGGAGTTCAGCGTAAAATACGCATCCGACTATCATTTCCGGTGTTTTCTTTTAATTTGTTTATACATATCACGTATTCTATCCAAGAGATTCATCTTTACAGGTACTGTAGCTTCTGGGATACCAACATATGTATAGGCGTGACGCTTTATGAAGGAAAATACTAAACAGTTTCAAGACTACAGGGTGTCAAAAGTCCCCTACCACCCCTTATAAAATGAAAGGGAGTGTAGATTGCAGCAATTGGTTATGGTAGTAATATGTTAGGCCTAGGGGGAAACTTTTTGGTGCATGTCATGACAACGTCCGCCATCTTGGTGACCGCCATCTTGGATTCAACTTCAGTTCTTTAAATGGGAAGAAGGGGTAATGTGGGGTATCGTATTGGGCTAGAATTTCACCAGGAATTCAGTGGTGAAGTCAGATTTCTGAAAACTTTAATGATAAGGAAGTTATGGGCATATGTAAGTTACACAATGTGCTGTCGTCCTTGTCCTATGCTCTGCGGACACGGAGCAATATCTCAGGTGTGATTTGTGCACGGGCATCCAGTATCCGTTGCTCCAAGTGACCCACATCCCGAATCTATTCAACATACACGATTGACTTCACATGACCCCACAGGTAAAAATCGAGTGGGACAAATCTGGTTATCGGGGAGGGCATTCCACTGACCCACGTCGACCAATCCATCGACCAGGGAACTGGAAGTCCACATAATGACGAACCTGTCGCCCATAATGAGGTGGTGTCCCATCCTGCTGAAAATATGAAGGGAAGCTACCATCCTTCCGTGAAAACTGACGGACAAATGTGTTCTTGTAACAACTGCAAGTAGCCTTCTGCATTTAAATTGTCATGAATGAAGAATGGACCATTGATACGTGTCCCCCATATCCCGGCCCACTCCATAATCTTCCAAGCACCAACCATATTGCTCGGATCTCTCCACAACGGGTTCTCGGAAGACCAATACTGCATGTTCTGATTATTCACATTCGCATAATTGATTGATTGATTCGTTGTTTTAAGTCCACTTTATGCACAGGAAGGCTAATCGGTTTAGGTTACAGTTTAAAGTGGGATCCGAACCACTGTGCTATGTGCCTCCACCGGGTATAGAGCCCCATTCACATAAAAATTTGCTTCATCAGAATGCATAACATGACGTGCAAACTGTGGGTCCTGGGGAATTTGCTCCACAGCCAATTCACAAAACTGCATTCTGCTATCCGGGTCGTCCTCAGAGAGATGGTGCTGCAGCTGCAGCTTGTACGGGTGCCACTTAACCATCTTTAACAGCCTGCAAATGGAACTCTGGCTGACACCACATTGGACACACATTCGACGTGTGCTGCGCTGCAGACTTGGCAAACGATGCTAGTAGTACCGTAGCTGTTCCTTCGTTAGTGGCAGTTATGGGCCTACCAGAACGTGACCTGTCCTTGACTGTATCGCTCTCTTCGAACCTGGTCAGCAATTGGGACACTGTAACGTGCGACACTGGGTTCCGTTCGTTGAAATCACGAGCTACAGCACGGGCACTTCTGCCCCCCCCCCTTTCCACACACACACACAGCTTGATGAACTGGATTCGTTCGGCCTTGGTCAATGGCATGGTACGTATGCACATAGCTTCCTTATCATTACAGTATTCATAAATCTGACTTCACCACTGAGTTCCTGGTGAAATTCTAGCCCAAAACGATACCCCAAATGCCCCCATCCCATTTAAAGAAATGAAGTTTGATCCAAGACGGCGGCCACCAAGATGGCGGACGTTGTCATGACATGCACCAAAAAGTTTTCCCCTAGGCCTAACATATTACTACCATGACCAATTGCTGCAATCTACACTCCCTTTCATTTTATAAGGGGTGGTCGGGGAATTTTGACTCACCCTGTATAACAGGATATGAAACATCAATTGGAAGCTACGCAGCCAAACGACAATGATCATAAATAAAGCACCGGTCAGCTCTGAAAAAAAAAAAGCCAACCTCAATCACGTTCCCACTACTTTCAGGACCACAGCGATAAGCCGTGGTTGTCGGAGGAAGCGCGAATAAGTCAAAGGAGATAAACCGGGAGAATACATCAATGACAGGATTCGTAGTCGGCGAACGGGAAATTGCAACAAGGGCCATTATGACAAGGGACCAGACCGAAACGAAGCTCTTGATTCTGGCACAAAAGCACGCTGGCAGCGGTGTCCAAAGCTATGACAACGGAGACAAACTGTCCAGGTTTCAAACACGAGATTGACAATGACGCTTTTGGCAGACCACTGGCGCTACTTTTTATGTTTAGTACAAAACATGGTGTGTTGTTACACCTCGACCCGGATGCCTTGGGTTTCGCACTATTCTCAAAGGTGCTGTTGAGTTTTCAGACAACTTCAGAGTGTCTACGGTCATGATATTTAACACGGAAGTAGTGCTGAAGTATTATTTCATACAGCGAAGCGAAGCAGTGTAGTACTTGCAAAATTACCAATGTGGTGGGGGTCAGAATTCCATTAACTACTCTTGAAGCATCGAGGTATAACGTGTAATGACCATTTGGCAAGCCTAGACATCTGGCGACACACTGGGTGAGAATGAGAAAGGGAGATCCTTAATATTGTCCCGCTCTCCCCGAAATTAGGTACTAGTCAAACTGGTAGTTTCGTGACCTAAACGATTCTCTAGCTATGTGTTTGTCCAAATACCAAAAAATTAGAAAACAGAGGGGGTGGGGGAGTATGGAGAAACCAGAAAATGAAATGTCTCTCTCCTCTCCAGCGAGGGCTAAGGGTAGCGACACAAGACTTCGAACACAGCCTCGTCTTGTCTCGCGAATGAGGAATCCGTTCTTGGTCTTGTCTACGACTTTGCAATGGAAAATCTCGATACTATCAGGAGATTATAGACACAACCTCGTAAGAACAGTAAGCAAATGATCGCTTTAAGTTTTTGTATATGAAACATATATGACATATCTACGACTAATATTGTCTCCTGGATGAAAGATCCAGTCTCTCATCATCGACATCGAGATGCAAATGGATGTGTCGTTCTCGGTCTCAACTCAAATTTGGCCATCTCGCTTTCGGTCTTGCCTCTACATTTGATAGCAGATTAAAAAAAAATACTTAGTGAAATAAATAACTCATATTTACTTTGCTAAAGATCTCGCTTTGACAGACATCTGTCTCCTTTCCCTTTCATTTTTTTAAAATATGATATCGGAACCATCCCTACTTCTCTCGTGTCCACCCAAGCAGAAGCGTCAATTATTTTGACAACGTGAGCGACCTTAAATACTCCATAGCGAGAACTTTGGAGAGAGCAGGCAAGGAACTTTCAACACTTGTTCCAGCCGTTCGGAACAACACTGCTTGTAGTGGGTCGACACTGGAGGAAGTCACTGTCGAGCTAACCCAGGTTGCTTCACACATTATTTCCCTGCAATCATCTGGTTCTCGAACACCCACAGACCGTTCACGATAAGATCAGAATCCAATGCGAGCACGTGGAGAGGAGAGCCATCTGACCGCGTCATGTCGAATTACCCATTCCGCAAGGGAATTTCCCTTAGGAATTTTGACTTCCCCGCGTGTCGACTTCGGAACCGCGGCGAACGGAGTCCATTCTAGCATTAATTAACACGACGCCGCTTACGGAAGTAAATTCTGGCGTGAGATTGGGTTACCCGATTCTTGTCCGCCGTGCATAAGACCCACGGATCGGATTAGTAAAACTCTGTATTACCATCAGAGCTGCTCTTCCGGATTGGCGTGCCTTATTCCGTTGCTGGGGTTAGGCGAACGAGGGAGGCAGTGGATAAATTTCATGTAGTTGTGCTCAAAATGTACGAGGGCCATTCGTTAAATTGAGTAATGGCCTTGCACATTTCTTATTGCGGTGGAAGTTGCGCTTAAAGCAGCTAGAGTGCTCATCAGAACTGGGAAAGATTTGTTTATAATTCTCATATGATACGTTGTTTCTGTCTCTTTGGATTAACGGTACGATGAAGATTAATAGATGAAAATTATGTAGCGTTGCCAAAAAAGGGACAACCATGCTCAGGCTTGAACTCGAGCTCGTAGCCTTCTGTGGTCAGAACGTAAATGCTCCCCTCTGCTTAGCACCGCGCCATGAAGGCGTATAGGGGCTGTGGGGGTAAGGCCCCACACTTTCTTCATCCGGTCGTGAGTGGGGGTGGTGTGATCAGCATCACGCCCCTGACCGCCTTTACCGCCCAGGGTTTCCCCTAGGTACCCATGTCATTCAACGCTGGGTGGGCGCCGGGGCCGCTTCCAACGTTAAAAAAATTCACGGATTTGAACCGGCCGGGTATCGAACCCGGTACCTTTAGCAAGATCGAGCACCGATGAGAAATATGAAGTAGAAACGAAAATTAACTTCAGAACAAGCATTGAATAGACTGAAAAAGGTAAATTAGATAAATGGGTACTTTTGTGTGTGTGTTTTCAGCACATGAAGAACGAGTGTGTGTAGTTTAAATCTATTAGTAGTTTGCACACGTTAACATTACGGTGTGTTTGCAAGGTAACACGTGATCACAGTACCTCAACACCTTGCAGGGAAGGGTACCGAGGAGAGACGAGACTTGGAACAGTCTCGTATTGTCTCGTGAATGAAGAATTCTGTATTCGTCTCGTCTCCGGACTCGATCTTGCAACTCAAACCTATCAGTTTGATACAGTGCAATAAACTTTTAACTGCGAAAATTGAACGCGTTGGAGCTATGCATTACTTTCGCGCCTCGTACAAGGGCGTCATTGGCTTACGGTTACCAGTGGGAAATTTGTGTTCTAAGAAAAATCTCGTGTAACGAAACCGGGGATAAATGGAAGTATCACAGGAGTTGTTGAAGATCCAAGAAAGACGAAAGGAAGACCCTAGGAGGCCGAAGAGGAAAAACTCGCCCTTAGCATCAATGAGGGCTAAGCAAGCCCTCCTTTCCCCCTTCAGCGGAAAACGTGGAAACAAACATAAAAAGTGTAAATTGAGTCAAGTGGGGATTCGCCGGGCGCTACAGCTTCAGGTGTCTAGGGACGAGGGCTTTCACACGACCGCCCACGGAGGCTGTGCAGTTATACGGTTATCCCACCTTAATCCCGTGCAGGACGAATGTAGCCCCTGCCTCCTCGGAGACCGGCCCTGGTGGCAATCTACTTTGGATCGCCTTCTAAATAAAACATTCGAGGGAGACTACTCCTCCGCCACATCCTGAATGGCAAAACAGGGAGGGGGAGAGATGAAGGGGTGGGTTATCAACCGCGGGACGAGAATTTCAGGCTTCCTTCACGTGATCAGCTGGAGACAGACGCAAGTGTTGCCAAAACTGATCTCCATTCCCTGTCGTCGCCAATTTATACGAGGGTCATTCAAAAAGTAGTGTCAATGAGTTTTCTAGCTGATACCCTAACATGTGGTGAACTTTTTCGAAACCTTTCAAGAGTTGGCAACAGATTATTAATAATATCATCACAAAACTCTGATATTCGCTGGAGTAGTGTAGTAATTTGCATGTCGGCAGTAGGTTCGATCCTCATCCCAGGCTAAATTGTTCTTCTGAAGAGAAGTGGTGTTGTCGCGATATGGAGCTGTATAATAGGCAAGCAAACTGGACAATGGATTATGTATACCGTTACGACTGAACGCTGATAAAGAACCCTCATCGGTAAGATTCACACAAGTATTGACATCCAAATAGAAAATTCAATTTACATCCAAGGGTATCACAACGACCAATATAGAGTGTCGTTAGAGGACAATAAGAAGTAACGTGTGTAGTACATATAGTTATTATATTGTAGATAATTAGAGGAACATAGGCCGATGTCCGGGATGGAGTTGCTAGCACAGCGCGCTACAACGCCAGGGGTCCTGGATTCGAATCCCGGTCTGAGCACGGGTGTTCCTTCGGAATGTCCCTTCACCAATTTCATTGTATAATCACTCATTCTCATTGTCGCGATTAGCACAAAGTGACAAAAAAGCGACGTTAAATATAAAAAATCAATTGATTGATTGAGTTTTTCTCTTAGGACCAATTTATGTCCAGTATGGCTAATCGGGACTGGACCTACAGTTTAAAGTGGGAACCGAAACACTATGTGCCTCTACCGGGTATCGAAGCTTGATAACAAAAATCAAATCAAACCAGAGGAACATAGCTACTAAAGAATGGAATTAATATTGTCTAAGAATACGTTTGGTGTTTAAAGTTACATTTCCAGAAACCATATTCAACAATGTCAAGAGAGCCTTTAACTTCTGTCCAACGTTAATATTTCCAACTGAATGTCACAACATATCAAAAGTTTCTGTCAGAATTCATAGCACATGTCATGTAAATGAACGGTATGCCGTAATCTCGATGTATGGAATGTGACGTGAAACCACAATAAGAACATAATCTTGAACCAATGAAATGATATTCCATAAATATTTTGAAGATTAATAAAATACATGAGAGAAAAAGGGAGAGAGAAATCCACTGTGGAAACAATAAGAAAAATAAATTGGGAGAGGTCATAGCACAAAATTTCAGACAGTAAGTGGCAGGAACGATCAACTGTAGTAACTTACATTTTAATCATTGATAGAGTTGGCAAAAACAATCTTTCCCATAATCTTTATTGACGTCATCTGCCACACATTAGGAGTCTGAATTTGTGGTGTGATGCAAGTAGAATTGCCTATGTGAACTTTGCTCTTTACTACATCGTAAATATTTCACGAATACACGGAGATTGATACACAATTTCTCGATAAGCGGTTGACTCATGATTTTACTATCGATGTTTCCGAGAGTATTGGCCTGGATATGAATTGTTTATCTAAATTACTAATAATAAGAATGGATAAGGGTTTTGAAGAATAAGGTAAGGGGTAAAACATACATAAAGTAACATTTTCACAGAATGAAAATTAAATCTAAAAGGAATGCCCACGCCTAATTGTTTCAAAAAAGA
Source organism: Lepisma saccharinum (assembly GCF_977018435.1). Taxonomy (NCBI): domain Eukaryota; kingdom Metazoa; phylum Arthropoda; class Insecta; order Zygentoma; family Lepismatidae; genus Lepisma; species Lepisma saccharinum. The sequence continues at coordinate 149,036,356 of NC_139229.1, read as the reverse complement.
GACTCTGTTCGAGAGAATATGTACCATTTATGTACAGGCAGGTGAAAATTATCGTTATGGAAAAACAAAATAAGCACAAATTACACCAAGCGTTGTACAGTAAATGTCAACATCTGGTGTAGTCGAAAACTCCTTCTGGTGTTGATCTGGAATTGCCTTTGATTAACAGTTTTACAGTGCATTACTGCATTGGCTTACAAGCAACACAAAGTGTTGAGGCCTGTCATACTCAAACCAGGTGTTGTTCTAAACTATTTTTGTGGCAACTTGGTAGCCCTGTCCTGAAAAACAATATTTTATCATTGCCTCTTATTTCATTATTTCATCCTATTATGTTGCTTGTCTGTCAAGACGGAATATAAATGGGCCTCCCCAATGGCAGTGGTAGCGTCGTCGCCTTGTAATCAAAAGGTCCCGGGTGGAGACACATAGTGGTTCGGATCCCACTTTAAACTGTAGGTCCACTCCCGATTAGCCTTACTGTGCATAAAGTGGACTTCAAACATCAAATCAATCAATCAATCAATCAAAGAAGGAATATAAGTTATACGTGGCCATTTAATGATACCATACCAACGGTGGTTTCCTCCTGACTAAAAACATCTTGCTCATCTCCTCTTAAACTAGATTCGAACCAAAAACACCTGATCCCATAGTGAAGGAAGGTATAGATTCCATTAATAAAAAAAATCGAGATTCAGTGTGACACTAACATTATCTCGAGAATATCCGTTGTAGCTGACTCCGACTGGCACATTTTCCATAAATTCAAGAGTACGGCTTCTTAACGAACGCCTCCTGCTTTCTTTCAGCAGCAGGCGGAGACATCTGCCGAGAGAATTTTTCCCTCCGTCCTCCTTCGCTTCTCCTCCAAGTGGGCGGAATATCACATTAAATATCTCTAAACTCGTTTTCCCCGAAGATGGAAGGCGATCTCCTTTGTTTCGTTCTCTCTTTTGCTTATTTCTTTATACCGTTTTGAAGGGAATCGAGTCGGAAGGAATCGTGTAACTCAATTCTCTGCGCTAACAAGCTCATCAGGCGCTCTCATTTAAAACTTTCTTCTTTCTCTTTCTTGCCACGAGCCAAACCGCAATGACTTTGTTTCGGTTTCATGGTGATCAGCTCATTCTCACGCTACAAATCTCTCCTTCTCTTCCAATATATCTATCTTCTCTATTTACTCAAACCGGTTAACGTGGCGAAGTGAGTGTCTGGGGTTCGAACCTTGGTCAGGCATGAATTTATCACCTCATTGTCTCTTCAGGCATTTCATCATTGTCGCGATTAACCTTTGAGGTTAGATCAACCTAAAATAACCAAAAACAGAAACATGTATTCTTTGTGTTAATTGTGTAGATACTCTTATTCTTACTTGTTTCTGGGCCTCCCCGATGGCGGAGTGGTAGCGTCGCCGCCTTGTAATCAAGGTGTCCCGGGTTCGATACCCGGTAGAGGCACAAGTTGTTCGGATTCCACTTTAAACTGTAGGTCCAGTCCCGATTAGCCTTACTGTGCATAAAGTGGACTTAAAACACCAACTCAACAACTACAACTCTTACTTGTTTCTCAGCCGCTTCGATGACTTGACGGTCGGCTTGTGATTTCTGCGCCGAAGGCCACGGGGTAGAGTCCTTGCCTGGGCAAGTCCTTCACTTGTGTCAATTTAATTTGACCAGACGAGATAAAATAAGAAATTAGAAACTACTCTATTTTAATCTATTCTTTATTCTATCACTTTTCTACCTCACTTCATCTGTCCGTTACAGAGGTCAACCTGTCTACCACGCGGTGTACCATGGAAGCTACACTTTATAAAATAATTAGATTCTGATGCCTAGACTTGAAGCAGGTATGATGATCTGGGAGTTGCCTGCTGTCCACACGTGAGTCACAGATTTTTTTTCCGAAGCCTAGTTAGTTTAGACGTCACATTGATTTTACTTTACTTTAAATAAGGAGATCATCTAAATTCGTTATTGTTTATTACAATTTCCTGGCTCAAATTACTTTTGGTTGTTGCCGAGAGACTTGATCACCCAAAGTGAGTACAGGTGGCAAATAGTCTCAGTGGTGATGCACTCCTGGTAATAGCCACATCAATTCTTTCGCTTTCTCTCTCTCCATCTTACGATATATATATATTCGTTACGGTTCTCTACTGAAACACAGCAACTTGCTCAACTGAATAAAGGCTCCAAATACTCTCGATCTCGGCTCTACTGGAGGTGGCAGTTTGATCTGCACCACACTCCATCTGAATTTAACCTCTCATCGACAGCTGATAATGTCTGGAGTCTTAGTGAGCCCCAAAGACGCTTAGGCAGAAACATTGGAAAAATTCACGAAACCACTCACACTGGGAACGAATCCTGGAATCTCGCGCGGACATTCTCGTCTTCCTTCTTAACTACCTATTCACGTGTGTCTCTCCTCCTTCATATATTTAGGTTTTACTATTTTTTCCTATCCAAGTACCCGGTATTTACATGTAATTGCTTTACTGGTTATAAAAGGAATGACTAATGGCTTACCTTGTTTAATAAGATGGCTTTACCTCTACCTGCTCTACGAACTAGGAACCAAAAGGCAGCATTCTTACCTGGAAGAAAAAAAAAGTCTGATTAATATTATTAAACATAATCAACGCTAAATCATACATAAAAGAAAAGTAGAAATGCATAGCTTATACACGTTGAGCAACAGTTCGAAGTACTGCTAACTTGCAAACAGTGTTATACCTACGACAAAAGATTGGGAAAATGAAAGTTTTCTGTACGAGAGAAATAGTAACAAAGAAAGAAGCGAATAGATGTTTGAACAGCTTAAATTAAGAGACGTAATAAGGTTTTCCCAATTTACTACTACTGTGCAAAAATACTATAATCCATTTATTGCAGTAACTAACAAACATGTTATGAACTATCCAGAATGAAGGATAAATCTCATTCCAATGCGTATCATCCTACGTGTTATGGAACCAACACAACGGAATTAACAGGCGGGTTGCAGAACGTCCAGGCGCTCTGGCAGAGCTAATTCTGCGTATACATTTGCCGCGTTTTAAACCCTAACGATGATTTTGTTATTGATTGTTATTGATTTGGTGTTTTAAGTCAACTTTATGCACATTAAGTATAATCGGGACTGGACCTACAGTTTAATGTGGGATCCGAACCATTGTGCCAAGTGCCTCCACCGGGTATCGAACCCGGAACCCCTTCATTACAAGGCGACGACGCTGCCACTGCGCCATCGGGGAGACCCTTAAACCCTAATAATGAAAGGCCTTAAAGTTGATTTAGTATCAGGTTTCCAATCGAAGTCATATTTTCTATTAAGTAAACGTTTTCGTACATGTCTTGAGATGACCTGAATATTTGGGGGTCGTTTTTTTTTCAACACCTTCACTGCAAACTGAAAAGTGAAATGCATATTCAAACCCACTTGAAACAACATGTATGGATGTTTAAAGAACGGGATGTGGTCGTAGAGCCAGATAATGAAACCTTGAATAACCCGCAGTTATTCTGGTATAAAATGTCAAAAAATTAGAAAAATAAACAAAATTGCATTTACTTTATCTATTCAATCTCCCCTTCAGTATCAGCCTATTATATTTCCTATCTCTTCCTCCTCTACCTACCTATGTTTGCTCCATCACTGTCTCTCTCTCCCACCCACTTGGATTTTTCCTTTCACCTATATCCTACTCTTCCTTTCTCTATTCCTCTGTTTCTCCTCAATTTATCTATCTACAGACATACATGTGTTTCTATTCTTTCTGGTAACCGTATCCTTTATCCAATTTGCTCTTCCCCGTCATTACTCTGCTTGTAATATCGACACGGAATCTCCTCGTTAAATAACAAGATACCGTAATTAGTGGAACATGCTGGGTATTCGGCGAAAGAACTTGATATCAAGCCCTGTGCCCATTTAATACGTTGTGGAAGGACAAAATAATCGATTACGTGTGGAAACTGCTCGAATTAAAAAAAAAAAGGAAGATGGGAAGTTTTCTCTTATTTTTTTAATTACATGTGAAAGCTGGGAAAATGGCTTTAACGTAAGAATGAAAGATTTCTCTAATTTCCTTACCTATTTCTATCCAATCTCATCACATGTTCTTCGCTTAATGATACAACTGAGTAACGAAATCTAATTCGAAAGACAAAAATTGTGCACGTACATAAAACCTTTAACATATTTGGAATTACAATACATTAAGAAACAGCTCAGAGGAGACGTTTATATAACACAGAACTCTACAGGGTTATTTCATGGGAAGCTAGTGATAAAACACCCGTAGGGAAACCTATACTCTGTCCTGGGAATCTCTGGAGCGAGCGAACGAAAGCAAGTCTCTGCGCAAGTAGTGACTCGACAGGGCTGGACCAATGTACGTGTTAGAGGGAACGGGACTGTGTGGGGGGGGGACAACCGACTGTGGCTACCAGCAGTTATCAGGAGCGTGTACTGCTTCACTCTGCCCATTCGTTTTCTGCCCTTCAATACAGTTATGCGCGACCTTGCTGCAGAGACTACCTGGATAGAGTATGGTACAGGATTCCATTGTAGTCATAGGACATAGTATAATGTCAGTAAGAAATCCGCTTCTGCTTGCGTGTAGTGTGCTTGCAAGGATACTGATCTGTTGAAGTCGTGCTAAAAGGAAAAGAGCTGATAAGTACGGTCGACTGAACCACATCTAGGGGTCCCTATTTCTTTTATCAGCGCGTTCGGCGTCTATCAATTTGCAAGATGCTATCGCCGCGAAGAGAGCCGTGCGTATGTGTGACTCATTTTTGTTTCTCCGCCCTGACGCTACTGCCACCACGCGTCAACGTATTCAACTACAACCTAGCCACGCCCCCCGTCGGCGCTGGTGGCATCGTCCTGGGCGTCGTAATGACTTCTCATTAGTGACGAAGGGAGACCGTTCGCGAGGGGGGTGAGGGGGGGCGGGCACGCGAGGGTACGGATCTAAAAAGACGTCGGCAACAGTGCTGCGATAATGCAAGACCCGAACAAGGCTTTAAAGACCGCAAGCGAAGAGTCTGCGGGCTTGGTAATCCGAGGGGCGCATCTTAGATAAGAACCGCCCTCCCTCCACGCGCCATCAGGACCATCGGCGCTCGTCAAGAGCGGTGCGGAACTCCCAAACAACACTCGCTACTTTCCTCCCCGTCGCCCAGGACGTGCACTACACCTCGAAACGTCGCCGTGCACTTTCCTCGCATCCCGCAACGCTCTTCCAGGTTTCTCCAATTTCCTATTTTGCCTTCCTCGATACACGCCAGCGAGAACTTCTTGATAACAAAAATCTCCCGCTGCGAGCGTGCTTAATTCGTTTCACGTCTTCATCCGCAAGAAGCTCATTAAACTTTGGCCGACCGACCGGCGAAATGCATCAACACATTTGCACTAGTAGTGTACAGAGACTTTTAGTTTCACACGAGCTAATCAACCCTGGTAAAACTTCCAAGTACAAATACATTTGCCACTTCCGAGATACAAGTAACGCACGCACCATCACGTACACATACAAATTAGAATGTATGTGGGCGAGTGGTGAGAAAGAGGGGAAGGACATCAACATCCACTCATTTGGTGCCACATCATTTCAAATGTTCAGATTTTTCTAGGATCTTCAGGCATTTGGATCGTATACATTTCCAGACAACTTTTTATAAATGTTTTAATTTATTATAGACTAACTCTATTTACGGTATATTTTTAGAGTAGAAACATGCACTTATTCCCATATACAAACAATACCAAATTATTAGGAAATTAGTATTTACAAATATATAAAATGTTCCGACCTTTCCTGACTTTTTCAGTCAGACTGAATTCCATGACATTTCCAGGTCAGTAGTACGCACGCGCACACACACAAAAGGTGCCGCCGTACAACCCAGTCCAACTCTCCCAGCGTGTAAAAGATATCAAGACGAACAACTTTTCTTGGTAATATTTCAGGGCCTCCCCGATGGCGCAGTTGTAGCGTCCTCGCCTTGCAATCAAGAGGTCCCGGGTTAGATACCCGCTGGAGGCACAGTGATTCGGATCACACTTTAAACTGTGGTCCAGTCCCGATTAGCCTTACACTGCACAAAATGGACTTAAAACACCAACTCAATCTTGGTAATATTTCACTCATTGAAAGTTTGTGTTCCGAGCACTCGAAAAATGAGATTTTCTATCCTTTACGTATGCAGCCATGCAGCACAGATTCATGAGTGACGTTGTCATTTGTTTTGTCGTATAACATACTAAAACCGATAATGTGCTGCGGAGACAACATTATGCCAGCAGACACGCTAGTGGATAGAGTATATGGGTTTAACACCATCTAACCTTGATTCATGTACGTATCAACATCCATATCTCTCTCTCTCTCTCTCTCTCTTTCTCTCTCTCACACACACACACACACACACTCTCTCTCTCATTTTCTCCCTCGTTCTTTCCTCTGTGCATGTCTGATGGACACGTACGAACCTCTCACAAGTTTGGAATTCTCAATTTCTCCAAATATCTCTCCAATCTCGAAATCCACGTCCTGGAAGTTGTTCCAGATCCAGAGAAACTCCTGATAAGAAAAATCACTGTGCGCAAACATACTTGTTCCTTGGCTCTATTCGCAACAACTTCATTAAACTTTCGCCAAACTACCCTACGCAATACATCAACACATATTTCCTCTCTGTTTCCTCCAAACTCGCTCATTGTAAATAGCATCCCGCGCCGGCAAGATGAGAGAGATGCCGCGTCCGTAATATATGGGGAAACTTCTTGGCGGTGTCTCTCGCGCTTGGGTTGTGATATCAAGGCGAAAACGAATAACACTCGTGGAACTGCCACGTTCAAAGATGCAAACCAGGTAACACTTCAATCTGAGAAAAGCAGATTATGAACGGGACTGAGGTTTCTGAAACGGAAACTGAGAGAAATATTGCAAAAGGAGGAACTCGGGCGGAAAGCATGCGTTTCTTATCATATTTTGAGACATATATAACATTCTCACTTACAAAACAACTGCATCTCAAATTAGATTGTTCAATTGAGCGTCACGAACCTTTGATGAATACACATTGTTTCCCATACTTCCACTAAAAAGCCATAGTACGTTTTAAAAATCATACGTTATCGCTCCAGAAAAGTATACATTTATCGAAAATGTGAAAAATAAATTTCCTTACGCTGGCAACACTGCTTGCTTATACCAAATCTGAGACGAATCATGCATCTGAACACTGAATGAGTATACAGATAGCTCAGTAAGAACAATGCGTGATTCTGTTGTCTGCGGCTGAGACAAATGTTATAGGGTCATCAGGGAGAGAGTGTATTTGCTACTGACAACGTGAAATTCATAGTTTCATATTATATTATTTACTTGTTATTGTATTCTAATAAAAAAATTATTGGGCATGAAATGTGTGCGTCTTAACATCTGTTAATCAACGAGGATTATGAGTGAGTTTTTCTTTCAAGTCCACTTTATGCACAGGAAAGCTAATAGGGACTGGACCTACAGTTTAAAGTGGGATGTTAACCACTTGTGCTTCTGCCAGGTATCGAACACGAGTAATATGAACTAAAGCATCAAGAGAATGGTCTGTTCATTCAACGTCGCTGGAACTCATGATGCAATGCTACGTGGTTGGGATACGTGCATACCGTCGAACGACGCTTCAATGAACAAAAATGAATAAATATGTTCACTTTGAAGTCCTTTTAGAGGCTGTGAAGGTTTGTCGGTGTTATCCCGGCGACATTCTGCACATTTGTAACGAGAGATTCTGTACGTATTCACCATATTAACATTACAGAAAAAAACGTATTATTGGTATTCTTATGTCGAAAGGTTTGCAACACTTCTGATGATTTCGTTGCAACAGCCTCGCGGACCCGCAATGTCCGAGTCGCAGGGAAAGTCGCTAATGTCCCCCATAACTCTCCCCACCTGCCGTTAATTAAGGGATGGAAAGAATCCCTTAAATCTTCTCCGGCGGCCTCTCCCGAAACGCCTTAATCTCGCGAGGTCAGTCGGGAAGATGCGCTGCTCTCTCCAACCACCTGCCTCGCTCAAGGAGCGGTCTCAGGTGCTGCGGCTGGATGGCTTTAAGAGGGAAGCTAATGCGACTAAGAGACAACTGGCCGCGGGTCCCTCTGCCTCTAATGGAGATATTGCTGGCGGTAGAGGAAGATGATGAGAAAAGATTGTCCCTGTGCTTTTTCAGAGGATTGGAGGTCACAGGAAATCTCCACTGTCTTGTGTCACACTATGAGGACTCATGATCTAAACCCTGAAGAGAACTCAAAAGTATTAACGAAAAAAATGAGACATCATTGGGAAAGTTAATATATATGTACAGTCACTCGCAAAAAAAAATGGGGTACAAGATCCTGAAATACTCACTTCCCTACAAGATGTCATGTATGTTGCCTAACTCTAAAGCGATAAGTGAATGATAATACACAAATTTTCAACGGCAAGTTCTGCAACTGCCGTAGAGTTTATGCAATACGCACAATACTTTGCAGGAGAGTGTGCATTTCAGGGTGTACATGTCCGATTTCTTATTGCCGGTGGCTGTACGTGAATTTAAAAGTAAAAGTGGAGCAGATATATTGTTTGCAGTTCATGTTACATCTTTCCTTGTTGTTAATAACGAGATTTCACAAACTACCCTGTATTAGCCCACCTGGCCTGCACATGCACTGACACCTGGCGGCAAAAGTTGCGACTGGACAGAGTGGTCACAAAGTGGACGTATTCTCCTTTATTTTCCACGATTTTTATTATTGAATGCTTGATATAAAAACATACCTGATAGTTTAGAGTCCGGAAGATTAAAAAATAGCCGGTATCGGACAACGCAAGAGATGTAAGCAGCTGTGGAAGATGACTGCACGTGCGTGACTCCGGATTATCTCCGCCAGAACATGGCGCAGAATTCGGCTGTGCTACGAAAATGACAGTCCCTATATACTATACCGATGTTCCGAACTCTTAAAAGTACCAGGTATGTGTCCATATCAAGCATTCAACCATAACCATCGTAGTGTCGAAAATATAGTGGGGTACGCCCACTTTGTAACCACTCTGCACTACTCCGAAGCCTCCCATTTCGGAAGAGTTCGACGGCACAGGAAAGCGACGGGAAAGAACGCAACGGTGCGCTTCCGGATCTAGACACGGGCCGAGACACGTCCGCCATCTTCCATTGAGTTGAATTTTCTAAACGAGAAGCGGACCATAATTTCAGCTGTGTCTACAGTCTCAGAGTGGGGTCAGGAGTACTGTGGTGTGTGTGTGTCCGCCGTGATGGAGTCCTTGTTTACACGGCGATAACCTTATTAAAAAGTCAACGGGAAGACTTGTGATAAATAATGAGAAGCTGAAGTTGATAAAGGGATATTCATTAGGATGCACCCATAAACTAGGCCAGAACCAGAATTGACCACTCAACATGCTTGGCCACTGAGGAGGTAGCCTGGTTCAAAATTCCCAAAATGTGATAATTTAGCAAGTTGCCCCAAAGTTGGGTGCCAACGGACCTATAAACAACACACAATAAATTTGGGATCAGAGCGACATTTTCCGGCTGTGTCCCCACGCGTTGTTATCTTTACCATAAGAATAACATGGCTAGAATGTAGGCATCCCCGCCGAACCTACTCTATGACCCCACTTTAATGTCTCTTAAAACTTCAGCTCAAAGGTATGCAGAAGGTCATGTGAGAGTCAGAGAATACATATTCGTTGCAGAAACATTACATTGGAAATTTATACAAAACATTATAACAAGATTTTGTTAAAAAGAGAGTACAAGTCACAACTTAAGGACTTTATAACAATTGTTAGGCAAGTACTTAACATCATACTCATAAAGGTAGTATTCTATGTACAGGGTTCAGTCAAAAGTCCTTTAACGTCCCCTTTAAAAGAACAGGAGTTGTGATGGGTACAACTGGTCATGATAGAAACAGGTTAGGCCCAGGGGGAAACCATAGTTGTGTGTGTCAAGTGCATAGTACAGTCACGGACACTTCTGGGTTGTAACAACTCCATATACTTTCAATGGAATTGCTACAACCCAGAAGTGTCCATGACTGTACATACATTTGTTCTTTTTTTTTTTTTTTTTTTAAATTGATCCTTTGAAAGTCATAAAGCAATTTCAGTGGGGAAGCTTACATTCTAGGCATGCCATCCTTATGGGAAAAATAAAATCTGGTGAGACAGGGTCGTAAAGTGTCACTCGGATCTAAAACTTCTTTGTGTGGGGTGTTTTTAGGTCCATTGGCACCCAAACTGGGGAATGACTCTTTCAAATGAAATAATTGTTTTTTTTTTTAAAAAAATTGAATTTTTGCAAAATTTCGACCAGGCAACTGAGGTGATTTCTAGCTGTTGTAGCTTCTTTATATATATATATATTATATATTATATATATTATATATATCCACAAGAACTGCACGTTCTTTTACTTGTACACCAAGACTAATCAAACTGCAATGAACTGGTACCTAGTAGCTGTTCGCCCCACTACGTTTTATCTTAATACGCCTACAAGTTCCTAAGATGTTTATTGTAACCCGCTCACTGCACCACTGAAGCAGAATGGTCCATTCATGACAACCATATTCAAAGTGGAATGGTCATCTTTCGAGCTGAAGGCAAGGTGACAAACAAGGACATTTTCGTACTTGCTTCGGCTGGAAGAGACTGTAAAACTCCGTCTGACATGGCCCCATGAATCTTGATGAATCCCGTAACACGGCTCATGAAATGTTAATTCGCTTCTTCGTTCTAGAAGGCGGGAAAAAGTCCAAGACGTTAAGTACTTGTATTTGAATTTTAAAACAAAGGAAAGTAGGACCAGAAGAAAATAGTTCCCCTGGAAGTTTGGCAGATGTTGCAAATCAGCATCCATAAAAAACAAGAACCCTTTCATCAACACACGACACACTTGTTTCGTCTCAGAACCGAGAGAGGCTTTCCATTAGGTTAACAAGTTAGTCGATGACTCTGTGCAGAAGGAAAAATCCTTTTGGTATTTCTCAAAAAAGGAATATGAAAGACCTCCTCCGTACGACATACTCTCGAAGGATTATAGATGTATACACGTACTGATGCACACACATACAGGCAGTCTTCGACATCGTAGTGGCCGACTCTGTGGCCATGCAGTCAAGGAGAGAGAGTTTCAAATCCCAATGGATGCAATTACACAGTGATTTGGATCCTAATTTAAACTGTAAGCCCAGTCCCAATGAATCTACCTGAGCATGACAAAAATTGACACCCAACACATACTCAAAGATAAGATACTCTGTGCGTGCGTGCGTGCGCGATATAAATTAACACGAAAAACTTGAGAACGGATTTCGTGGGGAGAGGGTAAGAAGATACTATGCCTCCTCTTGACATATATCTAGACACCCACCTACACACGTGTAGTTTTTACCACGTGCCGTGTCATGATTACGCATACGGCTCGAATCATTCTTGATCTCAGCTAGGCCACCTTTATCCTCGCCCGTGGGTAACCGTCGCTGAAGGGTAAGCGAGACCCAGAGCTGGACACCAATTGAAAAATTCCCCGAGATCATCGGACCTGAGTCCCCCTTATTTAAAAGTTTCTAAGTAAGTATCCGTGGAGCTTTCATAGTCTTTCTTTAACAATCGTAACACGCCGGCCTGCGTGGCGAAGTTGTCAGCACAACGCGCTACGACGCCAGGGGTCCCGGGTTTAATTCCCGGTCTTGACATGAGTATTCTTTGTTGAGTGTTTCATCATATCATCCTCATCTTCACGATTAGGCAGAAAAGAGAGGTATAATAAACCAAATCACTCAATAATGGTAACACGAATTTAAAAAATACACCTTTCCACCTCCGATAGGTGATGTCATTTCAGAGAAGTGGCTTCTAAAATAAGGAAATAATAAAAAAAAAACATGAAAATAGAAAGGCAGAGAAATTCTTCACAATACCTAATTAAATAAGAGTGATATTTTATGTGCCAAATTGTCAAATGTATGAGCAATTGTTATACACTTGTGATTAGAATACTTGAAAACATTTTCAAACACTTTCAGCACAAGCGAACACACATAATGTGTTCCAAGAATTAATTTGCGAAATAATGTTCCAGAACTCACATTCGTCTTCAGTGTATGTACATGAACATTCCTACTCCAACTTCCTCCACATATTAACTTAGCAAGTTAGAGAAAACAATGGCCCTAAAGACACTAAGTCAGAAATTAGGAGGAAACGCCCCCACATTAATATTTTCTCCAGGAAATCTATTTAGCGATTGCTCAACATTCAACTGAGATTCCTCCAAATATGGTTCCGTAAATGACTAGACTAATTTATCTAAAAAGAAACCTCTTTTGTTAGTTTTACATGGACACATTTCAAAAAAAAAATGGCAGACAACATTTCAGTCCATATTATCTGTACAATGTGATAAGTGGAACTGCTTAAAACTGAACTGCCAATCAGTGAACCATATTTACGAAAATCTAACTTGCATCTCAAACAATCGCGAGAACCCAATATCTCTAGGTGTAACGTCACTTCATGCCTGATATTTCATCTGGTAACGACCATCTGGAGCCTTGGGCATAGCTACACAATCTACTTTGGCTGACAAAATATGTGTATAAAAAAAGAACTTTTGCGTCGCTGACGGTAGCATTAAGACCGAGGCATGTTAAAAGGTCGAATTCACCTCGTCGCATAAAAGAAAAAAAAAGTCTCGTAACAAAGGATTCATTTCGGAGTGAAAACAAAAGAGCAGTTCTCCGTCACCTCGGAGCGAAAAATGAGCCAAGATATTGCCTCTTGAGAAATGCTTTCTCTCTCCCTCCTTCGAATGGGAACGCCATTCCTTTCGTGTTTTCTTTTCTGCGTTTCTACTCAGCCATCTCTCCCTCGTGGCTGTATTGTTGCGTTGGGTTTCACGTCTTTCGAGCACAACAATGTTCGCCAACTAAAAGCTTTCTCAGACGTAGTCTTGTCGATAACCATCGACGCTACGAGCCCTCTAAAAACGACATTTATATTTTGTATGTATGCAACCATGCAATACAGACTCACAGTTGCTACTAGCTTTCTTTTTCTCGGAAAAGGAAATACATAGTGCGTTACGGACAAACTGTGTAAACAATGAAAGCAGGGACCGACGTCTGGAGTGAGAATACTTCTGAACAGAGCATATGGAACTCTTATTTAATGTAAAAGCATAATGCAACACGTTTGGATTATGTTACCTGCATGATTTAAAGGGGAAAGGACTAAAGCTTGCCGTCAGCTCTGCTTCCATTGTACTCTCTCGATGGTACAATAATGTTATCCAACAGAAAAAATAAATAAATGTCAGTGGCAACCGTGAATCTGTACCAACAAGCTGCATACAGAGAGGATAAATATTACCGTTTTCGATATCTTATCCGAGCAAAATGTTATAAGTTCTACAACAATGGAGTCGATGTCAAGCCAGAATAAAAGAGGAAGATGAGAAACTGGTTGAAAAGACTTGGAGGTTCACAAATGCCAAGTAGGTGTAACCAACAGCAAATTCTATCCCAGGATGGGAAGGGTGAAGACAAATACATGGCACCTGGAAATCTATGCTAACACTAACAGAAAAGTCCCAAGTCCTCCAGGTTGGGGATTTTGTCGTGCGGCAACAACCCACTACCACACACCAGAAAAACTACATCATACGTTTAGATAAAACAACATGCCTCGGTAAAGATGAAGGAAGAACAATTAAGAGAGAGAAAGGACAGTGGAAGCTGATTGTTGAGGAGATCAAGGGAGGCACACCAGGGCTGAGGTGTAGCACTCCCTCCCTTCTTTCATCTTGTGTTTCATTCTTCTATCTTCCTCAGTTTATAAATGCGACGTTAAATAACCTAAATCAATCAACCAATCTTTCTCCTTCTTTCTTCATACGTTTCTCTGTCTCTCTCCGTTCCTTCCTGCCTCCGGTCCTCTGTTCACCCTTTCGTTCTTTCTTCCTTCGTTCCTGTTTCTCTTTCTTCCTTCCTTCCGTCCTGTTTCTCTCTTTCTTCCTTCCTTCCGTCCTGTTTCTCTCTTTCTTCCTTCCTTCCGTCCTGTTTCTCTCTTCCTTTCTTCCGTCCTGTTTCTCTTTCCTTCCTCTGTTTTAGCTTCCTCTCTTTCTGCCTTCCTCTCTTTCTCTCTTTCTTTCACTGTTTTCCTTTCTACCGACACACCCACACTTTAGTTCCTTGAGCGTCACCAGATCTTCTTTACGGGTATATGATGATTCGCAACTCCGGATGATATGGAGAGATTGCCAGAACACGCTGCATGTCCATGCTCCTCAATCACCCATCAATTGTCGTTGAGCAACTGAAACCTGCTTTACTGCAAGAGATGAGCCCAATTCAGCCTCCAAAAACCTGGAGAAATTTAAGCAAAAGAGATCCATAACACCCAGCAGCATCCTCTAGTAAAGGCAAAAAAAAAAGTAGCAACGGAGAATATCTCAAGATCTTCCACAGCATCATAAAGAACCCTTCTCATCTGTCTGCAAGACCTAATTTGCCTTCGCAAGTGCAGGAAGCAAAAAAGAAGAAAGGCTGTCGCAAAAAGGGGGAAGAACGGTGTCTGGAACGGAGTTGGCGCTTCTTGCTCCTCCGTGAAAGCTTTAGAAAAAAAGGGGTAACGAAATAAGACACAGCATGCCCGGCCGGTCCCTCGGAAGGGGATGCTCAACAAGAACTCCCGGAGTCCAGGACAGGAGGAGAGGAGCTCGCCAGATGTCGACGCTGGAGGCACCTGATTAATGTCCTTCCTAGCACACGTCTCGACAGTACCGCTGCGAGGTACTTGACTTGCAGTTAAGCGAAGAAACAATTAATCTCCACGCCGACCGTCTTGAATTAATACAACGTTGCCGGAGGAAAAATTAAGTGCATACTGTTTCCAGAACAGGAAGGGCAATTAAGATCAAGAAGCATGCTAACAAACGTACTGTGGGTGTGCTTTTTTGCAGACGGAGGTAATCAGCATGATATGCTTGTCACAATTGAAAAGCTACAGAGACAAGAGTGTTAGTATTGAAGTATATCAGCTTCTGAAACGTCACTCAGAAAACAAGACTGGGTCCCAAAGATTCTAACGCATATGAAAGGTAAATGTACAAGATATTCATAAAGTAGCATTAATGGATTATTCTTTACACTTGCAACGTAACTAGAAATTCGTTCTCTAGTAATGGATAGGTGCATATCTGTTCTTTAATGCAACAAGAATGATATATGTTCCTGAGACGTTGATGACTGACACTGGCTGATAACTGTACCACATTAGACTAACATTCAGGTGACAGGAACTCTAAGCCAAAATAAACAAAGCAGGCTTCCCGTCGAAGGAAATCTGAAACCGAGATGTCCAGGAGGGAATGGAAGGGAAGAGAGAGGAAGCACTACCGCAAGCAAATTAGGAAACAAAAGGCGAGCAATCCGCGGGCGTGTTTATTTTGCGTGGCACTTCGAGGACCTCCGACGAAACGAGCTGCGAAAGTTTTATCTCATCCGGGACTACTGCTGTTGCAGAGGCAAAAAACCCACCCGGAACTCCCTTACAATTCACTTTGAATATGATCTCCAGACGGAGAGGAACCTCCACAATTTCCATAACGCTGTGGGATTTGCCTCATGCTAATTGAGTGCCGACTCAGCACCCTGGTGGCCGGCTGATAATAGCCCCGGGGTCGCTGATTGGCTGCGCCGGGCGACATTTTCGCGGACGCTGCGACAAACTGGTGCAGGGGGGTGAGTTTGTGCGTTTCCTCGTCCTCGCCTGTGCAAACTTTCACGAACCACCCCACCCTATTTACCTGTCAACTCTAAGCCCAAGACCTCTCCGGGCCCTTTTGGCCGGCGCTGATTAATTTCTTGCTGACAGAACACACAAGCGGAAACCAGAGATTCCGTGTCTGCCATTGCCAGATACACAGCGCGAAAAGCCTGGGAACGTCGCAGGAGTTAATACGTATATGAAAGTAATTCGTCCACGTCAGCTGTCACGTAATGAAACGAAATATGGAAACTGTTCCAGTAAATGCTTAATTTCTCTATTTTGTCTTCGTTCTTACGTTGTTGGTACTATTTGTCATTTAACTACCGTAACTAGCTTTTACATTTTCTTAAATTTGATAATTGCAATCTAGTGACTGTGTGCTGCCATCTATTACTAAATTTTAAAATTATATTTTCGTCCCTCCGCAGAGCTATGGAGAGACTGAGACGGGACGAAAGTTACATCACGAGTTGATTCACAAATAATTGTTTTGTATGTTAAGTTAGGTGTACTTAGCGAGTCATATTTAGAGTATCAACTATTACGCAAGACAAAAATGTATACTGTATGGTGCCAATAATAGCATACGGTACGATAAAATCATCGTTAACGGTAATGGACTTTGCACGGTCTTGTATATTCTCGTGATAGAGGTGCTTGTCTCGTTCTGGTCCCGATATACAACCTAAAATACTCGGTACCGACATAATAATGTTGAAATAAGTTACAAAAGCAATATAAAACCAAAACACCCATTGATATGTCTCAATAATAAGTCGCACAGCAGTGGCGTTGCCTCAGAATATATTTCAGGTTTGCTGAAGGGTGGACGAAATATTTTCGGGTCGGTTTTCTGTTTTTCTCCTTGCTTTCCTTCCATCTTTCTTTCTGTATTTGTTACTTTCTCTCTTTTACCCTTTACCCTGTGATTCTCTGCATATATCTTCCTTTGTTTTGCTCCTTGATCTTTTCTTTCTTTCAATGTTTCCACTTCTCTTCTATTTGTCTTCCTCTGTTTCTCTCTCTCTCTTCCTTTTCCTTGTTTACCTCTTCCATCCTCTGTTTATATACCCTTGTTTTGCTTCACAATCAAATTTTTCCTTGCTTTTAACACTTATATTTATCTCCGCCTTCGTGTTTCTCCATCTCCTATCTGTTCATCTTTTTCTTGCTCTGTTCCTCTGTCTACATCTTTCTTTGTTTTGTTTCTCTATTTTTCTTGATATGGCTGTTTTCATTCCACACTTCTACTTGCATCAGTCTCCCTCCCTCTCAATCGCCCCCCCTCCTCTGTGTGTATATGTGTGATTCTTCCTCTACTATAAATGATTCTGAAAGTTCCTCTGTGACGGTTGACTGACCCACCCTTGCCATCCGGTTGTGGCGCCACTTATCGCACAGTGAAGTAATCTTGATATGTACGATTTCTTTTACTGGAGTTGAACGAGCCCCGACACTTGACACCAACTCTCGGTATGGTCTTGACAAGACTCGAAAAAAATGTCAGTGTCTCGGTGCAGTAGTACACTTAGATTGATGGCAGGAATATGGGTATGTAGAAAAGGCAGACACATTGCATCCCTTTCGTGCCAAGTTATTCATAGAACCTACCCCTCGAGCGGGAATCTTTGAGCACTTCCTTCCGAGTTCCTGAGAGATGCTTTATAAGCGAAGAACTCAAAGGGGAAGGATTATATTAGGAAAAGACAGAGAAGAGCATGGACCGAGGAACATCTGCTGACCGGCGGTGTGGAACGTGAGTCGAACTCTAAAACACATCTTTCAAAAGTTGAGGAAAGCCTCTTCGTCTCTTGTGGGGGGAAGAGGTTATTGGCTAGCTTTCCGAATAACTTTTCCCCCTTTTTTTTATTAAAGGATTTCTTCTATTGGTACAGGGTTGGATGCTGCAGAGGTGGCGTGTTTCTTTATGATGCGTCAAATCTTCGAATCGATTTAGGAGCTGATATCTCCACTCATGGGAAATTTCGAAATTCAGTCAAAAGCTGGAAAAAGAGATAAAGGAAGGGGGTTAACCTCACGAGATGTGGCATCTAACGGACAATAATTCTGCTATTCGGGCGCTCAGACAACCAAATATGGATCCAGGATAATGAAGACATAGCTTATACGAGGGATGAATAAAAATTTATGTAGTTAAGCTCTTAATTCAACATGAGATAACGTTCTGGAGAATTTTCTTAGTGCTTAACAATTGTACTTCTCACTCTGTCTCTCTCTCCCTATCTCTCTGTTTCTCCGCTATTTCTCTCTTTATCTCTCTTCCTCCCTCTCCATCCTCTCTCTCTCTCTCTCTCTCTCTCTCTCTCTCTCTCTCTCTGCGTGTACCTTCCTCAGTTTCCATCTGTCTCCTCATCCTCCTATATGTCTCTCTCCCCATCTCTCCTTTTGTCTATATTTGTATCTTTCTCCGTCTCCACCTGTCTATACCTCCTCTCTCTGTATATGTGTGTGTAGAGATTACTCCCTTTCCCCTGTCTTTCCATACTTCTCCATACCTTTATGTATCTGTCGCCAACCTCTCTCTCTCTCTCTCTCTTTCTCTCTGTGTGTGTGTGTCTCACTGCACCCTCTCTCTACGTTTCTCTCTATCTCCATTCCCTCTCCACCCTCTCCTCTTTCTCCCTACATCTGCTTCTCTCTTTCTCCCTGTCCTCCACTCCCTCCTAGCCATCGACTCTAGCACCAAGTTTCACAATATTTCTGGCACCACCTTGCACTCGGTTGGCGCGAGAGCCTCCGACAAGGGCACCATTTATGCAATTAAAATCAGCTTTGGGTAACATTTGAAACCGACCGCATGACAAAAATGCCGCTCTGATTAAAAAGTGCGTACGACAACCACGCACCTCACCCCCCCCCCCGCGCCGCTCAGACCCCCCCACACGGTACAACGAATCGCAATAAAATTAGCACAGACCTTACATTACCATGAAACGTGAGATTTGCAATTTAATTGTTCTCTTTTTTTCACGGGGACGTAATTTTTGTGGCGTCCCACTACCCTACCCCTCCTTAATAGTCAGTTGAGAGCATCCCCTCCCACCTTAATATTCCCCACCAGCGTGATATACGGAGACCCCACCCCCACAAAGTTATGCAAGATATTCAGCTGCCTGGCGTCAAATCTAAAGGCAAAATACACGCTGGAATCCTAAAAATTACAAAATAATATGTTGCGGAAACAATCCCGTACAAATACAACAATAAATGACACGTGTGCGGCTATGTACACTACTATATTAGGTTTCCCCTGGAGGTCCTTGCGATATATCATGTGCTCAGGGGAATCCACAACGAGCTGCAAAGTTTGGGGTTTGAAAAGGTAGCAGCCAATTCACAACATGAGAACTAGAGCCATGCATTTAACATACTGAAATGCATCCGGACGTACACCAAGGTTCCGTCAAAATGTAACATTAACTGGCGAGTAAATTAGATATTACTGGGTGCCAACTCTGCAAAATATAACCAAGCTTCCTGTTAACAAACGACACGTATTTACTCTTCAGCATCTGCTAACACTACTTCATATGGACTTAAATTAGGTTTCACGTAGTGAGGGAGCAGAAGTGGCAAAATGTGGAGAGGCAACTGCCCACCCCGCCTAATCGCGGCCACTGCCCATACCGATGCCTATACCGATACTTGAAAATTGTAATAATTAAAAGTTTACCAAAATATTGATCAATGTTAGTGTGTAAATATTCCATTCCAATTATATGCAGTATTTGACCAAGACTTTTGCTTTAAAATATTCAAGAATTACATCAGAATATTAAAAGACCTCTTAGGTAATCACAAAATCCAGTTTTAACGCAAAACTGATGCACAATAAACAAACTTCGAATTTTGCACGATTTTCAGGATAATTAAAGATTCCTCGAAAGCATTTTTACCGATGCCTACTTACAATTGTATCGAATAATTTTGAACTGAAAGCCTTTCTCCCTATTTGGGTTAATTTTAAGTCGCTTTACTATTTCCCTTGGCTAATCTCGCTACAGCATGGAGCAGGTCGACACATCATCTCGCCAAAGAAGATTGTGGATTCGTGTTCCGACTGAGCATGGGTGTTTCTTGATATTCCGTCATCAATTTCATCTATAATCATTATTCATCTTCGTCGATTGCTAGTTGCCCGAAATAAGTCACATATTAATACAAATTAATGTATGTTAAAACAAAGGCAAGAATCTCTCTACTCGGACAGTATACAGATTGGTGAACGCCGTCCCAACCAAATCAAGAAAATTCCACGTGACGTAATCACTTCAATTCACCAGGAATGTATTTCTACGACGTTAGGACAGATTGTGCATTGCAACCACCGCTAGGAAATGAAAGTAGAGTCAACAATCAATTTAAATACTGTTAAATGTTTACATATGTTAGTTCGTTCGCCAAGCTTTTCCTACTTCTGCACATTATATTTGGCAAATTGCAATGCGTGTCCATGTCATCATGTAATTTAAGCAGCCGCCATTTTTAAAAAAATAACGCTAATAACAAATCGCAACCAACTATGGATCTCTACCCAAGTTCTACTTGCTCTAAAACGAATAAAATATACAGGCAATAATTGCATATAGAAATATAATATATTGTTCTCATTGAGGTATACATTTCACATTGTAATACATCTTGGTTTCCAGGGCTGTTGTTGATACAATTCTCCAGTTTGCTCTTTGTTACTCGTTTTCATGGAAACTAGTATTAAGTATAGCCTACGAATTTTTTCGCCTGAAGTTAAGCATTTAGTGCACGTTATCTGGACAAATAAACCTTTGCTGAAACAGTAATCATGAATCAGCAAAGGTTTATTTGTTCACTAAAAAAGTATGTACAAAAATCTGTGATTAAGAAGAGTGATTACATTTGGTATTGTAACACAATAAGTACGTAACAAATCAGTTTTCTAGAATGTATCATTAATGATTGTGAAATTAATTACAAGCTGTAATTTAATCAACAAATGAGTTAAGATCCTTAATATATTAATATGCATAATAACGCGTGGCACAACAGCGCGTGAGGGCCAGGGCGTACCTACCTCACTCCCACCTGCCAAGCTGGGAGATCATCCAACCAGTTACAGAGTGACGTGTGGTCAGCACGACGAACCCCCCGTTATAGGTTTCCCTGACCGGGTTACGCTACTCATTCGTAGCTCCCCAATTTCTTCACGATGGTAGGTGGGCACTGGCCGATATCCCCGGAGAAAAGTTATGCTTCTCCCAGGAAACTCGAACATGAGTGCGTCCCGTGGTTCGAGCCCAAAGTCTGACGCTTTATACGGCACGGCCACGGTGCCGGACTTAATATTTATTTTAATATTGTAGTGACATTTTTATAGTCCATTTCCTACACAAGTAACTTTAACGAAATATGAAATTGAACCGCTTGTGTATGATTAAGCAGACTCGAATAATGGTGGGAAATTATATGTAGAAGTAGCTAATGTAAATTTATTTACAAAAATTTTAACAGAAATTATTTTTTAGTTTTCTTTTTGAACAGAGCGAGCAGTTTAAGGTAGACAAATACATCAATTGTGACTTGTTTACAGGACCCAAGTCAGATCAAACATGACTTCACGTATTCAAATAAACTTTCTTCTTTATGTGCATCGGCTATGCTGTAGTCAAAGTTCGAAGCAATTTGCGGCTTTTAATACCTTTTCCACGCCAGAGTAGCCACTGTTGTCTAAACAAGATAGCCAGTCAGAACTCGGAACAACATTGGCCGAAAGTGGCCAGGCGGAATTTGAAACCAACCCCTCCTGGGGAGAAGGATTGCGAGGGAAGTTCATTTTCAATTCTTCCAGCCGGAGATAACCTCATCCCCGCATGCATGTATTTCACTTCAAGGGCAGGGGATATGTTAATTATGCTTCCTGCTTCGTCTCCCTTCATATTTCGCCTCCCATGTTGCAATTATCTCGAGCAAATTTCGCAAGGGCTTATCCTCCGACATTATCTATGCGAAATTACGATTAAGGCGAAAAAAAATTTGCGTACATTTGACTATCATATAAGTGATCTGGATTAAACAGAGACGGTACAATGACCTCGTGCGCTGGCTACATTACCATACCCTCCCTTCACTTATCTGCTTACCATAAGAATGATACGCAAATCTTGTTTGAATTCGTAGAGGGGAGGATTTGCAGCAAAAATTAAGACTTTCCGGCTCCGTCCCTCGGAGATAGATTCTCCAATGGAGATAATTTTTCAATCTCCGCGAGAAAAGGATTGCTTTGGAGGAAGAAGCAGTGTTGCATAAAATTAAAGGTAGCTGGTCCAATTTAAAGTTTCCTTTCTTTCTTTTGTGGAAATACTGGCTGTGATTCTCTTATGGTGTGGAGAATATTCGAATCTACAAGGTGTTCGAAAAGTTCCTAACCATTGGATAAATGACAGTATTTTTTCAATATGTCAGCCGTCGAGTTCCACACAGGTCTGTAGGCGGAGCAGCAGATTGTTGACCACATGGGGAACATGCTCTGCAGCATTCAGATACCTCCAGAAAAGTTCAACAGATTCAAGCCTGGCGAGCGTGGAGTCCATTCAACGGGTCCTCAACGACCACTCGAGTGTTTCGGAAACTTGGTATGCAGCCAAAAAAACAAAGCAGAGTCAATTTTACTATTTGGAATATGACGCCGCACTTTTCTGACATCCTACATAACTTATCAGCAACAAATTACAGCTAGAAATAAAATATACAATACGAGTATAAATCCAAGATGTCTGTACGACACCGGTTCACTTTAACAACACGTGTAAAGAATAGCAGCTTTTATGACTAACGTTTTGCTCGCATAGGTTCCGTCCCGACTTTACAAGCCTTCGGGAAAACTAAATTTTCTACTTTGTGTTATGCAGCCATGCAGTACAGATTCACGGTTGCTACTGGCATATATTTTTTCAGTCGAGAAATAATAGCATCTTTAGTATAAACCGAATGTAAAGAAGGAAACTTCTGGATACGATATGCTACTTATTGTATATTTCACTATAATAACTGTTAAATTTCTGAGAATTTTCGTCCACACACCCGTCTCTTCTAGCACTCTCACCCCTTGTAAATTTCTTTCTTGCATCTCTAATGATTTCAAGAGTATTTCAGAGATTGTATGAAAAATGCGCTCAGTGAAAATTTCGCTCAAATTGAATGTTGAGAAATTGGCGCTCAGCTCCTGGAGGAAAGAAGCGCACCTTCGTATGACTCACCGCTGAGAGCAATGCACCCCTTCGCCACCAACTATCTTTTTCATTTCATTTCAGGTGTGACTTTTGTGTGGTGCACTATGGAGATTCTTACAACTACTAAGGGCAAGCCTCGCGCGAACTATGAAGGCTAGGCATACCGGCAGTACAGGAGTACAGCAAACGGCCTTACCACTTGGGGATATCTCCGGGAGCAATCGAAGAAGTGTCACGGGGCAATGAAAAGTAGGGACAGTGTAGTGTTGTGTGTCAACACAGAGAAGATAATTTTATAAAAACATATATAATATATAAAATATTTTGTATAAAATTATCTTCTCTGTGGTGTCACTGAACATTCATGTGGAGCCCTGGATGAAGCGCGCCTCGAAGTAGAGAAGCGTTTACACCAGGCAGCATTAGATCGTGTCTCAGAGCGATATCATTCTTACTAAAGCTGCAGTAAACGCGATATACCGATGATATGACAAAGCTTTCTAGCACGAAAATAATGACGAAGTTTTTATAAACAAATTTAAACATTCCTAAATGGTTGAAAGATATTTCAATTATTTAGCCAGTCCACAGCCTGGAAAAAGTGTAATGGGAATCAAATATTAAATAAATATAATACATGAATACTTAATTTTTAATAGGGTGGAAGGGGGGGGGGTCATTAATGGTTCTTGGAAGTGTGAGCGGATATTTCACTGAGCGGATGTTTCGCTGAGCTGATATTTCGCTGAGCGGAACTTTTGCGACACAATTTCAGAGCCCTTAAAGTCCCCCCTCGGCACGCCCTTGTTTCCTTGCGCCCTCACTTGCCCTCTCGCATGAAAAGTGCGTCCATAAAGACGTAACATACGACGACTGCGTTCGGCCGGACAGCCAAGAGAGAACGCTCGAGCTAAAAGTCGCCAAGCCCCGGAAGATAAATACGATGCCGGAATTCAGGCTCCGGAAAAATCTGTCTTCTCGCATATCGCCGGAGTTTCTTTTCTTTATTCGGGCAGAAATTATTTACTCGCTCGTTCTCCCTCTGGAATTTATCTTGGAAAATCTTTTTGCGCCGAGAAAAAAACAGTGCGGAAATATTAATGCGAAGGCATCTCTTTTGTCAGAGTGTGAAATCTTTGGTTTAAGGAGTCGTATGAAGTCGTTAACCTCATTTTAGCGATAGCAGGTGGAAGTGGTGTAATCCGCAGCACACACTGACCGGCTTTACGCCCAGGTAAAGCTTATAAAGTGCAATTTGCGGATAAAAATACTCTGAAAATCGAATTTGGGTCTGTAGCATGGTAGTCAGGCGATCCCATAAGAAAACTGCTTGTCTCAGTGGCGAAGTGGCTGAAGCTGGAGATAACATGTCTGGATGTATGTATCATTGTGTTTGTCCCATCGTTCATTTCATCAGTTCAACATCGATCCTCATCGTCGCGATTAGCCTAAGGAGTAGTAAAGCTATGAAAAATAATAAAAACAGGAATAGAATAGGATAACAAAACTCCAGTGAACAAAAAATGACATATCTCTTGAAGGCACGAATAATAATGCTGTGCCTCGATTATATATCTTAAAGAGATCCTATGCTGACTTTTCCTTATTTGACGCCGCTCTTCTTCCTGGTTAGGCTACTCGCGTCGATGAAGATGGAGTGCTGGAGGGACACTCAGAATGGAATACTCATAATGACCGCGGGCAAAATACCTTAGGTGTTCCTGTATCAGTCTCTTGTGTCTGAAAGGGACCTTACGCCACTTTACGCACGGTAAGGCTAATCTTGACTGGACCTACAGTTTAAAGTGGGATCCGAACCACTATGTGCCTCCGCCGCGTATCGAACCCGCTACCCCTTCATTACAATTACAAGGCGACGACGTTAGCACAGCGCTATCCGGGAGGCCTTTACGCAATGTTCACATGAGAGTGCAGTTAGAGCACGTGCTATCTTAACTAAATGTATCAACAATCCTCCATTCCTATTGCCACACCATCATCGTAAACAAAGTTCAAGCATGGGCTCTCAACGTCTGAGAGTAGAGCGTGTTACGAAAAATATAATCCGGTCGATGAGAAAAAAAATCGTCATTTCATCCAAAAGTTCGGTGACTTTTTTTTTTGTCCAGAGATGGCTCTGCTGTAGGTTTTTAATTAGGTGCACTTCCGCACACAACTGATTGCTCTGCGGCCTATCGGAGCTGCGCAGCATCACCAATCCGCTTTCGAATCTCAATCTCTCACAGAGAAACGTCAATAATAAGCGTAAAAAAGGTTCAACGTAATGATGTATCTTTTAGTCTCGTACATGGAAAGCGCCAATTCAGAAGCTTTGCTATTTAAATACACGAATCACTAGCTCTGGGTGTTGTTTGGTTTCCATGACTGGCTGGTAAGATTAACGAACAGGTAACTTTGACGAATCCTTAAATTTAACGCACTAGAAATCTTAACATGAGGGCAACTTTAAGATAACCTTAAATTTAACACATTGCAAAACCAACAAACTCTGAATTAATGCATTGGAAACCTTATCAAACTGATAACTTGATCAGTTCTTAACGAACTGGAAACTACAGTGAAATGACAACTTTAACAGTGGCGGCGATTAGGAGGAGGTGTGGGGGAAGTTGCCTACCCACACTTTTTGCCACTTAGCCCTCGCACTATGCTAAATCTTATCTAAAAAGGGAAATAAACTGTCCTTGCCACCCCACCCCCCTCAGTTTTGGCACCTTGCCCCCTGGATTGAAATCCAATCGCCGAAAAACGCGCACTAGTATTAACAAAAAAGTAACTTCAACGAACGATTACCTGAACCAGCTGACAATCTTAACCAACCAATAAATATAACGAAACGATAGCTTTAACAAACCGCTAACTTCCAGGGACTGGTAGATTATGCCTCAAACTTCACAGTTGACTCGAACAGAAAAACCCTTCATAAATCAGCCGATGTCAAGTTGTGTAATCGTCACGATTAACAAAGCAAGTCAGGAAAAGAGGTAAAAGAAAACATTGCACTAAAAAACGAGTCGCATGTAACATCTGTGACAAGTTTGAGTGGCCTATGCGACTTTATCGCCATCTATTGAGAGGTGGAGTGGAAGACTTTCCCACCAAGTTACCTCTTTTCCGTTACACTTTCCTCCCCCGCAGAATGACTCCTAATGAGGATGGCGGTCCGCAATTACAAGAGCAGGCCTCCAGCGGAAACACTTTTAAGGTACGGAAGGGTTTCCCAAAAGAAAATGGGACAGGCATAATTTCGGATTTCGCTCAGAGAGCTAGAGAGAGAACAAAAGAAGGACCGAAAAAGGAAACTTCATCAAAGCGTTTTCCATTTTGCATCCATGCATCCCATATTCGAACAAAGGGTTCGCCCATTAGAGGTATGTCCCTTGCCGTTCCACTTGGTAATAGCAGCCAATATAAATTTTATTCTCTTCCTTTCTTGAGATTTCTTCTCATCCTCTATCAGCTTCACGTCATCTCCCACCGCTGCAGCATACAAAGAGAATCCCGAAAAACAAAGAAAAGGTTGTCCAAATACCTAAGACGAAACCAACAGCTACCTTTGAAACTTCGTGATATCAGGCGAAGAAAGTTGGAATAAGTTCCACAGCAGCAAGAATTAAGGGATTGCAAAATGCAGACAAGCTTCTACTCAGTTCTAACAGATGGTACCACTTCACCAAATGTATCCTGCCTATTCCTACAAGTAGGTGCTAACTGTCACTAAATTAGAATGGGCCAGGAAATTAAAATTAAATGTATCCAACTTCGTTATCCTCCTGGCCACGTCCATCTAGACAGCTTTTAATTGGCTATTATTTTGTTGCTCCAATTTACCACTTTGGAGAAAGGGATCACCGGGACAGAAAATGAGCAGTTTACCTGCGTTGAATACATCGCAAATGTTCCTATGTCTTTGCAACCAAGGAGTCCGGGGTTCAATTCCCGCAGGAGCCACATTGTACAGTCACGGACACTGCCGGGTTGTAATGAATACATTGACTTTCAATGGAATCGTTACAACCCAGCAATGTCCGTGACTGTACAGTGGTTCAACTGTAGGTCCAGCTGCAATCAGCCCTTTCAGTGTAAAACATACTTATATCTACAGTTTTTTCCCCAACGTAAAGAAGAACCAGATATAATTAAAATACGTAAACATACACCAGTTTTGAAATAATCACTTTTGAGACCAACGTGCCTCCCCACCCCTAAAAATTTTCTAAGCAGTCCACTTCGACATGTGCATATATATTTGTTTATTGGACTACCCACATACAATGATGCAAAGTGTGACCCGGTTCCTGTGGGTATAAATCAGCCCGTGAGATCCACATTTGTTTCATTCTTACGGGAATTCTCTATGAAATAAGTACAGCGCAGTGAAACCGAGGCATAACACCTTCGACATCTAATTTGTACTTCATGTATGTCCATACTCGATGTTGGATTGACAGTTGTAGGTACGGGTTTCTAAATTCCATGGCCTCATACCTCTGGAACTTTCTGTGGTGTACGTCAAAAATCAAGTATACCACGCCGAAATCTTGCGAACGATGTGAAAGATCTAAAACCAGAATAACTCTCACTACTATTTACAGTGACATGCCACGTCAAGTATGGAAAGAGTTGGACTAGCTACGTCTTTCCGGGTCTTTGCATCTACGACCTCGTAGCGTCGATGGCCGAACACGGCGAGTGGCCAACGTACCATCCGGTTTTCAATCTCTGTCAGGACATGGATGATTCCTTATCAATTTCATCTAGCCATCACTCACCTTTATAGTCCAGATGAGTGAAAAGGAGCTGAAAATCATCAACTTCAATTATCCGCATCTACGACGTCTTTAAACTTTACACTTCCTCTTCGTAACATGACCAGAGCGATTTGACTTTTGCCAGCTGGGATGAAAGTGACGCTGCACAGGAAGACGAAACACAAAAATCCCGACGACAAAATTCCGCACTGAGCGAACTTTCTTTTTTTCGCTTCCTCTTTCGGGGATGATTTATTAGGCCACGCATCTGGAAGGAAGTACGTGCTAAAAGAAGAGAATTTCTTGTATCCAATACTCTCTTTTTTTTCTCCTTTACTCCCTCTCGCGATCTCTCCCCCTTTTTTGGTCAAAGTAAGCCCGCAGGCTCTCCCGCGCCAACGTTATTAATTTCAACGGAACTTTCCAGTTTTTATTTTATTACTTGAGCGCCCAGAGGAACACTGAACAAAAAACCTCATCTCCTCTTAAGCTTTGAAGAGACCGCATTATCATCGGGATAGTGAGGTTAAAAGCATGGTGACTGTTTTTGCTCCAAGACTCAGGAAAGTCATGTAACCATTTTTAAGAAGAAAATGAGTGGTGCAAATGCATCAACCTGCACTGAAACGGTAGAAACATTAAGATTTCGCACTTTGGGAAACCATGAAGGCCACACCACATAATATTTCGGTTATAAACAAGTTACATTCTAGTAGAACACTATACCGGGTTCACAGTCCTCATTTGGGGCTCGAATCATCATTTGGGGCTCAGTGTTGCCAACTCACCCCACGAAAATTTCACCAACTGATATTTTGAAGCTTTTTGAGGGGAGTTGGCAACCTCACACAAGCAGTGTTACCAACTCGGCGTAGCTTTTTGGGTGTTAACCCCAGTGTTTCTAATTCGGCGTAGCCTTTCACGGTGTATAATTTTTTAGCTTTTTTTGGGTGTGTACATGTGTTCGGGCGAGGCGTAGCCTTTTGGGTGTTAACCCCACTAGCCTTAGCGTACATAGTTCTGAATTTTTTGAGGCTTATTTGAGGCTCGTCGTAGCTTTTTCTGATGTATATTTTTGAGGATACAGGGCAACACTCTGTAGCTTTTTATGAGGGGGGTTTGCTTTTTGTTTATATTTGGCAACACTGCCGTAGCTGTACGAATACTGGAAGCTTGACAGTGACAACCAACAGAGTAAACCTACATCCAGGAACTGGCAACACTAATTTCTGACAGTGAATTTGAAATAAAATATTAAACAAAATACATGAGTAAGCACTGTGAGTACAAATAGTACCAGTGTTGTGCCCCCAACTCCAACTGGGCAACTGGGGGAAATAATTGTACAACAATTTGTACTTAATTGTACAATACTTGTACCTAATTGTACATATACACAGACATAAAAAAAGAGCCTTCTCGCAACTTACTTCATGTACAATTTATATGATTTTACAACTGTGAAAAGGCATATGTGTTCCGTATGCACACATCTATTCTTATTTTTCGAAGTTGAATGAAAGCACATGTTTTTACGTTCTCGTAATAGTAACCTTGCTCCACTGATTTTAAATTGCTTCCATCCGCTTTTTTTTTTCTGTGTTATTTCCGTATGCACGCAACATTCGCTTTCAATAGTATTATCGCTCAGAAGCAGAAGGAGTGTTAGTATAGCAGGCTCCGAGTTTACAATTTATTAAATTAAACAATAATTTATGTAAGAATATACTTGTACTTACCGAACACAAAATAATAAAAAGCACATGTGAATGTTTGCGTGTGTTTATGTTATATGACGACTGAGTAAAAAATAATGTTGACTCCCCGAAAGTTTCTAGTTCGACATCAGATGCATGCAAATTTTATGTTTTGCTCTCCAAAATCTTGATTTTATGTTTGTGCTATTTGTTATACAGCAGAGGAGAAGAGGGGAGAGAGAGGAGGTACTATCAGCGTTATTTATTAGCAAACAATAGAAATAAAAAGTAGGTCAAATTTTTTCAACACCCAAACATTTTAAACGTCCTCGCGTAGTAATATGATCTAGCTGAAGATGTTTAAAAGAGTACTCTTAGTCGACGAAGCTAATTGCTAGGGCCCTTATATTACTAAAATATTCTTTAATTTGCATATTTCTCATACCGCCATATGTTGTTCTAGTTGACTTCTTCCAAAAAAATGCTAATTAGCGAGAGTTAATTAAGCAAGGCAAGTAAAAGAAGCAAAATAGAACAACATATGGCGGCGTGAGAATATGTAAAAATTCGATTCAGAGGTGGATCGAATTAAAATTGGGGGATATTTTGCATTTTTCCCCCCTATAATGTACAAAACATTTACCGTACATAATTCTTTCTATTTACAACAGTATAAAATAAAAGGAATGTGTGACAATATCCTAATTAACCCATCCGCATACTATTTAAATGACAATTTTTTTGCCATGAAATACTATTTAAATTTGGCTATCTCCCGCACAGCAAGACAAAATGTCAAATATTGTGAAAACTATTCAATATATTGAAGTGGAAGTACAGTAATAAGTTTGCACATATGCAGTTTACTTGAAAAATATGCGCGTCATAGATTTGAAAGATCATACAACCTCTGCCATCTATTGCATGAAAAAGAAACTACGTGATGAAAAATCGGGAAGCTGTCGATTTGACAACTAGGTAAGCGGATGGGTTAATTAGGAAAATATGTTGTATGCTAGATTAGCTAATTGTGTCTTCTACAGCTTTACTGTATAGAGGGAAGATGGAAAAAGAGAGCTCTACGGAAACTGACGCTCTTAATTTTCACGGGCGTACAATATTGTTATGTCGCGGAAGTTTTTGTGCTCGAATTGTGCGAGGGGGTTGTCGTCGAAGATTTGTCTAATAGGAGTTGGCAACACTGACTAGTTGCTTCACAAACTTTTTGTTTTTTTAAACATATGATATTTCACAGGCGAGGCTAACCTACAAGTTACAAGTTGATGGCGTAATCTTTTATAAGATGATAAGTATGCAATAAGATGAAGAAGACGCTAACTGGCAATAGCGGTGTTAATGTTTCCAGCTCTCTACCCCTTCTCACCGGGCCTCCTCCTCCTATGGCGCAGTGGTATTTAAGGATTTGATACTTGCACAAGTGGTTCTTGAAACTGTAGGTCCACCCCCGATTAGTCTTACTTACAGAGAGCTCTTGTATACTTCTGTTTTTCCACATGTATGTATGTATGTAATGCGATTTGTGTGGGGTCAAAATTTTGAACTTACGGCTTAATTAATCTGCATGAATGCTTAATGTTTGATTTTTTTTATTTCTAGTTCGATATGAGATACACACAATTTTATTTTTTGAAGTACAGTTAATATTACCTAGTTCGGGTTAAGCTGTAACATACAACTAGCGATCGACACGACCACCTGACACACAGACAGAGAGAGTGTGAGCAAATTCAAAGTGTGATCTATTGTGAACTAAACTAACCTCACTCACCCACCCACATATAGTCTTACAGGTAACTCAAAAAGCAGAAAGTAGTATATAGCATAACAGGTTGATCTATTGTAAACTAAACTAACCTCACTCGCCCACCCACATATAGTCTTACAGGTAACTCAAAAAGCAGAAAGTAGTATATAGCATGGCAGGTCAATCTATTGTAAACTAAACTAACCTCACTCGCCCACCCACATATAGCCTTACAGGTGACTCAAAGGCAGAAAGGCAGCTATATCACTTGTAAGGGCCAACACACAAGATCTATTGCAAACTAAATTAACCTACGACATAAGCCATGGACACATCTTCCAGATAGGGTATAAGCAACTCACCTCTTGCAATTGTATAACGGGGAAAATTAACCTACAGCTGGCAACACTGTTTGAGTTGCTTTCGACGAGCCAAACTTATATTTTGCAAATAGGCTCTACAGCTAGAAGCTTGAAACATATACCCTCGCAGAGTATGCCAACTTACCTCATGTAAAAATATTACCTAGTACGGTTAAGCTATGACATACAACTAACGATCAACACGACCACCTGACACACATACGGAGAGAGTGAGACAGCTTATACGCAATATATTCCTACACATGTACTGGGTTTAAAAGGTAATTTGCAACAACTATTTTATTCACTCCCTATCAAAATCTTCTAACCACATGTTTTTGACACTTGCCGCCAGAACATGGTGGTTTTAGACTGTAAATTCAACCCGATTATTCTATTTGTGCATGATGCCTGCATTTGGAATATTTTATTCTTGGCATACGGTATTTTGCGTGCTCCAGTAACCTTGCGCTCGATTCACGGAAGCTATGACGTGTATTTTCTGTTTCGCGAACATGCGAGAATTTTTCACAATAGATAATATATTGCAAGAGCGAGTTGTTTGTGTATATAAATCTAGTTTTGGAAATAGACATGAATATAATGTCAAAAATTATTGCATAACTTAAAAATATTGATATTTATTGCACTAGCAAAGGTAAATGTGGAATGCCCCGGCCCCTCAGCTGTTAGGTTAAACACCATAAAAATTTTATTACTGATAGCAAGCATTCTCATATCGACAAAACAGATCTAGTAATGAGCTGTCTTGCAAGTCTCCCGAGTGAAGGAATATGATGCCACTATAAACTGTAAACAAGATATGCAGTCCCTCGCATGAGATGTACGAGGCTTATGAACCTCGACCTATAGAGTTGTACAATGGATGTTTTTTTTTAAGCATAGCGGTGTGTTTTTGTTTATTTCAATGTCATCGAGCGGGCATGTAAAGAAGGGGAGAGAAAAAAAAGGAGGAGGGGTTATAACGGATAATTCATATTTCGATTTCAATATTTTTGCTAGTCACGATTCACCTGCTATCTAGAAGGACACTGGACGAAGGCTAAAAGCGAGTGAAGGAGAGAAATGTTATTTTTTTATCTTTTTGATTGTGTGTGATGAAATAGTTTTAGATAATAATAGTAGGCTAATAGAATTGTAGAAAACGGCTGTATCGTGATGCGAGGCTGAAAGCAATTTCGAAAGCAGTCTCGGGCATCTTCGCGTTCAGCCAACAAGGAAAATGCACATGGAGGGCGCAACGGTATTGTCCATGGATGGTTTTTCTGAATAAACATACATATCAGTTTTTGCAGTCTCCAGATGGGACCGGAGCTTTTGTTTTGGTTGGACAAGGGGGTTCAGATAAATACATGGACATCAAAATAAAAGAAAAAAAATTTACTCCACTGCTCACATGTATTGAGTCTTCCAATAACACACCTCGCGGGGGCGTACCTACATGTATGCAAAATATAGTTAATGTCTTATTTCTCGAACCTGTGGTCTGTAGATTTGCTTTTGTTGGCAACAGAAACAGAAAAAATGGCACCATGTTATTGAATACTGATATGGGTGTACTGTAATCATAACAATTTTTCTAGTTAAAAATCTATGTCGAAAAGCAATGTTGGGTGACTTGTCTGTGTTGGGTCTTATTAACAACTTCACAACTGTACCTGCACAACTCATCGACTACAAGGCAACAATGTTAGGAAATGTGTGCGTGGCTCCGAGAATACAATTTAAAATCACTAATGTGGCATGAACCCCCTCCACTTGTGTGTATTTGAATATGCGAAAATTAGACATTTTGAATAATCGATGAGAACAATCACAAAATCAGGTTGCACCTGTATGACGTGTTCAAACTTCAGACGATTTTTGTTAATCTACAAAAGCCAAGTGTGAACGGAGATTACTACGAAAATTGGGGAAAAGAAAAGAAGCGAGGCTATTTTGGCTAATGGCAACGATGAGGATGAATAATGGTTGTTTTGAATTGACGAAGTCAATATGCCTAGCCTAAAATAAAATTCAACAATTAATGTTAAACATTTGCCACTCTGAAATGGCGACGGCTATCATCATAATATCACTTGTTTCTAACCTGTTCATATTGGCCCTCTCTCTACCCCTCCATAAATTCGATTCGAAAGGCACAATCATTCCAGTTTTTGAATAAGACTCGCATATGCCCTCAGAAAAAACAAGAGAAGAAATAAATAAATCAAGTCATGTATATTCTTCATCCCCCCAATTTTCTTCCACAACACCGCACGAAGCCTCGAGTTTCGGATATTGTTGTTGTGCGACAGGATAGGATAGATGAACCGTATGTTTACCGAGGACCAGACGTAATCAAACATTTTTTTGAAAAGATAGTTGAAGAGGTTGAGACCATTGGCAGCCTCTTACGCGAATCGAAACCAAATGCTCCTATTATCCAGCGATGAACTTCAATCTCACAATAACATTGAAACGTGTCCGGTGTGCGATCAAAGGTTTTACCGACGAGAACCGGAAAGTAATTTCATCATAATTATTTCACCGGAAACTACATCGGTGGAATCTGTAACATAATGTATTTATGTATGTGTTTGACAATCATATATCACTTACTAGAACAATTTTCACATTGTTTTCACTATGTAAGATGATATTTTATTTATATTTACGATAAAATAGAGGTTTGGGTGTAATAACAGTTTTTATTAATTAATTTAGAGATGTATTTTTTATTTGTTGAGTTAATGATTAGGTTAATTTGTTATTTTCTCGCGAAAAAAAAGAGGGGACCACAGCTGAAAGAAAATACACAACTTGTATTATTGAGGTCAAGAGTTTGTTTTAACATCACTTTTTGCACACATAGGCTAATCACGACTCGGGATACGTTTAAAATGGAATCTGAAATATTGATTATGCGACCTGACTGGAACTCGGAATAGGACACAGTGATTACAAAACGTCGATATATTACCACTTGGTAAGAAATTGAAGTGTTTCAATTCACACACACACTCACAATTTAAAACAACTAAACTGATCGCAGGCCCAACTGGTGGCTGGCATACACAACTATCCATCCACCAGTTGTCTTCTGGGGCGCGTGTCTCGATGAGTGTCAACAACCTCCATTGTGAAGTAAAATCTGTAGGGGTAACATCACTCTCCAATTACAATGTTGGCAAACTTTCCAACTTCATCGTGAACGACGACAAAGGTATCGGCTACCTGATAAAAATTATCAACACGCTGCCTCCGAGATTCTGGAACGTTGCCGAAGGAAAGGGACTCGTGAACGACATCATCAACAAGTTATTTTTCGAGATGCATTTACCTGGCTACCAATACTGCGAACCGGGTACCAAACTCGAGAAAAGATTGGAGAGAGGAGACAAGGGTGTGAATCCGTTGGACGCGGCATGCAAAGATTACGATATTGCTTACAATACGCACACGAATTTGGATGCACGTCACGAAGCAGACAAGAAATTGGAGCATGTCGCTTTCAGGAGGGTCATGAGCAGAGACGTTTTTTTTTTTTTTTGGGAGAAAAAGTTGTAGCATTGGGCATCACTATCGCCATGAACACGAAACAAAAATTTGGATGGGGAATCCTACCTAGAGTTATTTTTAACTGGCAACGAGGTGATCTTGGTCAGCACGACGAACCCTCAGCTGTTATAGAAGATATCTGAAACCAGCTTACACTAGTTACTTATAGCTCCCCCAATTTTCTCACGATGGTGGGTTGCTACCGACCCTATACGTAGGCCGGATAAATTCCGACCAGAGCCGGATTCGAACCTATGCCGTCTCGCAGCGAACAATCTCAAGACGAGTGAACGCCGTAACTCGCTCAGCTATGGAGGAGGACTCTCTCTCTCTCTACTCTTTCTCTAATTTTCATCATTATTGTTAAAATTAATCCAAGAGAAAATATATATTTTGTGTTGAAATGGGAAATATGCAATAAAAAAATGCATGATCAATAGTTAAGGTCAAAATCTGAATAAACAGTGAGGGTGATACACGCAAGCTTCCAGGCATGTGATTTGCACAGAATTAAATATAAAATGAGAGATGGAAGGTTTTTGTTACTATTAGAATTTAAGGACGGAAAATATGTACAGCGAATGAATACTACGTTTGACTAATCGTGAAGATGAGTATCACAGTACGTTTTTATCGTTCTTATATAAACGTTGAAACGTTTAAGAACGTATAAGAACGTTTACCAAAACGTTTCAACAATGTTGAAACGTTTTGGTAAACGTTCTTATACGTTCTTAAACGTTTCAACGTTTATATAAGAACGATAAAAACGTACTGTGATACTCATCTTCACGATTAGTCAAACGTAGTATTCATTCGCTGTACATATTTTCCGTCCTTAAATTCTAATAGTAACAAAAACCTTCCATCTCTCATTTTATATTTAATTCTGTGCAAATCACATGCCTGGAAGCTTGCGTGTATCACCCTCACTGTTTATTCAGATTTTGACCTTAACTATTGATCATGCATTTTTTTATTGCATATTTCCCATGTCAACACAAAATATATATTTTCTCTTGGATTAATTTTAACAATAATGATGAAAATTAGAGAAAGAGTAGAGAGAGAGAGAGTCCTCCTCCATAGCTGAGCGAGTTACGGCGTTCACTCGTCTTGAGATTGTTCGCTGCGAGACGGCATAGGTTCGAATCCGGCTCTGGTCGGAATTTATCCGGCCTACGTATAGGGTCGGTAGCAACCCACCATCGTGAGAAAATTGGGGGAGCTATAAGTAACTAGTGTAAGCTGGTTTCAGATATCTTCTATAACAGCTGAGGGTTCGTCGTGCTGACCAAGATCACCTCGTTGCCAGTTAAAAATAACTCTAGGTAGGATTCCCCATCCAAATTTTTGTTTCGTGTTCATGGCGATAGTGATGCCCAATGCTACAACTTTTTCTCCCAAAAAAAAAAAAAAAACGTCTCTGCTCATGACCCTCCTGAAAGCGACATGCTCCAATTTCTTGTCTGCTTCGTGACGTGCATCCAAATTCGTGTGCGTATTGTAAGCAATATCGTAATCTTTGCATGCCGCGTCCAACGGATTCACACCCTTGTCTCCTCTCTCCAATCTTTTCTCGAGTTTGGTACCCGGTTCGCAGTATTGGTAGCCAGGTAAATGCATCTCGAAAAATAACTTGTTGATGATGTCGTTCACGAGTCCCTTTCCTTCGGCAACGTTCCAGAATCTCGGAGGCAGCGTGTTGATAATTTTTATCAGGTAGCCGATACCTTTGTCGTCGTTCACGATGAAGTTGGAAAGTTTGCCAACATTGTAATTGGAGAGTGATGTTACCCCTACAGATTTTACTTCACAATGGAGGTTGTTGACACTCATCGAGACACGCGCCCCAGAAGACAACTGGTGGATGGATAGTTGTGTATGCCAGCCACCAGTTGGGCCTGCGATCAGTTTAGTTGTTTTAAATTGTGAGTGTGTGTGTGAATTGAAACACTTCAATTTCTTACCAAGTGGTAATATATCGACGTTTTGTAATCACTGTGTCCTATTCCGAGTTCCAGTCAGGTCGCATAATCAATATTTCAGATTCCATTTTAAACGTATCCCGAGTCGTGATTAGCCTATGTGTGCAAAAAGTGATGTTAAAACAAACTCTTGACCTCAATAATACAAGTTGTGTATTTTCTTTCAGCTGTGGTCCCCTCTTTTTTTTCGCGAGAAAATAACAAATTAACCTAATCATTAACTCAACAAATAAAAAATACATCTCTAAATTAATTAATAAAAACTGTTATTACACCCAAACCTCTATTTTATCGTAAATATAAATAAAATATCATCTTACATAGTGAAAACAATGTGAAAATTGTTCTAGTAAGTGATATATGATTGTCAAACACATACATAAATACATTATGTTACAGATTCCACCGATGTAGTTTCCGGTGAAATAATTATGATGAAATTACTTTCCGGTTCTCGTCGGTAAAACCTTTGATCGCACACCGGACACGTTTCAATGTTATTGTGAGATTGAAGTTCATCGCTGGATAATAGGAGCATTTGGTTTCGATTCGCGTAAGAGGCTGCCAATGGTCTCAACCTCTTCAACTATCTTTTCAAAAAAATGTTTGATTACGTCTGGTCCTCGGTAAACATACGGTTCATCTATCCTATCCTGTCGCACAACAACAATATCCGAAACTCGAGGCTTCGTGCGGTGTTGTGGAAGAAAATTGGGGGGATGAAGAATATACATGACTTGATTTATTTATTTCTTCTCTTGTTTTTTCTGAGGGCATATGCGAGTCTTATTCAAAAACTGGAATGATTGTGCCTTTCGAATCGAATTTATGGAGGGGTAGAGAGAGGGCCAATATGAACAGGTTAGAAACAAGTGATATTATGATGATAGCCGTCGCCATTTCAGAGTGGCAAATGTTTAACATTAATTGTTGAATTTTATTTTAGGCTAGGCATATTGACTTCGTCAATTCAAAACAACCATTATTCATCCTCATCGTTGCCATTAGCCAAAATAGCCTCGCTTCTTTTCTTTTCCCCAATTTTCGTAGTAATCTCCGTTCACACTTGGCTTTTGTAGATTAACAAAAATCGTCTGAAGTTTGAACACGTCATACAGGTGCAACCTGATTTTGTGATTGTTCTCATCGATTATTCAAAATGTCTAATTTTCGCATATTCAAATACACACAAGTGGAGGGGGTTCATGCCACATTAGTGATTTTAAATTGTATTCTCGGAGCCACGCACACATTTCCTAACATTGTTGCCTTGTAGTCGATGAGTTGTGCAGGTACAGTTGTGAAGTTGTTAATAAGACCCAACACAGACAAGTCACCCAACATTGCTTTTCGACATAGATTTTTAACTAGAAAAATTGTTATGATTACAGTACACCCATATCAGTATTCAATAACATGGTGCCATTTTTTCTGTTTCTGTTGCCAACAAAAGCAAATCTACAGACCACAGGTTCGAGAAATAAGACATTAACTATATTTTGCATACATGTAGGTACGCCCCCGCGAGGTGTGTTATTGGAAGACTCAATACATGTGAGCAGTGGAGTAAATTTTTTTTCTTTTATTTTGATGTCCATGTATTTATCTGAACCCCCTTGTCCAACCAAAACAAAAGCTCCGGTCCCATCTGGAGACTGCAAAAACTGATATGTATGTTTATTCAGAAAAACCATCCATGGACAATACCGTTGCGCCCTCCATGTGCATTTTCCTTGTTGGCTGAACGCGAAGATGCCCGAGACTGCTTTCGAAATTGCTTTCAGCCTCGCATCACGATACAGCCGTTTTCTACAATTCTATTAGCCTACTATTATTATCTAAAACTATTTCATCACACACAATCAAAAAGATAAAAAAATAACATTTCTCTCCTTCACTCGCTTTTAGCCTTCGTCCAGTGTCCTTCTAGATAGCAGGTGAATCGTGACTAGCAAAAATATTGAAATCGAAATATGAATTATCCGTTATAACCCCTCCTCCTTTTTTTTCTCTCCCCTTCTTTACATGCCCGCTCGATGACATTGAAATAAACAAAAACACACCGCTATGCTTAAAAAAAAACATCCATTGTACAACTCTATAGGTCGAGGTTCATAAGCCTCGTACATCTCATGCGAGGGACTGCATATCTTGTTTACAGTTTATAGTGGCATCATATTCCTTCACTCGGGAGACTTGCAAGACAGCTCATTACTAGATCTGTTTTGTCGATATGAGAATGCTTGCTATCAGTAATAAAATTTTTATGGTGTTTAACCTAACAGCTGAGGGGCCGGGGCATTCCACATTTACCTTTGCTAGTGCAATAAATATCAATATTTTTAAGTTATGCAATAATTTTTGACATTATATTCATGTCTATTTCCAAAACTAGATTTATATACACAAACAACTCGCTCTTGCAATATATTATCTATTGTGAAAAATTCTCGCATGTTCGCGAAACAGAAAATACACGTCATAGCTTCCGTGAATCGAGCGCAAGGTTACTGGAGCACGCAAAATACCGTATGCCAAGAATAAAATATTCCAAATGCAGGCATCATGCACAAATAGAATAATCGGGTTGAATTTACAGTCTAAAACCACCATGTTCTGGCGGCAAGTGTCAAAAACATGTGGTTAGAAGATTTTGATAGGGAGTGAATGAAATAGTTGTTGCAAATTACCTTTTAAACCCAGTACATGTGTAGGAATATATTGCGTATAAGCTGTCTCACTCTCTCCGTATGTGTGTCAGGTGGTCGTGTTGATCGTTAGTTGTATGTCATAGCTTAACCGTACTAGGTAATATTTTTACATGAGGTAAGTTGGCATACTCTGCGAGGGTATATGTTTCAAGCTTCTAGCTGTAGAGCCTATTTGCAAAATATAAGTTTGGCTCGTCGAAAGCAACTCAAACAGTGTTGCCAGCTGTAGGTTAATTTTCCCCGTTATACAATTGCAAGAGGTGAGTTGCTTATACCCTATCTGGAAGATGTGTCCATGGCTTATGTCGTAGGTTAATTTAGTTTGCAATAGATCTTGTGTGTTGGCCCTTACAAGTGATATAGCTGCCTTTCTGCCTTTGAGTCACCTGTAAGGCTATATGTGGGTGGGCGAGTGAGGTTAGTTTAGTTTACAATAGATTGACCTGCCATGCTATATACTACTTTCTGCTTTTTGAGTTACCTGTAAGACTATATGTGGGTGGGCGAGAGAGGTTAGTTTAGTTTACAATAGATCAACCTGTTATGCTATATACTACTTTCTGCTTTTTGAGTTACCTGTAAGACTATATGTGGGTGGGTGAGTGAGGTTAGTTTAGTTCACAATAGATCACACTTTGAATTTGCTCACACTCTCTCTGTCTGTGTGTCAGGTGGTCGTGTCGATCGCTAGTTGTATGTTACAGCTTAACCCGAACTAGGTAATATTAACTGTACTTCAAAAAATAAAATTGTGTGTATCTCATATCGAACTAGAAATAAAAAAAATCAAACATTAAGCATTCATGCAGATTAATTAAGCCGTAAGTTCAAAATTTTGACCCCACACAAATCGCATTACATACATACATACATGTGGAAAAACAGAAGTATACAAGAGCTCTCTGTAAGTAAGACTAATCGGGGGTGGACCTACAGTTTCAAGAACCACTTGTGCAAGTATCAAATCCTTAAATACCACTGCGCCATAGGAGGAGGAGGCCCGGTGAGAAGGGGTAGAGAGCTGGAAACATTAACACCGCTATTGCCAGTTAGCGTCTTCTTCATCTTATTGCATACTTATCATCTTATAAAAGATTACGCCATCAACTTGTAACTTGTAGGTTAGCCTCGCCTGTGAAATATCATATGTTTAAAAAAACAAAAAGTTTGTGAAGCAACTAGTCAGTGTTGCCAACTCCTATTAGACAAATCTTCGACGACAACCCCCTCGCACAATTCGAGCACAAAAACTTCCGCGACATAACAATATTGTACGCCCGTGAAAATTAAGAGCGTCAGTTTCCGTAGAGCTCTCTTTTTCCATCTTCCCTCTATACAGTAAAGCTGTAGAAGACACAATTAGCTAATCTAGCATACAACATATTTTCCTAATTAACCCATCCGCTTACCTAGTTGTCAAATCGACAGCTTCCCGATTTTTCATCACGTAGTTTCTTTTTCATGCAATAGATGGCAGAGGTTGTATGATCTTTCAAATCTATGACGCGCATATTTTTCAAGTAAACTGCATATGTGCAAACTTATTACTGTACTTCCACTTCAATATATTGAATAGTTTTCACAATATTTGACATTTTGTCTTGCTGTGCGGGAGATAGCCAAATTTAAATAGTATTTCATGGCAAAAAAATTGTCATTTAAATAGTATGCGGATGGGTTAATTAGGATATTGTCACACATTCCTTTTATTTTATACTGTTGTAAATAGAAAGAATTATGTACGGTAAATGTTTTGTACATTATAGGGGGGAAAAATGCAAAATATCCCCCAATTTTAATTCGATCCACCTCTGAATCGAATTTTTACATATTCTCACGCCGCCATATGTTGTTCTATTTTGCTTCTTTTACTTGCCTTGCTTAATTAACTCTCGCTAATTAGCATTTTTTTGGAAGAAGTCAACTAGAACAACATATGGCGGTATGAGAAATATGCAAATTAAAGAATATTTTAGTAATATAAGGGCCCTAGCAATTAGCTTCGTCGACTAAGAGTACTCTTTTAAACATCTTCAGCTAGATCATATTACTACGCGAGGACGTTTAAAATGTTTGGGTGTTGAAAAAATTTGACCTACTTTTTATTTCTATTGTTTGCTAATAAATAACGCTGATAGTACCTCCTCTCTCTCCCCTCTTCTCCTCTGCTGTATAACAAATAGCACAAACATAAAATCAAGATTTTGGAGAGCAAAACATAAAATTTGCATGCATCTGATGTCGAACTAGAAACTTTCGGGGAGTCAACATTATTTTTTACTCAGTCGTCATATAACATAAACACACGCAAACATTCACATGTGCTTTTTATTATTTTGTGTTCGGTAAGTACAAGTATATTCTTACATAAATTATTGTTTAATTTAATAAATTGTAAACTCGGAGCCTGCTATACTAACACTCCTTCTGCTTCTGAGCGATAATACTATTGAAAGCGAATGTTGCGTGCATACGGAAATAACACAGAAAAAAAAAAGCGGATGGAAGCAATTTAAAATCAGTGGAGCAAGGTTACTATTACGAGAACGTAAAAACATGTGCTTTCATTCAACTTCGAAAAATAAGAATAGATGTGTGCATACGGAACACATATGCCTTTTCACAGTTGTAAAATCATATAAATTGTACATGAAGTAAGTTGCGAGAAGGCTCTTTTTTTATGTCTGTGTATATGTACAATTAGGTACAAGTATTGTACAATTAAGTACAAATTGTTGTACAATTATTTCCCCCAGTTGCCCAGTTGGAGTTGGGGGCACAACACTGGTACTATTTGTACTCACAGTGCTTACTCATGTATTTTGTTTAATATTTTATTTCAAATTCACTGTCAGAAATTAGTGTTGCCAGTTCCTGGATGTAGGTTTACTCTGTTGGTTGTCACTGTCAAGCTTCCAGTATTCGTACAGCTACGGCAGTGTTGCCAAATATAAACAAAAAGCAAACCCCCCTCATAAAAAGCTACAGAGTGTTGCCCTGTATCCTCAAAAATATACATCAGAAAAAGCTACGACGAGCCTCAAATAAGCCTCAAAAAATTCAGAACTATGTACGCTAAGGCTAGTGGGGTTAACACCCAAAAGGCTACGCCTCGCCCGAACACATGTACACACCCAAAAAAAGCTAAAAAATTATACACCGTGAAAGGCTACGCCGAATTAGAAACACTGGGGTTAACACCCAAAAAGCTACGCCGAGTTGGTAACACTGCTTGTGTGAGGTTGCCAACTCCCCTCAAAAAGCTTCAAAATATCAGTTGGTGAAATTTTCGTGGGGTGAGTTGGCAACACTGAGCCCCAAATGATGATTCGAGCCCCAAATGAGGACTGTGAACCCGGTATAGTGTTCTACTCATTCTTGAATTGAATTGTCTTGAATTATTGTTTTAAATCCGCTTTGTGCACAGAAAGGCTAATCGGGACTGAATCTAAGTTTAAAGTGGGATCCGAACCACAGTGCAATATGCATCCACCGGGACCC
Organism: Lepisma saccharinum; assembly: GCF_977018435.1. Lineage (NCBI taxonomy): Eukaryota > Metazoa > Arthropoda > Insecta > Zygentoma > Lepismatidae > Lepisma > Lepisma saccharinum. Next base: position 148,992,908 of record NC_139229.1, on the reverse strand, counting down.
CTAGATAACAAGGCAACGACATTACCACTACGCCATAGTTATAAACAAGATGCAGCTGCATTTAATGTGTAACCACGAAAAGCTTAAGACTATTATAAAAAAAAATTATATCACTAAATCCCCAAATTTGTCTAAACGTGCACTGAAGTAAGGCTTAATTGAAAGATAAAAACAAGAATTTACATTTTGTGTATATTTCTCAAGACCAACTACACAACACGGAAATTCTTAAGCACACTATGGGATTCAATGATACGAATATGTTATTTGTCATGTCCATGAATTTAATGACTTACCCTTATTTAACATCATCTAAGTGTAAATATTCGAAACGACTAATAAACATTGATCTCCAAACTTCTTGTGAGACTTATAAAAAGGTTATTATTCATATAATAATATGTCTTTTAAGATACAGTAAGATCGAAAGATCGAAATAGGATTTAACACACCCTATTAAATTTGTATGTGAACCCGAATTTATTACGCACAATTTTATACATGTAATTCTCTCAGTTTTCGAAACAATCGAGATAACTAAGTTTTATAAAATTATTATTTTAACCACATATACATTTCTTTCGTTCGCAATGACAGGATAATTTTTTTATCGTGCAAGTGAATATAGCACCCAATATGACATTTCATAACAGTTTCATAAATTATAAAATAAAGTAAATCAAACACGAAGGACTGAAAACTTATGAAATCAAAAACACAAGTGAAATTATGATTTATTAGTGTTTGCAATTTTACGTCGTTAGGTTAGGACTATTAGATTTGGTGCTGATAGCAATTTTCGATGATTTTGTTCAGTCAGGAGTGCTAAGTTTGATGGTGTGATCTCTTGCAATTATTGGGTGTGCATATAACAGGTTTTTACTAATAAAAAGTAGCGAAAATACTCCAAAGTGGCACATTTTTACTTACACGGACCATACTTTGGGATCAAATATATCCGTTATTTGTGTTTTCCGCATGCTGGAACCAATTTCCTATCATGTAAAACATGGAAATCTGTCGATTGAAAAAATTAAAGTAATTCTCGATCTAGTACATTGGGTCAACGGCCCCAAAAATAGAACGTCGAATGATGGAAAAGGTGACAAAATATAACACGGACTACTAAAAATGATATAACTCCCCGCTCTTACTGGCATATCCTACTACTTATGTAACTCCTGCCCACTCATACAATTCCGTAAGAAAAATCAAAGGCAACAAAAGAAACAAATAAATACATCGCAGCCTGAAATACCTACTTCATCAACCAAGAAATTATTCTTGCCTTTCATCGTTCGTTCTTTATATACCGCAATTCCTCGAACTGCAGTGACCAAATAAATTTCCCCGTATCCCATAGTCCCGCTTCCAATAACATAAAAATCCTCCTTGCCCGAAATTGATTTTCCCGGAGCTATTCAAAGCATTCCGGAAACGAGTGTTAAGCAAGAAAAACTGCGCGACAGATTTACGATCCGGCCATAACTTAACCGCAGAAAGCAATAAGGAGTTTCACTGCAATATCGGAGTAAGTAACAGTGCCTACCAAGCGCACCACGTGGAGCGAAATTGAACTAATGCAACGGAACAGTACATATCTCCCATCCCCCCTTTCTAGAATGGTATTAATTTTCTGCTGTCTTCCAACCTTCTCGCAGATTTGCTCATTCAACATTTTCATTCGTCACGAGTATATTACCAGTGACGACGCCAGAGGGGGGGCAAGAGGAATGAACGCCCCCTCAATTGACACATCTGCCACCCTTTTAGTTCCCCCAGTAAACATTAAAACTAGGTAAATGCATGATCCTTTCCCCTATACATGCAATTTTGTATGGCATTTAGTGATACATTCACGAATACTTATAGGTTGTAACAAACCCATTGACTTTCAATGGAATCATTAAAACCCAGAAGTGTCCGTGACTGTACATTAAATACATGTGTGAACCCTCGGACAAAGTAAACCTTTAACAATACCAGATTCATTGGACACAAGATATTTACTAATACTGTGAATCCAACAGAAATAAAATTATTCTTGCCTTTCATCGTTCGTTCTTTATATACCGCAATTCCTCGAACTGCAGTGACCAAATAAATTTCCCCGTATCCCATAGTCCCGCTTCCAATAACATAAAAATCCTCCTTGCCCGAAATTGATTTTCCCGGAGCTATTCAAAGCATTCCGGAAACGAGTGTTAAGCAAGAAAAACTGCGCGACAGATTTACGATCCGGCCATAACTTAACCGCAGAAAGCAATAAGGAGTTTCACTGCAATATCGGAGTAAGTAACAGTGCCTACCAAGCGCACCACGTGGAGCGAAATTGAACTAATGCAACGGAACAGTACATATCTCCCATCCCCCCTTTCTAGAATGGTATTAATTTTCTGCTGTCTTCCAACCTTCTCGCAGATTTGCTCATTCAACATTTTCATAAGTAATTTTCATTTAAGTGGCGACTTCAGCTTAACTTAAAACAATCATCCCCTATCGCGACGATGAAGATGAATGGTGATTAGATGTAACTGATGAGCTTATTCTCACAAAGGAACACTGGTGCCAATGCCGGGGCTCGGACTTACAATGGCGAGATCGGCCACCGAAGTGGCAGTAAGAATGATGAACTTGGCGACGAAACACTCGCCTTTTGATCGAAGGGTCCCGGATTCGACTCCCTGTGGAGGCATACAACACGGTGGTTCGGATCCAAGTTCAAACTGTAGGCTCAGTATCGTATAGCCTATCTGAGCATAAAGTTGACTTAAAACAAGGTTTACTTTTAGACAAGAATGACGGAAGAGATGAGGGAACGAACACTGAAGTCAATTCCTTACTAGGATTGGAAACTAGGATCCCTGACTTCTCGCTCGGCGATGAGGGCTGGCTGGAGCTAGATATATCAAAGCTCTAGATAAAACTTCATCATCATATTACATCATTCAATTTCAATGTTTCTATTGCTTCTTCTACGAAACGTTTTCTCGACTCTTGGGGGAAAAGAGCATCGCACGAAGAATCTGAAAGAGCAAAGTGTACAAATATCTGTAGATATCAGAATTTTTTTAAAAAAAAATCACTCCTTTCAGGAAAATTTCATTTCGAGTGGGAAATTTTCCGAAACACATGCAAAGAAACGAGAGTGCAATCTGCTTCATTCCTGACAAAAAGTGGGTAGGAGGGAGGGCATGAGAGAAAGAGAAATTGCTTCTTCTCTTTCCTGCTACTTCGCGCCAGAAACTGAGAACCTCCATGATGTGAACTTATATCGACATTCCTCTTCGAATATTATCTTGATTTGCTTCACTGCTTCCTCTTCTGCCAGAAGTCCTCGAGGAAGAGAGAGAATAGAAATTGGTTTTCATCATCGTCATAAATATTTTGGTGGGATGCCAGACGACTTATTAGACTCGACGGAGACTGGCTATAAAGGATATGCATTGCAGACTCCAAGGCAGGAGGAAGCGGAGCAGACGAAAGGGGTGGTCTAGTTTCCACAACCGTGCTTTTTAACGATAGCAGAAGGGATCGAAAATGCTCCAAGATGTCTCATGTTGGTTACTTGTGGCGTGAGTTAAGACTCCAGGGTCTGAAAGATCTAGAATGTGCCCTTTTTTCAGGAAAGCAGTTTCGGTCTGGGAACGAGCCTACCCGGAAGTAATGTCGAAGCAGAGCCCACATTTGCAGAGCATTTTATTTCGATGATTGACCTTTCGTACTGAAGATGAGCAGCAAATAAACGAGGCATTCACTTGCGACAATGTTTCATTGACAATTCCTTGTGCAGTTTCATTCCTGATGTCAAGGCCCTACTTGTCATACAACCCACATACTCGGCAGACATTGCCCTGATCTTCTTTCTCCTTTCCGCAGAGCACTAAAAGGACGAATATATAAATCCGATCAGGGTTAATACACATGAAATCACCAAGAACATGTTGCTTCATAGTCAAGAAATTTGTTTCCATTTTCTTTACTGATAGATACACGGTCTAATATGACAAATATATAATATTAGACTTGTGTAACAAATCTGTTAAAAATAATAATTTTTTGAAATTTTGAAGATTTTCAGAAAATATCGAATGGACGAAACAACATATGCCTGCCATATCTCGGAAACTATATGGGGTATTGTGATGATTTAGGTATTGTTGTAAGAGAATGTATAATCCTCTACGTCTCTTGTTTCCCATTTTATACTACAGAAGTGAGACGAGGATTGTCTTATCGGCGCAGTGGAACGTAATGATCATATATTAGGTACTTAAAGTATACAATTTAAACTTAATATTCATTAACACATAATCTTTATTACAAATAATATTATTACTTATACTTTCCAAATTTAGTTAACTCAACAGAAATTTCTATGGAATATCTCCCAGTTAAAATAGTACAGTTCGTCCCATTTGATTGTCATCAGTCAGTAAGTAACGGCTACACGAGTCGGAGCCAACCGCAGTCCCGCCCAAAACCCCCACAGCCAACATGACCCGGAGCAATCCACCTAAAAAATATTAAAACAAAAACAAATTCCTTTTCTTGCACTTTTAAGAACTCAAAATAACTCTATTATCTTTAGGTAAATTACACCCGGCCATGCAGGCCCCAAAAGGTTGATAGACGGTAATGCAGTATATTCAGCCTGTCCAGCCTGTGTCCAGTTCGTCCAAAGTCTCTCTCAGTCGGCAAGGATCTGCCCTGCTAAACTTCTCGCTCGCCCAGCGCAGAAGCCCAGCCAATGGCATAACATTCCTGAGTCACCTGTCTATTGAGTCTCAATACGTCATTCATGAGTAATATTACACTATGGGCTTACAAATGACAGTCCTAATAGAAAGTAAGTAAGTAATATGTTGCGACGAAAAAGACACTCCACTTTGGGTAATTGTTTAATAGGGTATCCCAGTTTTTTTTACCACAATAAAAAATTGTTACACAGCATAATCAATACATTCTGATCAGGACCAAGTTTCACAAATAATATTTACACTGACTCACTGTCTAAAAACTATAGAAGTGTGGGCAAAAAAAAACTTAGAAAGTAAGAAAATATTTCTACCAGAAGAGGCATTCCAAGGCATCGACACTAAGATGTTAACATTATCATGAAATGAGAAGTACATAAGTGACAGGGTACTCAAGTTTTCCAAGTGGCCAATATTTACGGCGTGAGGAGTCGAAATATAACCAGATTTTGGGTGCACAAAAATTAAAGAATTGGAAATACGTGCAAGCCCTTTCCCGAAAACGCAATTAGACAGAAAATATTTCGTGTTTTGGAACAATAATTGTCCACACGGAAATAAATCCGTCCAAAGCTGTAAAAATATAGAATCTACCCAACTTGAAGGCAAATAAGATCGATCGACGCACTCAAAAATCGAATCAGAAGTAAGTGAAAAATCAAGGCGACATCAGTAACACACAATAGCAATTAATTCAATCGCATTCCACAAATCTGTAAGAATATAACAAACTGGGAACTGAGTAGATTACTGCATGTACTCAAGTTAAAAGTAATAATCTCTCTCTACAAATTTAAATTGACTTCCATTTCTGAAAATTGGTTTAACCTTTAATACAATATTATTGTAAATTGCTCTACGTTGGCCTCGTAATAGTTTCAATAACAATAAACACGCATCAAGACTACGTGTGAGCATAACATAAAAATAAATCAAATAGTAACAACTCACAATTTTTAAGCATACGCGCATATTACACCATTTCCATTAAAAACAGTTGTAACAGTCAATAATTATTGATTCGACACACAGTATCTAAAACAATACATTCCTACAAACCATTATTTATTACACGTGTGTGTGTGTGTGTGTGTGTGTGTGTGTGAGAGTGAGAGAGAGAGAGAAAGAGAGAGAGAGAAATAGGGTAACCTAGGGCGAATCGGGTCAAAAAATGAAACACTAATATTCCCTATTACTTCATTCAAATTTAAAATTATCAGGAATATGTTTAAAAAGCGATCCTTTAACTATAATTTCCACTAACTAATAATATGTTAAGTTCTCTTATTTTTTGCCCGTAGCATTTAGACTCTGCATGACCCTATTCACCCTTAATAGTTTGAGTGAATCGGGTCACATCTGAGGATGAAACGGGTTAGTTACCTAACATTGAAAATTGCATTACCAGTCTTAAATTTCCAATACAAACCCTATTCATAGAGTGTAGGACCTGATCTTTTGCTCACATATCTTCCACAAATGAACTTAATTCTCCCTTTTGCAGTCACACATTTCCTGTGATAACCATCTATAGATTTTCTTTCCACTGTACCAATCAAGCAATATCACAGAAACGTGGTCATTGTATTAGTATTTCACATTACAGAACCCACAAACATTATTATTTCCTTCATCACAGACGTTTTCCTACTCTGAACAAGATGGTGATGATGAGAGCGTGCGGGTGACTTGACAAATTCGAACGCAACCTTTCTCATCACTGGGGTCGAGCCAAAAGCCACACGAACATAATTTTAGTAACTGCAATAACAGCTCATCTGCTTCACTGTCAAAGTAGCATACACTCTTTTTTCGCAGGGATTTGTTCTGGTCAATCTGTATTCTTATTTGGAGATACGAATAAGGAACGCCAAACATTTCTGTGCCATGCCGTTGGTTCCCACGTTCCTCAAATGCCTTAATCGCTTTCTGCATGTCCTTCTGATTCCAAAGTTTACGATTTCCTTGTATATTTCCCCATCTGTAGGAGACAAATTAATTTAGAAGCCTCTTTCAGGACAAATGGGCATATCAATTGTTGAGCCTATTCACCTGACTCAGATTCTTTCTTCTGAGACGGCACATTCAAAAGCCATTCTAAACAGATTCAACAGATTTATATAATCTATGCTGATTGTGGAAGTTCAGAAAAAGAAACAAACATGTTTCCAGCGGTGTACGTCTTACTGGAGGATAAGAAGAAATCTAGGTACGTGCAACTTTTTGCAGCGTTAAAACGTTGGAGTTGGTCTCCGAAAAAACGTTAAATTGGACTTTGAGATAGCAGTGGCACAGGCGATCAGAGTTGTGTTCCCACAGATTTTTGTGTTCGGTCTGTGGAGGAAGATACAGCAACTAGGCTTAGCAAAGAAGTACAAAGAAAACAGCCGGTTGAAGGATAGAACAACAAGTTCAACAGGATCGTTGGAGCACCGAATCCGAACGTTTACCTACTCTTCCAGAAAATGAAAGAAGTGGAAGAAATAAGCGGCAGGTTAATGGTTCAAGACTTGAGAATCTAAAGCAGGAACAGGAGACGCAAGTACATTGAAACGGACAGACGCATACAAGTCATTCTAGAAAAAATATGCCGCAACTGTCGATCTGCTTCGCTGCCTGCGAGCTCTATCGTATGTGATGAAGTTGCCATTCGCCTTATGTGACGAGGCTATTGCCGATTGAAAATATATTATTGTGAAAAGTTTTGACGAAGCTGACTGCTTAATACAATGTATTAATCCTAAAAAATCTGATGAAGCCGCTGCTAATAGACATTATCCGGTCCCAAGTCTAGAAAAAAGTGTGAGGGAAGGTTGACATTTATAAAGGTAGAAAAGTATGTGTGCGCTCGATATAAGGTTTTTCAAAGGTCAATCAGGAAGTGTGCGCTCGATGTACGTGCACTCATCGCACGACACCATTTTCGTGACCCTATTCGCACAAAAGTGCAACATTTTTCTGTTCATCAGTTGGATACACTGTATCAACGACAAACATGGCGGTAAATCTCATAATCTCTTTTACGACAACTAAATACCATGCTGTGCACAAATGGTCTTTAACATATCGCATGTAGCACAGTACAACACTAATAAATACATTGGCCATTTTTAAGATACAGTTTTCCTCGTCTACTTACATTTAACAAGAGTATAATTTGTAGTTCTGTCAGCTCCACATACACTACTTCTTGGTAGCTTCTACGTTGAACAGATACTACAAGTTCCAAACTTCACTGCCAGATCGAAACATTTCCTTCAGTTTGTTTGGTTTTGAGTTGGAGAAGAGAATTTGTTATATATTTACAATACCGGAAGTATCTCCGATTTGTTTGAAATTCGGTATACTTACTAATTTTGGCCTCCTAATCACGAATGTGCAGTTAAAATTTGGCGCTCACGTGTAGAAATTGCAAGAAAACAGCTTCAATTCTCGCAATCATTCTCCGAATCGAAGTATGGGAACCATATATGTTGATATGGACAATTGCCGTTCGCAATCAGTTACCGTGTCTACAGCGTTGCCGCAGTGTTGATTTCATACTTGGAGAGCACGCATCGTGTTAGAATGGCGGAAGGGAGCAGTAAAAAAGTTGTGAATATTGGCCAGATTGTTAGGTAGTGTGTGTGGAGGAGGATGGCCGTGGGCTAATTAAGAAACTTATGGATTTCGGTGTTTTGCCCAAAACGATCCCACAGAGAAATGCGTAGAGGACGGAAACGACGGAAGTGAAAGTGACAATCACGATGTAGAAGAGGATGTGGAATGCGAATTGATTTCATTAGAGGTAAGTTTTGCAGGATACGAAAATGGCGTCTTCGATGAGCAACGTTGACCGTGAAAGTGCTACGAAAATAAGATTTCTTATCGGTTCCTTGTCGCATTTACTGGAAAACCATTGACGGATAGCCCCACTGACCATTCCGGTAAGGTTAGGTTAGGTTAGGTTAGGCAAACAGTTAAAATTTGAGGTCGTAAGACCATGCACGGGTGCACACACCATTGACGGATAGCTCCAAGAATCATTCACGGTAAGGTTAGGTTAGGCAAGCATAGTTAAAATTTGGGGTCGTAGCAATATCAGGGGTGTATATATCGTTTTTCAAGTATTTGAAACAGAAAATTTTCCGGTAAATAATGAGCAATTGTGCAGATCGCGGACCACCCAATTTCGCTTATTTTGAAATTTCTACAAGTGAGCGCCAAATTTTAACTGCAGATTCGTGATTAGAAGGCCAAAATTAGTGATTATGCCGAATTTCAAACAAATCTGAGAAACTTACGGTAGGTATTGTAAATTCGCTCAGAGAATTTCAAAAGTGACCCTATTCACCCTAAGTCACCCTACTTGAAATCCCTCATCCTCATAAACGCATTTAGCCAAAAGTGTCAGAAAAGCAAAGCTAAATACTAAAAATAAAATTCAAAATACACATGCTGAGTTTGTTGAGCTCTTTCTTGTTTGTTTAAGTTCACTTTATGCACATATAGGTTAATTGGGACTAGACCTACAGCTTAAGCCTAGCAATACCAAGGGGGGACCGGTCAGGCCTACTGATTCATTTTTTGCGTATTACATGTATATCCATCAATGTAAAAAATCATAAAAAATAGTAATTGTTCTTTGCAATATTTAGAATGACATCGCGTGATTTTTCCCAAAAATGTTCATTAAAAAGTTACTTTATTTCGTTGATATTGTTTATGGGCCTCAAAGGAACACCCCTTGGTAATTCTAAGGAAAGATTTCGAAATGATGTTTTAAAGGTATTTCAATACATGAGAGGATATATTCAATTGCTAAACTAGAATAACAATTTGAATAATGAATGTATGGGTAGTAGAAAAAGTAAAAAAATATAACTTTGCTAGAATTTTGCACAGTTTAAGCATTGTTCCAAGTATCAACATTGTAATTGAAGAAAAGTAATAAATGTTACAGTGATTTACTATAATTACTTAAAAATCATTATGTAATTCATCTTTCATGTATAATCCATAACAAAACATGAAAGTAGTGTCTAATTAGTTAACTTATGTGTACAAATGACAGAAAACACACATCAGTCCAGTTCAATTGAACTTTCATTCATGGGCCTCTGAGGCCTCCTGCCCTTGGTAATATGTGTAACAAAATATACCTTGGCATTGCTAGGGTTAAAATGCGATCCGAACCACTATGTGCCTGTATCGAAACACAAATACACGTGTCAATTCAAAAATGCAATTTTGCACTGACTGTAATCATTGTTGTATTTTGTTTAACGCAGCTATGGTAACCTTACAATAAAAGAAAATTTGTCAGAATTAATTTGATTTTACTCTCTCTCGCAAACACAGTTACGTAATCCAACAGCAAATGTCTAGGTTTAGTAAGTTGGTTTGTTTACTTTGAAAATCAACTTGAGGTTGAGTACTGGTGGTCTGCCTGACCATTACATTACGTACTACTAACAAGCATATTCGTGTACATAAAAAATACATAAATAACATCTTACACTTTTGTTCAAGACTTTACAACAAGTCAAGCTTCTATAGTAGGCTATAGCAAACTTCTTTGGTTACTAAAGAGAGTATGTATGCATTTCATAAAGAGAACGCGATTATAAAGAATTTGTAGGAATGGCTAATATATACTGGGAAAGTTGAATTTTGTAATTGTGTATCAGTCAATTCAAGTTCCTGAACAATACGTCACAAGACTTTTTCGCGTATCAAGTTACGTAACATTAGGCTTATAACGACTTCATTGAACAGATGTTTGAGCACTTCATTAATTTTAAGTTCTCTTTCGTGACCAACTTCAACACTCCTCCCAATCTAATAATGAAAACTGCAAGGATGTTAAATAGAGTTATTACGTACCGCGGTGGCAGTTAGCAGATATGTTCTAACAAAAGGGGGACGCAACTGTTAAAATGCACAATCAATGCTGTTCGAAGCTTGCTGTTTTACACAGCAGTGTAGTAACTTTTTTGTGGGAACACTACGCCAGCCAACATGAAATTCGACATGCAGAGCTTTTTGCATTTGATGCGACAAACAGAAGTCAAGAAAGTTCATTTACCTCAGTTAAAGGTCCAATTGAATAGATGTCCTTCCACTACCAATACAGGCACGCACGGGCAGGCGAACTGCAATCCAGCTGTTCTCGAAAGTGAGCTTGGCCAAGGACGAAGGTCAGGATGGCTCGGATTCCAGACATGCTTTCAAACATGCACGGCGCTCGTGGTACAATTTAGCGAAGACTAATAGGCCTGCAGGTACGCTTCAAGCTCAAGTACTTCGAAAACGAATATCCCATGATTGTTCTGTTTGTTGATGAATAAACGTATGCCTTACACCAAAAGCAACAGGCGAAGGTAACAAATTTTGATCTAACATATATATTTTATACGGCTTGCTTCATAACATTCCGCTCCCTTGTTTACGTTCACGAAAACTCATCTGGCGTTTCATTCGCAAAAGAGGGCTGAGTTTAATTAAGATGCTACCTAGCGGAAGTTTGCCATACTAATTTTATTTACGCGAATCTTGACGTGGTAGGCAAAAAGTTGACAGACTAGGAACGAATAGCTTGCTTCATTGAATTGGTGTTTTAAGTCCACTTTATGCACAGAAAGACTAATTGGGATTGCACATAGAGTTTAAAATGAGATCCGAATCACTATGTGCCTCCCCCGGGTATCGCATCCGGGAACCCTTGATTACAAGACGACGACGCTACCACTGCGCCAACGGGGAGGTCCAAGGAACGAATAGCAACCGGTAGGGAGTAAATTATAACGAATTAGGGATTTTGATATCCTAATTGTTATGCTCCAAATACTTGGGCAAATTATGTTATTGATCGGCGGTACCCCCATAAAAGCATATTTTTACAAACAACGACACCTAGCGTCCAGAAAGAAAATTAATTTGAGGCAGAGCTAACGCAAAATGCTGATAACGCATAAGATGTGTAGCTGTTAGATTATCCGTGAAACTGATAATATTCTAGCTCCTCCGAAAACCTCATGAAAGGAATAATCTTAACGCTCGGGAAATTTATAAGCTGTAAATTTAACAGAGCAAATAACAAACAGAATGGATTTTAGGATTAATCAATCGTAAAATAGAATAAGAATGCAGGTGCGACTTCTGATCGGACAATGTCAATGATGAGTCATGAAAAAGTCAGAAGGAAGTCGCGGCTGATCGGAGAGTTGCTTTAGAGAAGTGGTGCGAGGAGAGTGGTGACGAATTGGATTATGGAGAGGAGATTAAGGTACGTAAATGTGAGAAGTCTTTTTCCTGACCACGTTTGCGGTCCCCAAGGTTATGGTGTTCACAATAGAGCAAAATATTGGGCAATTAAAGGTGAGTGAGTGTCTCTATTGTTACATCCCCGGGGTCACCAATAAGTTAACTCAACAATGAGTGTGTGTTTTGGTGTATGAATGTGTGTTGGTGTGTGTAAGAGGGCATTGTGAAAGAAAAGGCATATCTCTCTTAATATTAATAAATATCTATTATCAGCTTGATCTAAATTCCTGCACACTCATATTGATCGGAAATACAGTGTGACGGTCCAATACATCCTCATAATGCGATTTAATACGAGTAAAATTATCGATTTATATTTGACAATATACAGTACTTACTTCAACGGGTTAAAAATTTATAAAAACTTACTTTTATACAAAGTTGATTAAGTTTTCTGTTATTCATATTTCGTAAGCTCTGTGTAAATTATGTAACATTTGAAATTTCATCGTTGCTATGACGACGAAAAATAACAATCCATGTAAAAACAATGCGTATGTGTGATGGAGAACGAATAATGGCAAGAGCGAAAAGCATTGTTACGTCACTTTATTACTAATACGTAAAACCCACAGAAATAATTTCTTCGCCTTTGTGTTTTTAAAAGGTATGGTATTTATAAACTAATGAACTAATTGAAGTGACATAAATTTCGTAGCAAGTGAAAGTTGGAAAGCAAAAAGCTACTTGCCACTGCTAAAGCAGAAACATTTTTTTATACATTGGCGAAATACGAACATCGTTTGAAACTGGATTTCTTTCCTCCCGACCTACTTTTTCACAACGACATACGTATATTTTCCCAGCTTCATATGCAGAGGAGAAAGAGGCAGAGCGAAATATTAAGGCAGGAGGGAGGATCTACTGCAGTCGATAAATCTAAAAAGGTTTATTTATAGGCACAAACATCTTTCAGTGATACAACAGGAACAAAATCCACGAAGATTCATCAGGTTACAAATTAAGGATAAGCCACGAGCCTTTAAAATGCAAGAGTGGGGGAATTTCGGTCATCGTAACTCTAGAAACAGTCGTGTTAGCATTGTCCATACAATTTTAAAGCGATCTTCTATTGTTACCGATTTCTCTACACGCTGCTAGCGCCATTAACGCCCACTGTTCTTATCAAGCCTCCTTCCGTAAGATTCTTTTATCTTAATTTACGTTCCAAATTGGAAATAAATTTTTACCCTTATCTGAAAAGCAACTTTCTTCCGGTTCCACCCCCCTCTCTTGCTCGTTTCGCAATGGGAGTAAGAGAGAAAGGGGGTTGGGAAAAAGGGAGGGAGTGGCAGGATGGGTGGGAGAGGGTTAGCAAGAGTAAAAAAAGGAAAAGAGGAGACGAGATGAACTCGGAATAAATTAGACGAAAATTGTGTGCGTATTTTCCGGCCATGGTCGGTCCGACGAGAAAATAAACCAGACGAAATGCGAAGAGCAAACAGCTGAACGTGAAGTTTGGGCATTAAAAGTTCATGAGATAACCTCCCCGACAAAACGCCGCGAATTCGTCCGCCATTCCGGAAATGGAAAAAAAAGATAAAAAAAATCTCCATATTTGCAAATAAAGTAAGATTTTCTTGTATTAATCTACTGCGTTTCAAAATCAATTTCGACCGCAAACAGTAAAAAATCTCGAAAGTATATGAATGGGTACATTCTCATGTCATTTACTAGTCTCGAGTGTTAGCTATTTTAATTATTCTCACATTCAAATGAAAAGTATTCGTAGATTAAATCACAAGGTCGCATAGCAAAGTGGAGTTCCACTTGACCGAAGATGTCTCATCTTTGATATGTACACACGATCCTGGATTCGATCGCCGGTGGATGGATGTTCCAGAAATTTCCGTGTCGTTCCTGCATCGTGAGGATATTTGTAGGAGCCATTTGAAAAGAAGTGGCGGGCTGAAAAAGAAAGCCAGAAAACAGCGGCGATGGGAGGCGATGGCTACCAATCGTCGTCAACTGAAATAAATTTTGGCGCTCGAAGGGAATTTTGACCACAAGGTTTAGGTTTTACTTATGTATACAGGGTAATTCGAAAATCATTACCATCTTACATGGACTATGTTTTGGAAAATATAAACAGCCAAGTAATAATGCCTACAGAGCATGAGAGGCCACTCCCTATTTGCCGAATTGACACGTAGGATAGACCATCAAAATGGTAACTGTTAGAGCGGAATATGGGTACTTCTGTTTTTTAGAAACGAAGATACTGCTCCTGATAATGCTATTAAACTATCTGGTACTCGAAGGGCAAGTCTGGAAATCAGTGATGGGTTATGTCAGTTCCTTTTTGGGGAGGCAGTTAGTTCACTGGAGGTTGCTCACTGAAGGAGTCGTTCGAAGGAACTACCAACACCACTCGCAGTTGGCTTAATGAAGTTGACCGAAATTGCCATCACCATTCAAGTCGATCCATGACATTCCCTGTTCGATACGAAGTTACAGACTTGCCCTGTACACATTTGTTACTTACTGTGATCACTTTCGGGGTTGGGGGATCCTGGCTATGCAGCGCCGCTGTTATCTCTCTCTCTCTCCTGACACCTCATCGATAGCTTAGAACTGATCTCTGACCTCCCTGCTCCCAGACATTTATTCCAATCGAATTTACTCAACCAATGCAGAGTCAGGCCTGTAGCCTTTTCATGGATTTCGCCTGTTTACATGTTTATACCGCTGATGACCAGGAAGAGCTTAAGTGCTGTCTGACACTGCATTCCTTTGATGATTCTGAATATTTCCTGATTGGAAAGCAATGGTTGAATGACTGGGGGTTGGAGTTCGTTGTACATTATAATTAAGAGATCCTACGGATCGTTACGATTTTATGAAATTGTTACCATTCGACGAATATTCTGCCACGAGTTTGTTGCTCAACAATGAACATAAAGGGAGATGCACGTATATCGATTTCTTTTGGTTCAACGCGTAAAATGTAGCAATTACCTAGGTAAGTCAGCTACTAATGTTAGTAATGCTACATACTTATTACCTCTATTGTCACAATTTTGGTGTTCAATTTCTTAAATATCGAAGAACGCACATAAAATGCCTTTGCTTGTTGGCGGTGGGGGTGGGGTGGGGGGAGGACCACAATCCTGCCTAGAGTGTCAAAATATCTATACTCTATCCCCTGAATCTGTGGAGCAGATAAGGGGGAAATCGAGTTGGCCGAAGCAGTGCACGCTTCTGCGAAGGATGGTAAGTGGAGTCGCTTTCCCCCCTCCACGACATCCCGTTCCCTCTAATGTGTTCATTGGTCGAGCCGTCTGGCGTCACTACTTGCGCAGACTGATTTTCGTTCGATTGCTCCAGAGATACCCGGGACAAAGTATAGCTACGGGGCTGGTAAAGTGCATTTAAATGTGGGAGTAGTTGTAAATGGGAATGTACATGGTTTTCTTCCTAATGAAGTAACCAATGCACAATGAGCAATACCTTCACAGAAAATAGCGAGGAAGGGGGGAGGGGCATGTTTTCACTGGCCTAGGGAAGGAGACGTTCCAAATACGGACCTGCTCTCCACGACTTATTTACACACATCACAGGACAAAGTTCCCTTCAAGCTCCCAATAATGTACTCTCGCAGAGATCAGAGGTTAAGCTGGAATCATGCTATCGGCGCATTTAATCTTGATTTATGAACTTCTTTTGATCTTCATTCTGTATCCAGAATCTCGAATAAAAAGAGACGGGAGAGACTTTTTGTTCCTCTCTTTGCCACCATTACGAGGAATTAGTACATTAAAGGAATTAGTCATCGCCCACCTGGCTTTGTGGGTGGTCAGTTTGCTGGAGATACTGACCACGTGGCGAGGTCTGACGTAATCTGACGTTAAGCTATGCTAAGCTGGAATGCTGCGCACGGTGTAAAAGAGGGCCCAGCAATCACGGGAAGAGGAGGGGAGTACTTTTAAAACCGTCGTCCGGACGGTGAGGTTTTCATAATGGCTGGAGGATTCTGTTTATGGAGCCTGAATGTAGAAGGGATTTTGAAAAATTACACCTGTACCGGTATGGTATCTTTAGTACTGGAAGGGGGGACAGGTGGCGCTTTAATTCGATACTACGCCCAGCTGTAAGATAACTTTAGGTACTATTTTTTTTTTCACCAAGGAATATGCTGCAATGAATTCTTATCCTATTTTCAGTTACTTTAGTCTTTGGGCCTCCAGGGGCGTGCTCAGAAAGAAATCACGGAGCGGTTGACGGTGCTCAAGTTTCCAACTCACTGTTGCAAACAAAATCCCCTGACTCCTGCAGTATTATCCAGGTGCTTAAGCTAATGAATTATGATATTATGAATTTGATGAAGGGACACTCACAAAGTACTCCCATGTTCACGCCGGGATTCGAACCCTGGACCCTTCGCGTCGTAGCGCGCTGTGCTAACCAATCCGGAATGGAGGTAGACACTTTTCCAGACCACTTTATAATAATTTATCATAGTAGTGATAATGCTAATATTCTACTTTTACTACCGGAGAAAACCTCTTCATCATCCGCCGCCAAGGCCACCGTGATGGAACCCAATCAATGACATTTAGTCCGCCTTTGTCCCAATCTAAGCAAAAGTCTCTAGTAACGCCACCAGATTAAAGAACGTAACTTCGTCTTCAAGAACTGAATTCATCAAGAACAAAATTCCATGTTCTTGGTGCATACGAAATTTGTCTTGCAAAAGCAATCCGTAAATGGTCTGCCATTCGATCCGAAGACATAACTGCTGGTACCCACTCCTCCACCGAACATTCGTCTGTTCATCGTCAGTAATGCAAGAAGCAATCACTTTAAAACGCCCCCACCCATCCTACCCCCGCGGCGGGAATCGATAGGTTGATATTCGCATATGGATCCTCATCTGTCCTTAACTCCCCTGCCGCATCGCTAACTCGACGGGAGATCAAGAAAGTCATCTTGCAGGAGGCGAGGGAGATATCGCCCCGTCTCCATCCATTCACTCCGAAACATCCTACGAACGGTGAACATGCAAAGATGAGGAAGAAGGCTTCAGGATGGAAACTTTAGCAGGAAGAAGTATCTTCTTGCATTTTCACCTTGGCTTTCTTTCACGATCAAGGAGCAAAATACATTTCGTACAGTCACGGACACTTCTGGATTGTGACACTCTTATTACTTTCAATGGAATCGTTACAGCCCAGAAGTGTGCGTGTCTGTCCATTCACAGAAAGAACAGAAGGCGAAGGTCAGCCATCCATACAGATGCTCGATAACTTAGGTTTTGTAGTTGCAAAACATAACATGTTAAAAATATTTTCCCTGATGTCGTAGTTGTAACGTTGTCGCCTTGTAATCAAAGGATCCCGTTTTCGATTCCCGGTTGAAGTACAGTCAGCCGCAAAAAATGGGACACTTCGATCCTGAAATACTCACCTCCCTGCAAGGTGGTATGTGTGTTGCCTAACTTTACGGCTGTGAGTGAACTTCGATAGCAATCTTCAATGTCAAGCTCTGCCACTGCCGTAAAGTTAAACAACTCACATAACTGCATTCAGGAAGGTGTAGGTTTGTACGCCCCGTTCCCACTAGTAAATGTGGGAATAAACTCAAAACAAACTTTTAAAATAAATGTATTAATGTGCATCTTGGGTCAATTTAATTTACATTACGTTTTTACCTCCGACTAAATAACGTTGTGCTGCGTTTGGAAGCTGAGCGCATTCAGTGTTCGACTCACGATCTCGCCATCAAAGGATATGGTTTTAGTCCCGTCCTTGGCATAGGTACTCCTTGGTGAATGTTCGTTCATCAATCTCATAAAATCGTCACTCATTCTCAGAAACAGACAAAAATGACAGAAACGCTACGCAAAATTAAATAACTACAAATGCGATGATTCTGCAAAGCATCACTTCGTCCAGTACAGCAATAAAAAAAGCAAAAGAAAATCAGAAAATAAATTTCAAAGTCTCGCTGAAGTTTAAACTTGTTAATCATTACAAATATACATGTAAATAAATTCGAGATATCGACAACATGAGTTCTGTAAAAAAAAAAAAAATTCTCATAAAACTATCTTCGCATAGGAAATAATAATTTAAGATCAAAACTTACACGTTCGTCACTCTTCTGATATTTGTAACTCAACTCACCTGAAAAAGAAAGAAAACCAATGAATATAAATATACCAACACAAGATAATCAGTATTATTATAAGATTCTAGTAATAATTTTGTTAGAGAAAAATGAAAGTGCAATAATTTATTTTGTTAAATTACAATAATTGAAAATGTCAAGATGTGACTATACAAAATTCACATTCACAAATTATTATGAACTTATTTAGCTGTGAGATCTTAAATGTACTGGTGGGACGACTTTCCCGTAAACACCCAAATGCCAATCTCTCTTCCACGTAGTACATCCTGGCCTTGCAGACTCTGGCGTCCGAACCCATAGTCAGTATAATCTTGTTGTATCCTGCCCATTTGCGTTTGTGATATGTCCGCTCATGAATTTTATCTTATCACCTTTCATCTCCATCTTCGCAAATAGCCGAAAGTAGGGCAAAGAAGCGAAGTCAACAAATCAAATGTATTGGCAATATTGAGTCGCTTTTTTCTTCGGAAATTTATCGAAAGTAGTTCAGTGTCCACGAATGACAACAAAAAATTCAGTCGTTATTGTAGATAGGGAAATACTTTAGTTACGTAATCAAAAATTATGTGTTAAGGTAAGTATTTACTGTATGCTATGAACTGGAACGGAATATGAAACAGGACGAAATAGGCTGGGTTTCGTAGAAGATGATGAGGACAGACTACTAGAGAAAATACTAGACTGGATTAGGGAAGAAAGGGAAAACGCAGGTAGGTAAATAAGATAAGATGTACTAGTAAAGAGAATTTAAGAATACACACGAAATATATGCGAACCGTGAGAATGATAAGGTGTGTAACTTAATGATTTCACAAATATGAACAATATTTATGTTCTATGCTACATTTAAGTCAATGATGGATGTTGGAACGAGACGGGCATTTTATTAAACCTGATTATGTATTATGATAAATAATAAGAAAGTAATCAAAGGTTAGGTCATTCCGATATCACAAAGACGTTACAGATAGAGAAGACGCCACTGCAACTGCTTTCCAGCACACGCCGAGGCCTTCCCAAGTACCGAAGATTGATTTGAACCCGCGTCCCCTCAATATTTCAGCCGACTTCAGCTCCTTTCATCCCGACCCTCATGACTCATTCATTTTTATCCTCTCCTTTCAGCCATTGAAGTTTTGGTGCACGGAGCACCACGGAGCAAGGAACCGCGTACTTCCTCCTCTCTCCAGTGCTTTATTTTCCTGTAATACTAAAACGCGGTAAAATATCAGCCATCGGGACAACTCGATTACACGGCGCAGGCAAAGAGAGAGAGAGGGCCATTCGGTGGAACGAGCTGCCCGGCAGAGTTATTGCCGCGTTTGTGAGCTTCGGAGTGCGGAATCTTAGCCCCGGTCTCCTTGAAAGGGGCTTGAGTTGTGTAATTCAACTGAAATTTCCTCGGTTTTCCCTTTTGCAGAGGAATGCCCGGAGGAAACGAGTGCAAAAGAGATGGCTTTTCTTCTTCTCAGGCCACGCTTGCATCCTTCTCAGGGATCCACGACCCTGGAATTATCCAGCGTCGTTACTGCAAGTTGCAGACTTTTTTTCTTCTCTCTTCAAGTTCTCTTCAACCGGTCATGTCAAGCGTCGATCCATGAAGAGGACGAAGAGGACAAACCCCCACCCCCAACTCCCTAGACATGGGTATAACAATGCATATTATTGTTGACGTCCAAAGTATTATGCGTTCTTCACATTTCTTTTCTGAGAGATACACAGAGCGAAAGGAAGGAAACACTGAAGAACATGTGGATAGAGACGAAGGAATGAAAGGGCGAGACAATGTGGAAATAGAAAGAGTATCAATATTTCATTTTGATGCCAAATATACCAAAAACCTCTCCACTCGCACTCTGGATAAATCATTATGGCAAGAATGTTCAGGAGCATTATGCCGATATGCCATGTTAGACTGTCAGTGGGCATATTCAGTGCAAAAATTAAACTTTTGCTTTGGGAGTGGTAGGAAATCCGATCTCCTTCCGGAGCAGATAAATGCCCATGATTGTTATTATTGGTAGAAGTAATACTAGCATGATTACTTACGATAACTAGAGGAAACAATTAATATAATTAACAACTTCGTAATAAATCATTCATTTTCCCACTATTCTTTTCACAAGTATTTTCTGTTCCACTACCTGGTTCCATTGATTCAATTTTTTTTTCATCAATTACTACATAAATTTGAACAAGTTATTACTGTACTACTTACATATCTTGAATATGTACTCGAGCTCTACACAGGGCTTCCCGCATGGCGCAGTGGTAACGTCGTCGCCTTGTAATCACGGAGTCCTGGGTTCGATGCGCGGTGGAAGCACATTGTATGGTGCCTCGGATCCCACTTTAAACTACCGTATTCTCGCGTCTATAAGCCGCACTTTTTTCCCCGAAAAGTGGACCAAAAAATGGGGTGCGGCTTATACACGCGAATGATAAGAAAAGCATGTGCGGCTTATACACGCGAATGAAAGAAAGTGCAGCTACTGCTAGGATACTAAAATACATACGTTGATTTGTTATCTTTATCACATAATGGATTCATTAACAGCAAATCCAACAACAATGCATCTGTAGCAGGCTTTGCAACAATATGATATCTTATCTTTAAATATTTTTTTGCAACAATATGATAATATCTTATCTTTGAACACGAATCATCCTTACTGTCGTATTGATCTGGAAACCATTCAGTAAAGTGAAGTTGTTAAAGAAGGTTGTGAGCCTCAGGTCAAGGTTGGTACTATTAAAGGGAGGATGTCTGGCAGAAGAATCAGCTACGATGCTCATTTTAAACTTCAAGCGATACGATATGCTGAAGGAAACTGCAACAGATCTGCAGCGCGATATTACGATGTGGACGAGTCTAACATTCGTCGATGGAGAAATCAGAAGGAACAACTTGCTGCAACAAGTGGCAAGAGAAAGACATTTCGTGGAAAAGGAGCCAAATTTCCACAGGTAGAAGAAGTAGTTTTGGCTTTTGTAAATGAGAGGAGAAGTGCTGGCTATGCTGTAACCGTAGACATGATACGTTTTCAAGCTCGTGAAGTAGCTTCAAAGTTAGACATCAGTCGTCAAGCTTTCCGAGCTAGTGCGGGATGGTGTTCACGTTTTATGCGTAGGAAAAGTTTATCGCTTCGCCGTAGGACAACAATTGCGCAACATTTCCCTGCAGACTTTGATCAGAAAATTGTTAAATTTCACAAATACGTGATTCGAATGCGAAAGTCCAGATCGGCAACGCGGACGAAACACCTATTTACTGCGACATGCCTATGCCCAGCACAGTTGCACCGAGAGGCTCGCACACCGTATCGATCAAGACCACGGGTGGAGAGAAACAACGATGCACCGTAATGTTGGGTGTTCTTGCAGATGGAAGGAAACTGCCACCGTATGTTGTGCTGAAGCGTAAGAATGTGCCAAAGGAGACATTTCCGCCGGGTATTATCATACGTGCCCAGCAGAAAGGATGGATGGAAGAAGAACTGGTATTGGACTGGATAGACAAAGTGTGGAATAGAAGGTCTGGTGCATTGCTGAAGCAAAAGAGTTTGCTGGTGTGGGACAGCTTTCGTGGTCACCTAACAGACAGAATACAGACAAAATTGCAACAGTTGAAAACGGATGTAGCTGTGATTCCTGGGGGTCTAACGTCTGTACTGCAGCCCCTAGACGTTTGTGTAATTCGCTCGTTTAAAGCTGCGTTCCGGCGTCTGTATAATGACTGGATTAGTGCAGGAAACCACGAGCTTACAGCAACAGGAAAGATCAAACGTCCGACTGTCAAGCAAGTGTGTGAATGGATTCTGGCAGCATGGGAAAGTGTAAAGTCTGAGACAGTTGTGAAGGGTTTTCTGAAGTGCGGCATATCCAATGCCCTAGATGGTACCCAGGATGAAATGTTGTGGGATGATGATGTTAGTGATGAAGATGACAATACCTCTTGTGCAGAAAATATTTCAACGAGTAGCAGCAACGACAGTGAATAAGGGCTTTGAGGACTCAAACTGAATGATACGGTATTAATATGTAGATCATTGCGCTAAATAAAATAAAGGTTAAAATACTTTTAAAATACTTACTTGAAATTGGATACCTACGCAAAAAAAAAAAAAAAAAAGTCACTCGTGCGGCTTATACACGAGGTGCGACTTATACACGAGAAATTTTATTTTCCTGAAATCTAAGGCCAAAAAAGGGGGTGCGGCTTATACACGCGTGCGGCTAATAGACGCGAGAATACGGTATCAAAGCTTCAACACACTGCTTTCATTCTCTTTACAATACAAGAATTTACGACTTTCTCTGTGAAGAAAAACCACGGGAACAAAGAGAGTATTGCATGACTAATGAATAAAAAGAGAAGTATGATATTGCCATAAGTTTCATTAGAATCTGTGGAAGGTTGGAAATTACTCGACAGCTTGTTGAGAAATGTCAGCATGATTGAAATGTACGTCATCCGAGTCTTATCCAGAAAGGCAAATATTATCGGCATTGTGTTTCTGACCCGTAATACGCTTAAAGATGTAATATTCTTACAGAGACGACATTCTCGTTCTAGTAAAATTACATGCCATAAATGTTCGATCGACATCCAGCCATCCATCATGTTCAAGAAGCAGTCGTTGTGGTTTCGTATTGCGAGCGAACCGCTTTGTAACAAATATCTTCAAGTCAAACTTCAATATTCTACCTTTTTGTTAACTAGGTGGTAACGCCGGTGATTAGTCGAAGCACGTAACTAAACGTAATGTTCTACCCTGTGCAACGCGCCGTGCCTTTAGCTGTGAAGTTAGGTGGTGTATCAGTTATAGTGGCGGTGATGTGATCAGCATCTACCTCTCCAAGTGCTTGTTGATAAGGAGCGATTGTGCAAGGATACTGGTGGGAATATTACTACTTGAGATCACCTATCCTGGGAATAGAACTCTCCTTTCCTGCGTAGTACTCAGACTGACTTGTCCAACGTGTTTCGGCTCACGTGCGTGTGCAAACGACTACTCGCTCGCTTGTTCATATATATAAGCATTCTCGGTGCACCTTTTGATAATATATGCCCTTTATATTGTATTAAACAATAACAATGATGAATTGTGTGGATTAGTGTGTACGAAGACCAAACATAGCGCCCCCTCCTATCAAACCATGACGTTCTAAGCGAGAGACCTAAATCAATACTTTAGTGACAGATGACCTACAGTTTAAAGTGGGATCCGAACCACTATGTGCCTCCACCGAGAATCGAACCCGGGACCCCTTGAACAAAGCGACAACTTTACCACTGCGCTATCGGGGAGGCCCGGCCCAAGACGAAGATGGAGAGATGGACCTAAAGCAAATCGGTAGGGATGGAAAGGATTGGCTTGATCTTGCCCAGGATAGGGACAGATGGAAGGCTTTTGTTGCTGCAGTCATAAATAATATCTTCGGGTTTAGGGATGCTAGATAGTTAATTAGATAATAGAAAGCGAGATAAATAAGGAAAGAAGGAACAAAGATAAACTTCGTAACCATGACAACCGAAGCAGATAACTCATGAAAACGTTTCAGTCACCCATGAGCCGACCCGAAGGAAAATCTCTGCTGACATCCCAGCGTGACGTCATAGCCGACAAAGGTACGCGTAATGCAATGATTCGTATAAGGTGTTGTCCCAGTAATACCCACATTCTTCGAAGAAACAAATTGCATATCCGCTTTCATACCAAAAAAAAAACTTTCTCCCATCTAGCTTATTTTTTTCCCCAGACTAAATCTTCCCTTAATTAACCACAAGATTCAAGTAGCCCAAACATCGCCAGCGCCACGAAGAGTCGGTCACGAGCCTAGACCAATCATAATCCATTCCTATAATTATCTCCCTTTCATCTTCCGAAAGGCAGAAAAAGTTTTATAATTGGCCCGAATTGAAAAGTCGAGATCGCAAAGGAACGGAGAAAAGCAAAGGGAGGATGTAAAAAAAAAAAAAAAAAAATCGTTATTCATAAAGTTACTTTGACGTCAAAAAAGAAGGAGAGAGAAAAGTGGTAGAAAGTAGGGAGGATAACTTTTTTTTTCCATTTTTCTTCCTGTGCAAATAAAATTTGTTGTGACATTCTTTACGGGTCATGGCCCACAAGGAAAAACAGTTGAAAACACTCCCCTTCCTCTCAACATTTTGCCTTCTGGGAGTACCGATACTTTCTTTCTTTTAAACTCGTACCTGCGTATATTTTTTTCCCGAAGGCTTGTAAATCTAACAGTGAGGGGGAGTAAGGAAATATTGAAAAAGTAGCTTTTCCATAAATATCTAAGAGTGAAAGTACAACAAGAGTATTTTAGAAAATATTGTAGTAAATTTTTCTTGATTTCCCATTGCGTAAACAACCCCCTCACACTCTTTATAAGTTTTTGCAATGTTTTGCCATATTTTCATTCACACCTATCTAAAGTGCTAATACATTCCGACTTTATGTAGTGTCTTCAGAATATTAGTCGTTTGAAATCTGAAACAAGTGATGAATATAGTGACTGTACAGCACTTTTAAATCCACAGAGAAATAGAGATTGTATGGAAGCAGAAAAAGAAACACTTTGTTTATGTAAACTGATGTCCGAAAACGCTAATCGGAGCAATGGCATATTATAATTTGTAACTCAATTTATTTATTTTCCAGAACCGCAGCGATCTAGTCGATATGGCGTCTGACTTTAACGCGAGAGGCCAGGGATCGATTGACGAGATGGTTGATCTCAGACCCCTACAGATTAGAATATATTTAATTTATAAACATCTATTTTTTTCCCCGAAAGATTTCCTCGTTAACTATTGCTTTTACGTAGTTACACTTATAGCAGGCAGTCTATTCTTAGCTAGTGTTCCAATATCTTGTCTTCTTCATCACCTCTAGTATAGCTCCTTTATCGCCAACTCTTCAAGCACATGTTCTTTCTTACGTTGTCAATCCATTTCGAACTCCATTCGTTACCATAGCCACATTTTTAGACATTCTTGCCGCTTCTCCTCACTTTATCGTAGCGTCCAGATTTCTGCTGCTCTCTATATTCTCTTCCTTAGTCCCTTGTTGGAAGGTCCATCAAAAAAAAAGTCTTACTGACTCCCCGACCACTTATAATACAAGATACCTGAAGATATCAACGTGTTCAATTTTTTCAAATCGACATCTTACGATCATTTTCCTCCGTTCTCTTCCGGTAACCATCCTTCACACAAAGATACACACACACAGGTTAGAGATTCTCGTGAATGTACAGTCACCGGCAATAAAAATGGGACACCTATATCCTGAAATACAGGCTTTTCTGTAATGCGTTATGTGTGTTGCCTAACTCTGCAGCGATACCAGAGCTTCGTATTGAAAAGTTACTATTGATGTTGGCTCATCGTCGTAGGGAAGCCTGTATTTCAGGATATAGGTGTCCCACTTTTATTACCGGTGGCTGTACAATTAGAAACAAAGTAAATCCAAACTTCGTTGAAAAGAGTAAACCTGATTGGCTACAATTCAGTCTATTTATCTAGAACTATCCTCCACTCAGTGCTGGATCTACAAATCTTGTCCCCCCCGCAAAATATTACCAAAGGTCCCTTTCACCTTCCTACCGTTACACAATGCACATAATGTATGTGTGTGTGTGTGTGTGTAATTCTTGATCTCATGTTGACAAAGTCACATATAAGGGTCTAGAGGCTGATTCAAAAGTCTCTTAACACCCCATATAAAAAGTAAAGGAGTTAGGCTGGGTATAATTAGTCATGATAGAAGTTAGAAACAGGTTAGGCTTAGGGGGAACCACATTGGTGTGTTCCAAGCGGACGTCCGCCATATTGGTGGCCGCCATATTGAATTCAACTCAAAATATTTAAATGAGAAGGGGGTGATGTAATATGACACTGTATCGAATGTATCAAAAATTATACATTTGTTACAATCATGCAGTCATAACTTTTTCCTGATTAAAGATAGGTTGAAGGAACCTTCACCACTGCAATTCTCGTGAAATTCTAGCTTGATTTGATTCTAGTCTGACTACCACGCGGGAGACCCGGGGTGGTCTAAGGTCGGAATTTTCCCGGCTTTGTCCCCGCTCTAGGGTCCACCCAGCCTCTGGGAGTGGGGCGGGAGTAAAGGCGACCGTGGTGGTGCTGATCACTTCACCTCCAAGATGGCAGATATGTAGGGCACTCCCCAACATACCCTAAATGTGCCTTCATGCACGGTGCTATATGCACAGGGAACTTTTACTGTACCTTTACCTGTATATATTGTATATGTTTCTGTACCACTGAGAACTTACGATTATTTTTTACATACGCATATACGAACCCTCTACTATGCCAATGGCCGAGGACCCCCTAAAGGCTTGTCTCCGGGGTCCACTAATCAACAAAATCACCAACTTAATACCCGCGCAGATTTAGCGTAGGCAACAATTTCTCTTAGTTCTACTGCGTATGGAGTTCGACAAATTCCGTCTTCAGATTTGGGGTATGACATGACGTCGCGTGTAATGAGACGCATTTGCGCTACAGAAATTGTACGCAAGGAGTAAATGGAAAACAGGAGAGAGAAGAGGCAGTAAGAAGAAAAACAGGAACACACAAAAGGCAGCCCATTCACTCTAGATACAATATCAATGTCGCTCGATGCACCAAGATTTTCCTGTCCCCCTCTCGCCCTTAGGGACGTATGGAAGTTTTGAGAAATATCGAGCCGGATCATGTGGCGTGTTCCCACACTTTTCCTCTCTCTTTACTCCGCTCCGGCGAGAATTGGCATCCAGTTGACTACATCAGAAACGCACTCGCAATGGAAGGGGCGGGGGTTCGAGCGGGGGGGGGGAGGGGTTATCGGAAAAATGTTTAGCTGAACAACGCAGTGCTCCGTCTCTCTGGAATCTGAACGCTTTCGCGTGTAGCAGAGTGAGGTGGGCCATGACGAAACAAGGTTAAACGATAAGATTCGAACTGTCTGATCGCAGTCGACAAGGGCAGCAAAGTGGAGCGTGGCGACTCGGAAATTCCCTGTTTCAGAAATTCCTAGTTTCATGTTTCTGTCTCGTGTGGGACCGGAACTTCACGCGGGGCTACGTAGTTTCGTTTCACCAATTTCCAGACAATATCCTCTTTTCGTCAATTTTCAGTGTATTTCCATTTCAGCAATTTCTAGAGTTTTGCCATATTGACCATCTACAGATCGTTTCCTCTCGCTCCACCAGCTTGTACACATTTCTTTTCTTTCAATAATTTCCACTTAGATTGGATGAAAATTCCGACAGGTTTAATTCCATGGGGTTATTTGAAGTTGATTAATCACGACTACAAAAATGGGTGACGTACGTGATGGAATCGAACACAATACTGCTGCCTATTCTACACGCGTGCACAGAACATTAAAACGGCAATGGAGATTGCATACTACAGAAGTTAACATATAGTCCTGAGAAATCAAGTGTACCGATATGAAATCACGTTAGGACACTTATCATGCAATCTCTCATCTATATCATGAATCATTAAACCACTCTTCTGATAAATACTAAGTTCAGAATTAGAAAGAAATGACAAAAAATACAAAAACACTCAATTAATAAAGATAATATCAGGAACACAGTACAATTTATTTAGACTGTGAAATAATAGTGGTATTATATAAATTTGTTAGTTTTTCTTCATTATAATAAACTGTTTCTTAATACTGATTTGCTATCTTTGAACTTGATTGTGAAGACCTGTGTCTAATTTATTTTTTAAAAAAATGGTTCGCATGTTGAATGGATCTCTTTTGGTACAAGCAGTCCTGGGTTGGATCGCTGGTGGCAGATCAACAATTTCGACTGTTGAACAGAGGTGTTCACCTTCCGGAGGGCGATCCCCGTGATGGCAGACCTCACCCTTCTTCGGAAGACTTGTTCGGGTGAGGGCGACTGCGATCTCGGAGGGTGAGGGTAGGTTGATTCAAAATGAACACCTCTGCTGTTGAACAGTGGGCTCCGGTCTAGAAAGCCAGAAAACGGAAGAGCTTGTTTTGCGCCTAGTTTCATCGTCCATGTCATCTAATCCCTACTTATATACATCGTCACAACTGGAGAAAAGTGGCAGAAAAGCGACGCGAAATAAAACAAAAGAAATACAAATACTCACCGTCGCAATTAATAATAAACTGACGCAATATGAAATTAAAATGAGCAGTGGGGGCAAAGCGGAAAGGTTAGGCGGGAAGGGTCTGTCTACCTCTCTCCCGTAGAAGAAGAAAAAGTGCCTACTTATTCTTCCTTCTTTATTTCATTTGAATAACTTCTCTCCTATTTTTCATTTTTCTGTGTCTCTTATTTAGATTTTTGCCTTTCTTTCCCGGCCGTAGGAACTTTTCTTCTTGCTTATTCTCTTTCGTGTCGATCGTTCCTTTAACCACCTTTATGGTTTTCCTTTCTGCACTCATTTCACCTTTACTCTCCCCCCCCCCCCCGATCTCTCTCTCTCTCTCTGTTCTCTAATATCTTTGGATTATTTTTCACCGTTGCCTATTCTCTTTCTTCCTATCAGTCTCTTTATTTTATTTTTTGTTGTCTTTCAGCCCTCTTCCTCACTGTTCATTTATTTCCATTTCTGACCCCCCCCCCTCTCTCTATCCATCTATCTATCTATTTCTAACTAGTTTCTTTGGTTAATTTTTCCTTATCTCACTCCGATGTCTTCCCGTGTCTCTTTCATAATTTCTGTTTCATATTTAAATTTCTTCCTCTCTCATTATTTCTGTTTTTAATTTATGTCTCTTTCATTATTGCTTTTTTTCATTTCTTTCTCTCTCTTTCTCTCTCGCCTTTCTCATATTTCCCATCTCCCTTAGAACATTGATATTTTACGATGGCTCGGCACATGACACCACAAATTCTTAAAATAACCCCCCCCCACCTTAAAAACACAACTTTTTCATTTTGATCACTCGCCCCCGCCTCTTTTGAAACATTTCTCCGGGCAACCCATGTAAATGAGTTGTACTTGTGTTTTATTGATGCAGCCCCCATCCACAAAATGTTGCCAACGGGGTATATAATTGCAAAGCTGCACAAGCAATTCATATTTTATTGGCAGTTATTCATTTTCCGGGCATTGGACGATAAAAAACAATCACTGCCAATGCCATTCTGGGCCCAAAATTGTCAGGTTGGCATTTGTCTCCCGTGACAGAATCCTTAGACGCGATATCACAACCATTCCACCGTGACTCATAAATAACAACATGCTGTTTACATTTTTTTCACTATTTTTTTTTTACCCCTACGCGTGAGCTCCAAAGAATAATCTGATGCTGATGCATGGATTCTCATCTTCGGAAATAATGGCAGATAAATCTCCCGGGCCATTCTGTTCTGCGCAAATGGACCTCATTTGTCAAATAGCCTGCGCTTCCTATTGGTCCTTTTCATTGCGCTGATTAATGAAAAAAAACAAGAGACGATCAATGCTGAGGTTTCCAAACGAGATGTGAATGTTACACTTAGAAACCGCCTACGCAGTGCGTGTGTCAGCGCGCGACATGCGTTCGAGAGAAAAGGACGAGCGTTGTGCACCAACTTTTGTGACAAGCGTGCAACAGCTACGAAATAACAGTCAACGTACAGCCAAGAAAAATCTTGATACTGTATCAATAGTTATATGTGTAACTCGTATTTCAATTACATAAAAGCTTTAAATACGCACGAATTTATACCCTAAAAATTATTACAATGACCTAAATTTGGAAAATATCAAAAAGTATGCCTTTATGAATGATTTCACAAGATTATTTTCTCTCGCAACAAAATATTCCTTTGCGTACATTGTGCGACGGTGCAATAATTATTCACAATATCAATTAAACTTTATTATATCAAGTTATAAACTGTTGTAAATATAAATAATTAAGTTTTGCACGATGCAAAATTCGCTGCTTCTTTTTTCGTAAAGCACTGCATAAATGTTAGGTTACGTTGACAAGAAATAACAAAGTATGAAGATCAGTGTCATGACGGATAACAGCCGGCCACCGTTTCGGAGCGGTTAGCATAGCGCGCTACGACGCCGGGGGTTCCGGGTTCGAATCCAGGCAGGGGCATGGTTGTTCTTTGTTCTTCATCAATTTAATCGTATCATCATTCTTCCTCTCCTTCGCGATTAGCCAAACGTGGTAGAAAAGCGAAGTAATATAAAAAAAATCAATCGAGCATTATGACGGATAGCAGATGAAGTTTCATTTGAAATCAAAAACAAAGGCAATTTTGTGTTTTCGCAAGAATACACGAAGACTGGGTATGTCTGACGTCATCACGTGTGTACTTGGAGTGACGTGGAAGTCGAGTGTCGCGGAGCAAAATGGTCACAGGTATGGACGCACCACTCCACGCATGCACTATCAAGGTTGCTATCGAGGAACAGCGCGCCGTAGTGCGCTTTCTGTGGTCCAAGGGAGTCAAACGGGCAGACATCCACCGTCAGCTGTTAGCGCAGTATGGAGCAAGCACCATGACTCAACGAAAGGTGTATGAGTGGGTGGCAGGCGATGTCCAGCAGGCGGTGCAGACGTGGCTTCGTGACCAACCAAAAACCTTTTTGCGAACGGGATACAGAAGCTGATTGCTCGATACCAAAAGTGCATTGCCGTGCAGGGGTCATACGTGGAAAAGTGATGTGTAGTTCTTCTTCTTGTGTGGAAATAAAGATGTTATGTGCAAATTGCCTTTACTTTTTGATTTACCCTAATATTTGTTTGGTTGGTTATTTAGCGTTGCTTTTCTGAAACTTTGGGTTCACGATGAGGATGAGTGACGATTAAATGAAATTGAAGAAGAGATACTCACAAAGAACGCCCATGGCGAGGTCGGGACTTGAACCCGGAAACTTCGCTTTTATTTTTTATGCATCTTCACCACTGTGTCTAGAATAAGTATTTGTAAAACAAAATGAGCTATAAATTTCATAGCAAAGCGAACGTCATAATTGCATCATGCATAAATGAATTAATAAATTGCTCTCGTGCCTTGTTTCACAGGACAATCCTGGTCAATTTCATTATCTCAGTTCGGTCACAACTTATCGTTTCTTGTGCGCAGGGCCGGACTGAGACTGCCAAGAGAGCGATGGAAATTTTCCTCAGCAGGGCGTCCGCGCAAATGGTTCATTATAATGTCCAAGTCTTACAATAAAGGCTTAATTGATTTCATTTATTATCTTTATTGATTTGGTTTATTTTACTTCGCTTTTCTGCCACGATTGGCTAATAGCGAGGATGGGTATGAATGATGAAATTGATGAAGGGACACTCGCAAAAAACGCCCGACCAAGCCGGGATTCGAAGCCGGTACCCTGGGGTCATAACACTGTGTGTAACCACTCCGCCTCGGAGGTCGGTTAAAGGCTGAATTGAGACTCATATTTATATATATGTGTGTGTATATATATATATATATATATATATATATTAAAAGAAGACAAGAAATTCAAGATATTGTCATTACTAACACAGATAAAAGAACAAGTGTCAGGTTGTTTGATTGAAGTTTAAACGTACGGCAATTTAACCCATAATAATATAGTTGAAATATATTTTCAAATTTATAAAGCTGTCAATAAAAATAAAGTAAACATTTGGCAAAATTCCTGATAGTTTAGTCCAGGGGTTCCCAAACTTCTTCGTTTCACGGCTCCTTTAGTGTTTCAAGATTTTTCCTCGGCGCCCAAGTCAAACTATAAGCCTATCTAACACTTGCAACGCTCAGTTAGCGTCGTTAGGTTGCTTGCTTTAAGTTATAAATTAAACACACATTTCAAATTCAGAAACTTATTATGTGTAAAAAGTACTAAATAAGCACATATTTGAAACAATCATATCATAACTTGTCATTTCAGTAAAAATATTGGAATGTTTCGCGGCGCCCCGGCTCATACTTGGGGAGCCACTGATTGATTCATTCATTTAGTTTACTTTACTTCGCGTTTTGTGCCTCTTGGCTAATTTGCGAAGATGGGGATGAGTGATGAAATGATGAAATTGATGAATGGACATTCACAAACAACCAATCCCGAGCGAGATTCGAACCCGGGACCCTTGGCGTCGCAGCGCGATGTGCTAACCACTCCGCTACAGGGTCCGGCTTGGGGAACCACTGGTCCAGTCATTGATTCTTCTCAATAGACACCAGGCCGTTCACTGGTGCCTTATGATTTACAAGTCCAGGAGGGAACAGGAAAGAAAAGGTTCATTCAGCATTGCTATATCCGTGACCGATTGTGAGCGGTAGGGGAGAAAAGGCGCCGAATGTGTGTTTTCGAGAGGGTGTACCGGGATTTTGCCCGGTGTCCCGGTGGACCAGTTCGGCCCTGCTTGTGCGCTACCTGTAGTGTGTTTGCTACAAGTTTCCTCTGCATTATGAGCCTGCCCATAGCTCAGTGTGTAGTGGCTATCGCTAGCAAGGCGGTGGAAGCACACTGCATCGTAGCTGGAATCCCACTTTAAATTGCAAGCCCAGTCCCGATCAGCCTATCTGAGCCTAAAGTGAACTTATAGAAAACTATATGTTACTCAGGGGCGTTCCTCTGCAACAAAGAGAATTATGGTCGAGAATCGCTTGATTCGCATGCAGTGTTGCCTAGTACAAGTGCTGATCTTTCCTTCAAAGGAAAATAGACAGTTCATTCTTTGGTCTATCATGACATTCTTTGTATCACAACAATAGAATACAAGATAGATGCGTGATTGTTGTAAACTTTCTAACGAGTTCAGTTTTCAGCAGGTGCATTCGACCGATGTGGCAACACCGCAAATCCTGTCACACGCCTAATTTCGCGTTCCAGAGTGTAGTCTAAGATAGTTCCTCCGTAATGCAAGTCTAAATGAAGCCTCGTGTCTCCGCGAATTGCGCTTAATTGAGAGCAGATTCGAGGTGCGTACTGCTGAGGAGCCGGGGGGTTTCAAAAGCGGAGGAGACTTGCCCCCACGCAACCTCCGTCCAGACGGTGGGGGTCTCCGCAAATCTCACGGGACCCGAGAGCGTGGAGAATCCGATCAAAGAGACGAACATCTCCCCGAATAATTAAGAACTAGAAATTCATTTACGGGATAATGAATGAGATCATAGAACTAGTTGCGGACCACCTCAGATCGATCGTAGTTTCAGATTCTCGCTTCAGATTGGTTTCAGACTCCCCGTTTCGGAGTCCTGATAACACGGTCCGAAATTTCACTTCCCGAGTCCTGAGTAATGTGGCGTCGGTTTAATTAATTAGTAATGAAGTAATAAGGCAATTAACTGCACTTGCTGCCAGCCGAAGGCGCGAACGTAGTCCAATTACACCGCGCGGTGACGTCACCAAGACATCCATCCGCTCCGCGACGCTGTCCTCGAGAACAGCCGGTCATAAGGTTTTTGCGGATGCCGCCATCTCCTGGTTTTGCCTGGAAGTTTCCCCAAACTTTGCCCCGTTTTACAAATACTGGAAATGCGTCACAGCCTGGAAGTAGTAGCACGGTCTCCAGGCATACTAAAAAGGGGCGACGTAATTAATTTCCCTGGCTTTTTTTCCTTTTTTGTCGGTACACGTCACGTTTCCTTAAGACAGCTAAACCTAATTATGCATAAAAAAATTAGAAACGTGCGAGGTAATATGAGATAAAATTAAAGAGGGCGACTGCTTTACCTCACATCTTAAACTGCGCGGCTGTCTTATTTTGCCTAAAAAAGCCTGGAAAATAACAAAATGAGTTATAACGAAAATCTGAGTAATCAGGAACGTACAATTCAAAACGCCAGGAAAAAGAACTACGAATTTCTTTACTTCCACGTCACGAAAGAAAATGTATCTTGAGAATAGCTGCTCTACTCAGAAAGAATATATGCACGCTTTCGCACACTATTCATTTTGTCATCGCCATTAGCATATATCCTTGCATGCTATGCAACGTGACAATTCGTCGTGCATTACAGGTTGCGGGTATATAAAAAACTCGCCAATTTATTCACTCTGACGTCTTTGACGCAAATGAAGTAAATTGCTTGCGTCGAGTCCCATGATTCATGTCTCGAAAAGTGGTGACATTATACAGAAAATAATGATGAAAAACTAGACCCGGTATAAGTTTGTTTGTGTTTGAGTTAGACTTATGAACGTTTACTAGTGCTTATACAAGACGACCTAAAGAGACATTCGGAACAGTAAAAAGAGTCATGTATAAACATAGAAGTAAATGCATTAAATAAATAAACAAACGTTTTTATCACTGACTTATTATTCACTCATCATTCCATCAGTTTGGACGCTAACGAAACGATCAGCTGGGAAGAGACATCTGCCATTCTTAATATCACCCGCGGAAGTTAGGTTTTCCGTTTCAAGATGGCGCCTGTAGCTGTTCTACGATATTCTTTAGCGATATGAACTATCATTATTGGCGACTTAAAACATCGCACAAATATAATTAAATCTTTACAAGTGTGCTTACAGAGAAAGTATATGGTTTCTTTATATATGTACAGTGATGTGCGTCTACGCGTAAACAACGATAGTCTACATTCTACACGTAGACTATTTTATACACGTAAATTGCGTAATCTATGTAAACAACATGGCGAAAGGTGATAACTTAACAAAGGGCGCCGTGGAATTAAAAGAAAATTATACTGCGTATCAGTTGCTGATGTATGAAGAGAACTTTTCATACTCTTTCTTCCAAATTCGAACAATTTCTCACCTAGAAAGATACCTATTATAGGAAATATTCTAGTGTTTTATGGGGAAAAGACCACTCTTGCCTCACGCCTGCCATCTGTTGTTGTTTTTTGCATACTATTTATCTTCTTCCATAGTTGATGATAGAAGAGAAGAGAATTTTGTTGTAAATAGGATTGTTTTCATTTTGTTAGGAACCAATATAGTTGAAAATGTCACTTTCCTTTCATGAAAGCCTTGAAAATTAATTTTAATGCACTTTAGATTGTCTACGTAGTCTATGTAAACTACAACCCAATGTAATCTACGCGTAGATTACGTGTAGACAACGCATGTAGACGTAAACTTATAGTCTACGGCACATCACTGTATATGTATAAAAGTATTCTTCTTCTTCTTCTAAACATAAATACGTATCTATACGACTTATCACCACGGCGGGCACCCAGCTTCCTACATTAGACATCAGGTGGCCACGGTCAGACTCCCCCGTGAATACACATGTATCAATTAAGCAATAAATTTCACTTCATATACATCGATATTTCATTCGTAGTTTTGTTTACATAAATTTGTATTTAACTCTTTCATGCTATAATTTGTGATTTAAAATAATTATTTTTTTAAAAATCTAGTACGAGTATATTGTAATTGAGGAGTTAGCTCCAAAAAGGGCACATAGAGGAAATGGCAGCTTTCTGGAAATCAGCTGTGAAAGATTTGTTACAATAATACTACTACATGTTTATTACAAACTGAAGCCTATTAATCAAGAAAACAAATATCATAATCTCTATACATGAAACAAAATGAATATGCAGGTATTAGTCTATTTTTTTTACCGATATGACAAAATTTTTGCATGCATGTTATATGCCCTTCTTATGTAGAACGACTGAAACCAAAAAAAATACATATGATTTAGCAAGTAATGTCTTAAGAACTGCTCGTGTCCAAGAATACATTAGATTACTGACTCACACATATTATAAAAAGATATCATTCTGTAATTTCCCAACTTTTCAATTTTCATTTCCATCGCTATCTTCATCACAAATTTCCTGAACAATGGATTCATCTAGGGAATGTGATGCACTTTCCTCTAGTAGTACTTCTATCCAGCCAATGCTCTATTGGTCCATGAACTTGAACAGTGACCTTACATCTGCCATTTTTGCACTTTCGATTCCTGTTGCTTTAGCACCATCTGGATGAATAGTGCGCAACACAAATCGGTCACACTTTTCCAATACTTAAAAGGGCAAAATGTAGGTTCATAAGTAGGTGAACGTTCCATTAGCTCTGTATTTCATTTGCACATACGACTGTATTCGGAAGTTGTTCCGACCAATAGGATTTTTAAAAAACATAGGCTCCAAGGCGCTCCTGAATTTCTGTTTCTCTTGTATACTTCTTGTTTCCATTCACTCTTGTTTACCGGTTTCTTTCCACACAGTTTGGAAACCTTTAATGCTGGTTCTGAATTAGTAATAGTAGGCCTACTCATTTTTACACCCGTCCAATGATGGAAAACACACAAAATGGAAGATCATTTTCATTGCGCATTTGTTCAAACAGGGCTATCACACTCAAAAATTGAAATACCCCAGACTAGTGCAGAAAAACATGGAGAATCTTTTAAAGCGTTCTCCATACCGGTATGTGCCCTTATTAGAGCTAACTCCTCAATTATTGGTAAAATTATTCATAATGCGAGAAAACGTATTACAAAATACGAAAGTGATGATAATTTTAAATGAAACGAAGATCCCAATTTCCTAGAAACATAAAATTTTCTGGTAAAATAGAGAAGGAACCATTCCTTACATATTAGCAAGTATAGAGGACTGAGATTGAATAAAGCTGCAATAACAAGGCAAGAACTGAAACCAGGCAGGATCAATTTCTCCACAACGGTTGACCTTTTCAAACGATTTGGAATTCCATAGTAGAAAGAATTCAGTGTGCTTTCTGAATATTGAGTGGTTGGGGCACTGCGGACACCGTGCTTTCCTTTCACGATTCCCGAAAACGAATGCATTATTGTCCTTGTCTGAATCCATTGATGAACTTTAAAAAAAATTAGATAGCTCTCCAATTTTTTCCCATCCCTGACTTCGCGTGAACGACCCTGCTTCCTGAGGGACAACGGTGGTCATGAAATTGGCTTACATACAGTCAGCTGATAGAATCGGAGCCTGTAAGTACATTCTACGATTTCTGGTCCCCAGAGAGACTTGGAAAACCCATTCAGCAGGGACTGTGCAGCGCGAGATAGGGACAAGAAAACCGACATGGAAATTGTCACCGGACAGGACGTCTTAAAACAGCCTTAAATTTCGATTTGCTTCGAGGCGGGTGTCGGGAACCTTAAAGCCGAATCGCTACTTTGGATTGCTCTCGAAAATGGAAGATCGGTCCTCTAGAAAATGCAAAAGCAGAATGAAGTTATTTTATTGGTTCAATTTCACGGCGTAACACCCCGTCCTCGTCCAAGGTCTTCGCTACATTTCATCTTTACGAGAACCCGAGATGACAGCCGTTGTCTTGCCAAGTCGTCGGCGCGACTCTCTCCGAAGTGAATGGGACTGCTCGATCTGCGCCTCGGCTTAGAAGCTCTCGACGGCGCTTTCGGAAAACGACTTAAAAAGGCGGCTGTCATCGGGTACATTCAAATTTCCCCCTCCCCCTTTCCTTCTTCCTTTACATCGAAGTGTTGGCGGCTTCCGTATTAATTGCTTCCTTCCCAGTCTCTAGCGGAAACCTAACTTTAACTGCGGAAGAATTGTGCCTGGAGAGAAGCGATGGGATAACGTGTTACAGTTTGAAGGTGACTTGCATTTCTATTTCTGACTAACCTCTCCATTTCTATATGTAACCACACTCTGACTCGGTAATCTGTGGAGCAAGGAAGCGCATAACGATAGAGAAGGAGAGAAAGCGAGTGGACGGAGCAATGCGACGCTGGAAACTGCTGGTAGCTGAAGCCGCGTTTCTCCCTGCATGTGCTTACTTGTCCTCTCACGCGTTCATTGGTCGAACCCTCTCAACTCACTACTTGCGCATGCTTGTTTTCGCTCGCTCGCTCCAGAGATTCGCGGTGTAGCTTGTCAATGGTTCCTCCTATGTAGCATGAACATTGAAAATAGGAGTCTTTACGGGGACGCGAACCCCAGACCGCACGCACCAACGCTAGCCGTGAGAAAAACAGAAGTGTTGTGTTTCCTTTTTGGAGGGGACGAGAAAATAAAGATATTTTCAGATATTAGTGACAGCATGAGCTCATAAGTTGATGAGAAGTAATATATTTTCTCGGGCCCTTGAAGACGATGTTAATCATAACAGCAGTCTATTTCCTATCGGTTAGAAACAGAACGTTATTTTGTTTAGCATTTTTTTTCACCATTTTTGAGTTATTGGTGATTGCTCAACATTTTTGCAGATTTTTAATGCATTTTCTTTAAGAATTTCTAACTGGATCTTGCTCCTTGACGTTCGTTTACGGCACGTAAGTCACGTATACTTATCCCAAAATCAACCAACATAAATTCACTCCTTCTGTCTCTCTCTTAATGCTCACCCCTCCCCCCAAACACACACGGAAACAGAGATGGAGCAGGCGTCTTATTGGTGTCTGGTTGCAGATAACGACACGGATAGGAAGAAATCGAAAACTTTACATTGCAGGAAGCTACAAATAAAAAGCACAATAGCAAATAATTAGTTTTCCCTCTATACATCAATTGTTTAAACTACCAAACATCTATAGCCTATGTGTGGAATTTATGACACTTTGTCATTCACGAAACATTCTAGTTCAGACCTAATTTTACAGGTCATTTGTGGAGGCAATTTAAATATAAAATTTTTAGCCCTGGCGTGTTCTTCTCTGTGTTAGGAAAGTGTTCCTAGCATTAAGACCCCTTAAATCCTGGTGGGTCCTATCATTTTTAATTTCAAATCCTTTCAAAAAAAAAATTAAAAAATGATATTCCAAACTTTGAAAAAATACATCTGTTTATAAAATTCTAGTCTAGGCACCGTAAGCCTATTTTCTATCACAAATATGAATAGGACGGGAGAAGTATACCACACGAATATTAATCTCAATGCTCTGTAAGAAATGTAATTTTTTCAGAATGTGGAATATCATTGTGATTTCCCATTCCCATGGTCGTCTGGAAAGGGGGCATGGCTCTTTTTCTGGAAAGCAAATGTGCCAATGGAAAATAGTGTATTTCACACCTATAATTTCTGTGACAGCACTTTGTATTAATTATTATAAGGAACGGAGTAGTGGAAATATCTTGCTTGCCTCTCCCTGGAAAAAGTCTATACTCTGTCCCGGGTATCTCTGGAGCAAGCGAACGAAAACAAGTCTCTGCGCAAGTAGTGACGCGAGTCGGCTCCACCAATGAACACGTGAGAGGGAATGGGGTTGCGTGGAGGGGAAAACTGACTACGGTTACCAGCCTTTGCAGCAGTGTGCACTTCTTCGCTCTGCCCACTCGATTCCCCTCCCTTCTCACCGCTATGCGCGGCCTTGCTCCAGAGATAGGCAGAGTATAGACGGATCACTTGTGGAAAAAAATTACTGTTCGAAAGAATTGGAAAAGCTGCTGGTCGACCAGATTCCATGCACTCTAATTACGCCATCAGCGATAGGGTTAAAGTCACAAAAGTGTGGAAAAGTACGGAGAGTGAAGCCGGAAATTTATTTCAGCGGAAAAATATGACATCGCATCCATCGTTCGGAAAGAAAATATCCCAGTACCAGAAATCCGAAAATTTATGCCATTCAATAAGAGGAGGAGGGCATTTCGCAAACTCATGATGCGATTCGAAATCGATTTCCTCCCGGATCTGCGCTTTCCCCGCTCCTACAGCAAGTAAAGCTACGGTAATGGCCTCGGAAGCCGGGTACTTAATCAAATACTTGGACATTTTGCGGTGGCGCCATCTATCAGAATAATCACCGGTTCCGCTTTAAAATATTGCCATCGGTTGGGCTATTTATCTGGGCTGCAACAGCGATCGGCCGATTGGTCTTTGTAGATGGCGCTGGTGTCGGTCGCCGTGCACTTCATTTGCAGCGACTGGTCTCGTGTTCCGATAGGTCGTTAACTGTAATTTACAGGGGGTTAATAGAATACATAGTGACCCCCGAAACTAACCAGTTTATTGTCACGCCAACCCAAGTCATTAGGTTTCCGGAGAGCCTAATTGTTACGCGTTCTTTCCTTTGGAGCTCGATGGTCCAGGTTCGATTCCTAGCACGATTGAGAGTTTCGGTGGTGGCCCAGTGTCTGAAGACATTCGGATGGCAAATTCAATATCTCAAAAAAGCAGAAATGTCGTCATCCGTGGTGGTGGGGTCATATATATTGTCCTAGCCCTGGTCAACATAGTGACAAATCAGCGTCCCATCATCCATTTCATCGTTTCATCACTCTTCTTCATCTTCCTGATTAACCCAATACGTAGAAAAGTGACGTAAAATTATACTGAAATAGAAAGAAGAGAGAACTGCACAAAAATGCACAAAAGAATCGGCCATCCTAAACCAAATGAAACCCCGAGTTTCAAGTCTAGTCTTAAAATCAATTATAAAGATTTCCTTGTCTGTCATGTGGTGTATTTGTTGAGCTGCAATCCAATCTTAGCGTTGTCGCGGGCAAATCCAGGTAAAAAGAGAGACATTTTACATATGTGTGACCCAACAAAAAGCTACTGGTAGTTTGAAAGATGGCGTTTTCAAATAAGTAAACTTGCCTCTCAAAGTAACGCGTCTGCCATCAATACAATTGATAGCAGCTGAATTGCATTCTGAGTTTCACACCAAAACAAAAAAGTAACAGCTGTGTGTAGATAACAGACAACGTACTCTACTACAAATGAGAACAACACATCCCGCGTTCGATGGTGGAGGCACATAGTGGTTCGGATCCCACTTTAAACAGTAGGTCCAGTCACGATTAGCCTCTCTATGCATAAAGTGGACTTTAAAAGGAATTCATAACACGCTCCAAACGCTGTCAATCTTTATTTTTTAAAGATTTCTCGAGTTATCATTCTGATAAGATACTATGCTGGGCCTTAGAGGTGCAGTGGCCCACGGGAACCAAACACGGGCCTACTATTAGTCAGCCATATTCTCCGATATTTCGAAATGAAATGGCTTTTAGTCCACACAAACATTACATACATGCCTGTGCACATATTTAGAACAGTTTACGACAGTGATCGAAGTAATTAAGGGTTAAAGCGACGTGCATTTTAAAGTTTAATGTGAGCTAGAGCTGAAGTAATTGCACGTAAGTAACAAAAAGCGCCAAAAATGTGTCGTGGTGAGTGCGTTGAAAGAAACATTGAAATTTAATGCAAATTTAAAACTGTTTATGTTGCAACTACGAGATGAGCTTTGCTGCGACTGGGGACGTTATGACGTGAGGGAAATGGTGATTCGTTTCCACACTCACGGAAGGTGGAAGAGAACGTTTCAGTTATATACAATTTAATCCTCAGGGGAAAAAGGTATAAACATAAAACTAAGTGCATTGTTTGTATTCTACCATCCATTAGCAAGTTGACTTAATTACATAGAATGTTATGGATGCAAGTTGCCCTGGTATTTTGTGCAAGTTCCAGCTATGCAGCAAGAAACTGTGTCGTCCTAATTGCGAACACTTGTGGCCTGAACAGGAATATACTCGAAGGACTATG
The DNA here is from genome assembly GCF_977018435.1 of Lepisma saccharinum. NCBI lineage: Eukaryota > Metazoa > Arthropoda > Insecta > Zygentoma > Lepismatidae > Lepisma > Lepisma saccharinum. The sequence continues at coordinate 148,951,271 of NC_139229.1, read as the reverse complement.
TCCTAATCGCGAACACATTTTTCTGCCTTGGGACCTACTACTTTCCCTCATACTTCCCGAGTCTATTTAACGTTTTTTTAAAGGGACTCAGTTCCAGACTTGAGACTGGTTAGTGTTTTGTTGGATCATAGAAAATTCGACATGATTAAATTAGTCGCCAAAGTGTATGTAATTTAATACAAAAATGTGGTTTATTTGTTATAGGAATACGTACTGCACGCTTCTTAACTAAAAAGAGCTTCTTCATATACTTTACTTTACCTAAATTTCAATTTCAAATTTCAAAATATTTAGGAATACCACCAAACTCTTTATACTTGTTATTGCTCCTCGCCAAAAAACAAAAACACATTTCTTTCTTCCGTTTTGCATCTTCTAGGATCATTTCCAACCCAAGAATCATGCCATTAGACTTCTCTGCCTCAGCCTTTAAGCTGGACTACCTAGCTCACTGTTGATTTTGCGGTTCCATCCCTCCACTACATTACTTGTCCGGTGCTTCCTGTTGAAGCAGTTTCACATCGCTTAAGGCACCAATGGGTTTTCGAGTCATTAACACACAAGAAAGCCAGATTACGTGGACAGACTGAAAGGATGAAAGGACCTTGGAGGGATTTACAAAGCAGAAGACCATAATAAGTCAATGAGGTTGCTATTGTTGTTAGTCAAACCAGCTGTCTCTGAGTCACTATCCTTATTTGATTTTGAAAACAGGTTTCTCAGTTTCATGTGTTCGCAATTACGACTTGAAATTATTTCCCACTTTTATATGTTCGCAATTAGGACAATTTAGGCATTGTTCCCAATTAGGACCGTTCCCAGTTAGGACACAACCGTGACAATCGGTTGCATTATTATTAAATATGGAGTTGTAATACGAGCAGAGAAAGTGGTCGAGCGGGTTGTGTTCGACTCACGATCTCGCAACCACAGATACGGAATCCTTACCTGGGGATGAATTAGCGATTAGCCAAGAAACGGAAGAGTTAGTTTCTTAGAGTTTCTTGTCTTAAGTACACTTTATGTACAGAACAGTTAATCGGGATGGGACCTACAGTTTAAAGTGGGATCCGAATCACTATGTGCCTCCACCGGTATCAAATCAGGGATCCTTGGAAGAAAAGCGACGCTAAATAACGAAAATAAAAATATGCACTTTTGCCTAATCGCAACAATGACAATGAATCAGTTTAGCTTAAATTGATGAAGGGGTTCTCATATCGAAATACTTCTACCCACACCGGGATTTGAACCCGGAACCTTCGCTACGGAGTCAATACCTGCCACACGCACACAACAATGCCGTACAAACCCTACATTTTTTTCGCTTGTAGAAGACATCAAGGCAAACAACTCCTCCCACCCCTTGCAGCCTCGTTCCACTCAACTGGGGCTCGAGAACCTGTATTATTTCCGGAATGTATGCAACCACATATAGCAGATCCACAATTTCCCCCGAAATTTATATTTTCGGCATTTCTGTAAAAGCTATAGTACGGTACAGTCAGACAATATGTTGCAGCAATATTGCGCTGGGCAACATAAAAAAACGAGACCTCTGGAACACCTTTCTAGCGATTCGCCGTGGCCGATTGTTGCCGTCCCCTCCTTCTAGCAGAATGGATACATCTCGTTTTCGGAACGTCGCTTCAGCTCGCGTACCTTGAATTCGGCGACGAGATACCGCCCTGGCATCGGCATCTCTCCCCTCCCCTCCGTCGTAACCCATCTTTATTGGTCCATAGAATGCTCGGGTCGCTCGTATCGCCCTCAGCAGAACCCACCGCCTGCAAATATATCTAGGGAGCGCGATCTGCGCCTACCTATCACAGTTTCTTTTGTTGTTGTTCTCATCATCTCCCCCTCCTCCGTCGCCAACGTTCCAATCTTTTCCTTTCATCCGTCCTCCTGTACGTTACGGTCTTTCTGTTTGATCTTCATAATAGATTCATTGCTCGTTATTCTTTCTCCTATCGACCAAAGGCGGGCCGAAGGCAAGTGCGCTTGCGTCGTCCTCTATCTTCTCGTTAACTTTCTACACAGAGATGACAAGAGGTCGTAATCGGCAAAGTTCTCTTTTGTAGGGAGCAGAAAGAAAAAAATGTGAGCTCACTAGACACGAAAATCCAACTCGAGAGATTCAACATAAAGATGTCTATGAGCTGATTCATCCTCAAGCACATCCTCTCTGCAATATTTACTTACGATACTTGATTCTCTGACGAATATATCCGTGAGGTAATACTCTGAGGGGGGAAAAAACGTAGAAAGTGTATAACGCAAAAAAAAAATCTGAGTCGTGCAATTTCTACGTCCGATCAGGTTGCGACTAACTTTCATGAACACGTGTGACAAATTAGGTACTGCCTACACTAGATGAAGCGTACAGGTTGGATTCTGGACAAAGATCCAGTGCCTCGAAACCTGTAAAAGTAAAAATTATAATATCCAAAATTAACCAACAAACCAAACAGATATTTAGTATCCTGCTACAATAAGGGCCAACTAACCAAGTTTGGACTATCCCTTTGAATGGAAATACGAAACTACTGACTCCCAATAAAGAGAGTGAATCTCTAACATATATGTGAAAAACTCGTATTCAGAGTTAATATGGCAACCAAATGTCTTTTCCAGGCTTTTGAATGGGTTGTACAAAATTCCCTCAAATTTCAACGATCCATTTGACTAGGTGATTGATTTCTGGGAATTTTATAGGATTTCTTGATCAGAACTCTGTATTTTATCTTGTAGATAAAATTCACCGAAATGCAAATTTGTTAAACCTCGAGCCGGTTTTGATTGAACAGCAAACCGTAAGTACTAGGCAAATCCAGATACCTGTTACGCGCGAATAAGGCCTTCCTGAGAAAGTTCCTGCTCTCCAAATATAGCCAAACAGTTATTGTTTAACTTACCTTCGAGCAGGATTCACTCTCCCGGAAACCAAGACTGCGTAATCAGGCATCAGACACAGAATGAATACAGATATTATATTTTTGAACTCTTTTAAAACAAACGTATGCAGGAGGAATTTTGTATTAGCCTACTGAAAGATAAGTTCTAAATTTAGTTTGGTATATGAGTATTAATGATAATTAGCCGCTCAAAATTAATATATTGTCCTTTACAGTGAATTTCAATCAACATTCTACATTTCCTGTTTCTAAACTGCTCTTTAAGTATTGTTCTTGCTGCCATCTGTTGGTCAATTTAGGTAACGCTATTCCTCGTTCCCCATTAGATCCCATTCCGGAAATAAATTAATTTATTCGAATTGTCCCGCAAGATACATGCGGAAGCACTCGTAAAGTGAGGGTCTTCCACTTCGGCAAATGAAAGAGAGCAAAGCTCGCCCCTTCCTCAAGGGGAGGTGCTTTATTTCCCTCATACACGCACGTGCGCCCCCATCCGCAGTCCTCACAAAGGGAGCTTCGCGCATCGCCTTCAACAGCGATCGATAGGAAGGCCCCATTCATCCATACGGAATGAGAGCGACAACCAAATATTTAATGTTAGCCAGATGCGCTGGAAGTCTGAGAAAAGGTCATGCACCTGAGCGGTAATGGATACGGAGATGCCTGCATTTCAAGGATGATTCTGTCAAACGTAGTGAAATGGCAGTTACTGGAGTATTACAGTGATCAATATTCATCTGCTACTCTTCTTCAGGTTTGCTGGAATGGATATAATGAAGTCTACGGGACATCATGTCTGCAAGTCATTATGAAGTCTGATGCAATCGAGTGATTATTGACCAATTTGCTAATGAAACAGTTGTTTTAGACGCTATAAAACAAAAAAACGTCATCGACCTGAAGGCGATCTAGTAGTGGCAGCTTCTTCCATTTTAGCGCGAGTTGCCATTTTACAAGGGTTTATGATTTACGCCTATTTTATAAAATCCAGCTCCCTAAAGGTGCTTCTGAAGAAGTTATTCGAACAGGTATATCAGCTTATTTATAAGCTTTATCTAGGTTAATGAAATGATTGAAAGAAACATCATATCAGGTATGGTTGTCGCCAGAAATTCTGGTAGGTATAAAAACACGAATAATAGAAATAATAATAATTAAATCACAATTGCTGGTACAAATTAATAAAAATAAATTATTATTTTATGGTCACTTTTATGTTCATTACTATTTTATCATTGGGAAAACATTTTTATTCAATTCATCAAGTGTGTGAATATCCGCAACAACGGGTTTTCTTTATTTTCCACATTCAATACCGTTAATCTACTTAAATGCGTGGTTATTCTATTTTGTTGCTAACTTTTACACACCTCGTTCAAGAAAAATACTTTGAAGTTAAGGGCAATTTTATTCATGCATACTGTGTGATCTCTCACGTAAGAATTCTCATTTTTGGAATTTTCAAACTTCTGGAAGCTTGGATCAAATGGCAAACTGACAGAATATGAAAACATGAAGGTATGACTTGATTCCTGCATTGTACTCGCAATATTTCGACATAACTGTTCTTTCCTTTAGTTATTCAGATGAAATATTAGCTAAACTTTATTTCTGATGGACTGATTTATTCTACTTCGCTTTCCTGCTACTTTTGGCTAATGGCGAAGATAAGGATGAAAGATTGTGAAATTGGCGAAAGGACAATCACACCCACCCACATGGACAGAACACAAGTTAGACAGATAATTATTCTGGCTGAGAGTCCAGACGTCAGAGCATCATTATTCTACAAAATACAGAGGGTACTGCATGGAAGTGAGGTCGACATTTGGGTGTCTTCCAGAAAAAGGTCACCGCTTGCACCTTGGACACATGAGTGTTAGAACCACCATCCTCGAGGCCACTTGTCTCCCTTGTCCCCTGCCCTGTGAAGTATTAATTTCCTAACCTCTCTGCGAGTAATTTTAAAGATTAATGATATCCGAATATGGGTAATTATCATACTGTGAACCCAACCAATCTCTGCGAGTAATTCCAAAACAAAAGAAACATTTAATCGACACCTCGCATAACCTTTTAAATATATTCCAAATACAATCCTTACCTCCCACCAAGATTGCAAAAATGTCTGCAATCTGAAAAGTCTTCCTTAGAACATTTTAAAGAATATTATTAGATGACTACAAATTACACCATACATCCTTCGTTTTTATGGCTGGTTATTAAATAAAACATAAATATAGTACTACATAATAATAAATGTGTAATTTATGGACTGTATTTGCATTACAGCTTTTCTTTAGGCAGCAACTTAAGATCTGTAGAATTCCTTATGTATTTTGTATGTTTTTACGTATTTTACACGTTGGAATATTGGCACAATTGAGATAGATGATAATGGGTTGAAACTACGTACCTAGGAGAATGTCAAATATATTTTCTTTTTCTTCTCCTTAGTCTTGTGATAAAACAAATTGACTCTTGCAATGTGAATCAATTGTAATTTTATTGAACAAGTGCATAAAAGTATTTTACAACCTTTTAAGAGCGACTTATGTAATTAGAAGAATATGTTCCTGTTTGAAGAACTGACTATGCAACTCTATCTTCTCTTCAGTAGGATATGAACTATTAATTATCCTCTTCGGGTCCCACGTGTCGTATACGACACAAAAAATTAACGTTTTATAACTCGTAACAGCTCCACTGTGTCTTGGAATTCAGAAACACAAGTAGTTCTGTCGTCACTCCTAGATGTCAGGAGCAGCCGGAAAATGTTTTGTCTAAGTTCCAGCAGTTCTAGCGGGAAACTTTCACTATTCTTTGTCATAGTGTGTGCTGGACAGTGGGAAATCATGGCGCGCTATTGTAAGTATTTTTTTCTATTTTCTAATAAACTAGTTAGGCAATTTCTGTTAGTGAAACTTTGTTCTTGAAAGATCATAGAAAGAATTGAGCTGATTTACATTTTTTGCAATTATTTGGTTTGACCGTTATGATGTCTGCATTTTGCATGTGTCCTATATGACACAGTGGTTCCTAATGTATAGAAATTTCCAAATATCCAAAAACATTCTGATGTATACATAAATAATATAGATACACGAAAGAATTCTTGCTACACAAATTAATGAAAGACTGATGATTGAAATGACTTATTGTAACTTTTATGCCAACAACACAAATAAAATGCATTAAAAATTGTACATCAAAGTCAAGATTTGGTCTATTTGTAGTAGAATGCATTTCACTTTGAAGGGATATAGGGTTTTGGAGTGAGGCTCTAGATAATCGTAATTTGAGCAGAAGAAGTGATTTGATTTCGTTATTTTTAGGGCTGTGCGGATACCACTTTGACCGATACCAATGCCGATACTCTTACCGATATCCACCGATACCGATACTTGAAAATTTCGATTATTTAAATTTGTTCAAAATATTGATGAATATTGATGTGTACATTTTCTTCTCCAATTATATGCATCAATTTATAAAGTAATTTGTCTTAGAATATTCAAGAATTCCATGACAATATTAAAATGCATATTATGTAATCACAAAATATAGTATTTCGTGCAAAATTGGTGCGAGACAGAAAGAAAGTTTGGAATCTGCATAATTCCCAGGATAATTAGACTCCGCGAAAGTGTTGCGTGGCATTTTTAGGGACCTCATTAGACCTAAATCCCGGACAAGTATCGGCTGGTATCGGTAGATGAATTCCAACCGATACTTTCCGATACCGATACATCGGCATCGGTATCAGCTCAGCCCTAGTTATTTTACTTCGCTTTTCTCCACTCCTCTAATCATGGGATTAGGATAACTGATGATACGACAACACTTATGAAGGGACTCGTGCCGAAAAAAGACCCATGCCCGATCACAGATTCGAGCCCAGAACCCCTGGCATCCTATCGTGACATAGTACTTTATATTCATTTTCAAATTCAAATTTTGAAAGTTTTTTGCTTGTCTGACTACATTCCTTTAGGGGGATACTTACAATACTTTTTTTTTCCAGTGAACCCAGATGACATTGTCCGAGAAATTGAACTTGATGGAAATATTTCCGATATTGAGGGCTTCGAAAGTGACGATTCTAACGGGACTGGTTTTCCTATAGAACAAATGAGTGACTGTTGTTCATCAGAAGGTGAACCATCGGATGATGATACGTCAACATCAAATCTAGAAAACAGTCAAGGCAGTCAGAGGGTTCTACCGTGGCGACATACAGATAACTTTGAACCTTTACCGGCGTCTCCTACATTTGAGGAGGAAGTATGGATTGGCAGTGAAAGAGACGTAAATGAATATTTTTCAAAATATATTCCAGACAGTGTTTTTGAACTTATGTCCTCTTGCACAAATCAAGTGAGTATTTCACGCTTAGGCAAGTCACTAAACACGACACCGCAAGAAATGAAAATTTTCTTCGGTTTATCGATTGCTATGTCCTATTTGGGTTACCCAAGAATTAAAATGTATTGGGCTTCGGTCAGCAGGGTGCCTAGTATTGCTGACAAAATGTCTAGAAAACGTTTCTTTTCTATCAGATCTAATTTGAAGATCGTTGTTGATGAAGATGTGACAGAAGATGTGAAATGCTGTGACAAATACTGGAAAGTTCGGCCTCTGATTAGAACCATACACGAGGGTTGTATGAAAAATCCAAGAACAGTAAAGGTTTCCATTGATGAACAAATGATCCCTTTCTGGGGTCAAACAAGAATGAGACAGTACATACGAGGAAAACCAAATCCGGTGGGCCTGAAGAACTTTGTGGCTGCTTCACCAGATGGTCTACCTCTCGATTTTTTCCTGTATGAAGGAAAAGGAGATACTATCATTGATGGTTATGATTTTCTTGACATTGGTGGGAAAGTGGTGATGCGGTTGTCAAGATCACTCCCTCCTGGATGTCACATATACATGGATCGATATTTCACATCTGTTGTACTCTTAGACTGCTTACACGCTGACCGTCAGTGCCAAGGAACAGGAACCATCCAAGCAAGTAGAGTTCCTAAGGAAGCCAAAATGAAAGCAGACAGTGACATGAAACGAAGTGGACGTGGTTCAATGGATCAGTCTGTGCGTGGTGATGGTCAAATTGCAGTTGTGAAGTGGTTTGATAATAAACCTGTAACTTTAGTTTCATCCACTGAGGGCAAAATGCCCACAAGTGAATGTCGCCGTTGGTGTAAGAAGAGGAAGGAGTTTATTAGTGTTATGAGACCTCAAAACGTTCTTCAATACAATGAGAATATGGGGGGCATTGACTTCCTCGATAGAGTGATATCGATGTACAGGATGAAGTACAAAACACGAAAGTGGACTGTACGTGTAATAATTCATTTCTTTGACTTCGTGTGTGCTGCATGTTGGATTGAATACCGAAGAGATTCAGCAGCATTGAAGAAGAAAAGCCGAGATATAATGGACTACTTGGATTTCAAAAATGCAGTATCTGAGTGGTTACTTCATTCTGGAGAATCTACAGAGTCAGGGGATGAGTTTTTGCCAAATACATCAAAGAAGAGGAAAATATCAGTGCCACACCCAAGTACACCAAAGCGGAAGAATGGAGCACAACACATGCCAGAAATTGTAGTGGATGGAAAGAACCATAGATGCCGTATGCCTGGTTGTAACAGTGTAAGAGCAAGAGTGACCTGCAGTAAGTGTAAAATTAATTTATGCCTTGTTGCAAACCGAAATTGCTTCAAACTTTACCATGAACTGTAAAATTAGCAAAAAAAAAAAGATGTATTTAAAAACTGGACACATTATAATGTACCATCAGATTTAGTTTAAAAATTTGTTACTCACATATATAATTGTGTATACAAATTCTGTAAAAAAAAATTGCAACATAGAGAACCAATGTGTCATATATGACACACGCCTTTTTATAAAAAGTAATGTTGAAAATAAAGAAATTCATATTCTTTTGGTGTTAACAAAGGTAAATAAACAACATACATAAAAATATCCCCAAAAAAGTTATTTTTTCTGTGAGTGGTTCCGAAGAGGTTATACCTCTGCATTAAGAATATGCGAGTCAAGTGTTACATTGACATCAATTAGAAATCACTTATTTACAAAACTAAAGAGAAACTTGCAGTTTAGTTGATATTTCAAAAGAGTGTCATAATATTTATCTGCATCCAGGATCTTTTTCACGTTCGATACCCGGTGGGGGCACATAGTGATTCGGATCACTCTTTAAACTGTAGCCCCAGTCCCGATTAGCCTATTTGTGCATAAAGTTAACTTAAAACAAAAAGAACCTCAAACTCAAGTATTGTTGATAGTGACACAGTGCACTGTGGGAGTGATTTTCTTCGTATAAATATTACTTGTAAGTACATGCTAGAAATATTCTCCTAGATCCACTAACGACTCTAAGTATAATGTTACCTGGGGATATTCCCAAAGAGTTGAATCTGCACTGCGGAGATTAAGGGGGAAAAATATTTCAATTCCTCTCCTCTACACGGCCGGTGAAAAGGGTTAACCAAGCGGGGCCGACCACGTGATGAATTCCTGATGCCTCACCTGTTGAACGGTGCCATGATACTTAGCTGCTGCTGAATACTTTACTCGTTGCAGGAGATGAGAGCTTAATTTATTAAAATCTGCAGATGCAGGGTTTTCAGAGAAACTCCCCCCCCCTCTCTCTCTCTCTCTCTCTCTCCCTCCCTCCCCCCTGCGTGTCTGCTTTTCACTCTCGTTGTAACCATTTGTTGTAACCTATCTCTGACGGCAACTCTCCTTGTCTTTCTATATTCTCTCTCTCTCTCTCTCTCTCTCTCTCTCTCTCTCTCTCTCTCTCTCTCTCTCTCTCTGCGTCTTTTTCCTTTCCTCTCTCAGTCTATTTTTTCTATATTGAGCTCTAGGGATATTCTATGTTTCATGTAGATCGTTAGATACAATTGCACGCATACACAACCGAGAGGAACTACATACACTGCCAGTGGACTGTAAACTCTTCTCGAGAAATCTTTAACAGAATCATCTCAAAATATTCAATCAGTGTCTTAGCAACCTAAGCCCCATCCCCCTATCACCACCACCAAGTAACAAGAGGTGTAAGACATCTATACTCTTTCCCAGTAGTCTGTGAAGCAAGCGAAAGAAAATAAGTCCTCATCTCGACTGTAGCTACCAGCTGTTTGCAGCAGCACTCGGTTTCTCCCCTTCATTGTAGTTATGCGTGGCCTTCATCCAAAGATTCCTGGGAGAGACTGCATATTCTGTGTATGTTCGTGTGGGAACACACTACTGAATACTCATACACCGATACTTGGTACAGGACAGACGACAAATGGGTTTATTAATCGAGACTGAGGCAAGACAGATCTCGCTTCATCTCGATCCCTATTTGAAACAATACATCGTCAAGATTAATTTAAATGGGGATCGCGCCTTCACTTTTACGTTTAAGAAGCCAATCACCACAGAGAAGTCATATAAAATGTAAAATAATCGTACAATGAACGTATCAGTTTCCTTAAAAAAGGCCGGCCACACGGCACGAGATACGGTCGTTAAGACAGCGCTCAGCTCTACTGGTATTTCGAGTTTGAATTTGATTTGATTTTTTGTTATTTAGCGTTACTTTTGTGACAATGAGGATGAGTGACGATATGATGAAATTGATGGAGGTACAATAACAAAGAAAACCCATATCCAGACCATTGGGACAATCGCCGCATATACGAAGAAATATTGGATGTCGCTCAACTCATTGTAATCCAAGATTGATTGGTTTGTTGCTTTAAGTCCACTATGCACAGAAAAGCAAACCGAGACTGGACTTCCAGTTTAAAGTGGGATCCGAACCACTGTGTCATGTGCCTCCACCGGGTATCGAACACAGGACCCCTTGATTACAAGGCAGATTTGTGCTCCAAGGATGGTACTACTTAAATAGTTATAATTTAATTGTTAACATTTCTTTACTGCTAATCAAAATTTAAAATTATAACCATTAACATTTTATATACAAAGTCCTCCTCCGTAGTCGAGCGGGTTAAGGCGTTCACTCGTCTTGAGATCGTTCGCTGCGGGACGGCGTAGGTTCGAATCCGGCTCTGGTCGGAAATTATTCGGCCTACGTATAGGGCCGGTGGCAACCCACCATCGTGAGGAAATTGGGGAGCTCCGAGTGAGTGAGCGTAATCCGGTCGAGAAGACCTACTATAACGGCTGGGGATACGTCGGGCTGACCCCCCGACTATTCCAATACTGGTTGAAGATCTCCACGCTTAGAGGTGACGAAAGAAAGTGTGGGAGGGAGACCGGCAGTCGGTAGGTATGCCTAGGCCCTTCATGGGCTGTTGCGCAACGGATTATTATTATTTTCTATACAAACAGTTTGGATATTACTAGCTTGACACACATAAATTATATTAATAATGACAATATGAATTATCCATTTAACTTTTTAGAAAGTTAACTCCATTTAAGTCTTTAAAAAAACTATTTGTGTGTGTTTGCGTGTGTGTGTGTGTGACATTTATTGAACTTCCAAAATCCAACTGTAGTGTCTTGACCAATCTTGAGATGATTCGTATTTTATAACACAAGTAATACAAAATGTTTATTAAACCAAAAGAAGGCGTTTGGACTGGTTAAACCATTTCCTTTTAGACAGCCGTGTGAGAAACTCCTGTTATCGTAGCGCGCTATGCTAACCACTTCGCTACGGAGGTCGGAATTTCAAGTTTTCAGCAGCTCTGCGAAGCAAGAGTGGGATTAGGAACAGTGGCGGCCAACCTCCGCACAAATATATATCTCCAGCACGGAAACGCCGATCCGTAAGCCCGCGTAATGGTTTGTTAATGAGAACACAGGACTTGCTCCATTCGAGACGCCAGCCATGCAACACGGTTCCTCGCCCACTCACCACTTGGACTTGGCGAGACGGAAACACGTCCTCGACCTTAAGACAGGAAAGGGGACGGGGGAAGCATTGTTTCGTTTGGCCGAAAGAATCGAAACTGAACGTGAGCTGCTTGGTGAGCGCCCTGCTTGGGACCACGTCCCAAACCAAGAGGTCTCCACTGTCGCAACGAAAAACAACGCGTCAATTTAATTTCTACACCATCAAGGTTCAGAAAACGAACCCGAACTTCTTTTTATAAAAAAAAAAAAAAAAAAAAAAAAAACAATCAGATACTGCAGTATTAAAACGCAATCCAAGCAGCAGCCTCTAGAGCTGAAGCAATCCCCTCTCTACAGCTGAATCTTTTCATTCCACAGTATTTCCTAACTTTGTTGCCAGAAAATACTCTATTCGCTACAGAACAATGAATTAGTTGCATCTAAAATTAAAGTAAACTCCATGCTCAACAGCCCTCTAAGGGACAAGGCCTGCCAGAGCAGTTTTCTTCATTGGGTGACACGTGGTCAGCGCATCGAGTCCCATCCCCGCTATTCTCTGGCTTTTGAGACCCGCTACTTCCTCTATCCAAGTATACGAGTATCCCCAATCGTCCTCAAGACGCAGGGTCAACGCCGAGATTTGTAGAGGAATTGAACCCGGAACCTGTCGCACCAAAGGTGAGAGCAATAACCGTTTGGGTACGCGGGAGCCCCTAGTAGGATCTACACAATTATAAGTTTTACTTAATTCAAGGCTGGACAAAGTGGAGGAGGGTACGATTCCCCTCTACCCGAGACGTCCTCGTTTTTTTCCTAAAATGGAAGCTATATTAGAAACAATTATCATTACACTTGTAGAATTTATGTTAAGTAGATATTTTACAGAATCGTTGAATTATGTTCTTCAAAAATACCTATGTACTGAATATAAAAATGAGCGTCGAAAAGTTACCGGACATTAGGTGGGGTGATATAATGATAATAATGTGGTGAAAAATTACTGTTCATGTTCAGTAACCCGCAATAAAAATGCTATAACTCTATCCTGAAATACTCACTCCCTTGCGTGTATGCGTTGCCCAAGTCTACAGCGAATGTTGAACTTTCTACTGAAAACTTTCAACTACTTTCTAAGTTCGCTCACTGTCGTATAAACACAACGTCGCTCAGAGGAACGAGTAATTTCATATTCATTGCGCCACTCACTGTGCATAAATAAAGGGGTAACAAACATAAACTACATTTTCACAACGACATGACTCGTGGATGAACTGCAATACAGTAACGTACTACATATATATTGCTGTACTCTTTTATACACACACAAGAAACATGAAACGACGCAGGGGTCATGGGTTCGAATTCCAGCCTGAGCATTGGTGTTCTGTACGAATGTCCCATTCATCAATGTCATCATATCATCACTCATCCTCATATTCGCTACAAAAGTGTCAGAAAAGAGAAGTGAAATGAACCAAATGAATCAATCAACAAAAAACACGAAAAGGTGAAACTAATACTTGTGATATGTTTAGTGTGGGGAAATGGAAAACAGCAAAGGACAACTTCGCATGTTTTGGTGCTTATTCGACCTACCGAATAATCTTGCGACCCCTTACCGCCAAACATCGATAACGAACAAGGCCTCCGCAGATCATCCGCCTGACCCTGAACCATAGTCTCCAAGCACCATCCTCTCGAGACAAGAGCTTCGGAGAACGCCGCGTACCAAGAAATTCCTCGCAACCTCCTCGCAATTCATCACCAAACCTCCGAGAAACCATCCTTTATTCTCGCCGGATTCAAGGCGTGCAGCATTCTCCATGCCCCGGCTCTTCAGACCGCCATTATCGTGGTAACGAAGATTCGGTTTCGGACCCCCGTCCCACTTGAACCTCTCCTGGGGTAGGACGGTAACTTCTGAGAGAGGGGAAAAAAGAAAGAGGGGGAGACGCACAAATGAAGGCAATTTCTGCAGCCAGTATCGATCCTGGCCACTGGATGACTTATGATATGACCGGGAAAGCAAGGGAGGAACCGTCTTGCGAGCACAAGAAACTCTGCAAACGACGACCGATGCAAAACTCGTCGGTCGGAAGAGATCGTACTAATGAGGTAGGCCCACAAAGGCATCGAAAGATCTGCAACCGCAGATGCTGAATGTCAGATCGAACGCTCTTGCGCAACGTGAGATAATGAGCAATTCCTACCACCATTTGTTTAACTGAGATACCTTACAACTCCTCCCCCGATTTAACTTGGGCCTCTAAAACTCACACTAAACTCTAAAAATCAACTGAAAAACACACGGATGTGCACAAAGTAAGAAAATAACAAGAAATGAATTAGTAAACATATAAATATATCAACAGAGAAGAAACTCCTGAATAAGTAAACGAGGCAATAATAAAAACTAATATAAGAAAATGGAAACGCTGAACTAAGTTGAAACAAGGGAAATATACACATTTAGAAAAGTTAGCTCAAAAAGCATTCGATCGACTGAGAACATGCCGAAAATGTACAAGTGACTAATGGAAGATTGATTTGGTTTATATTACTTCGTTTTTCTGCCGCTTTTGGCTAATCGTGAAGATGAGAATGACTGATGACATGATGAAACTGAGGAGACACAAAGAACATCCACGCCTACTATCCATGACAAAAATATTGAGCCCTCGGTTTACGCGCTTGTAAAATTGTACCCCGTGGGAGGAAAAAAGTCAAATATACCTCATTGGAAAGCTTCAAGTATCTACTTTTTAATACGCGTTATTATTCTTAACTTTGTTTTCTTGCTATAATGAAAAAATCAATGAAAAGTGTAGTTTCTTCTTCTAATTTTCACGAACGGGGAACTTAACACCATACAGTTATAATCGACTGTACATATAATCTTGAGATTTTGTGTACTTGAAGTTTGATTATTTTTGCACCTGAGTAGAAAAAATCAAATGCATATTTTTACTAGATACTTCAAAAATTGACATTTTAAGGAAATGCATAATTACAAATTCAATGAAATTGAAAAAAAAAACTGTTCATATAACGCATCTGATCAAATTTCAGAAGTTTGGCATGTGTACATCAAATATGGTTCCAGATATTAATTATTCTTTCGCACTCGCAATATGGTAAACGGGTGCATGACGTATGGCGGAGTGCGGCCAATCTCAGACTCCGTGGGTAGCAGGCGACTTCCACAGCGTTGCCGCTTCACTGCGAGAGTCGCGCAAGTGCGTTCCTTCGAAACGATCCAAAGTATTGTAGCAGCATAAAATAATGAATGAAATATTTATCATATTCTAAATGGAGTACTACTATACTGCAGGTTTTTTTCCCCATTTTTTCTAGCTTTTATCTTCATATTAACATCGTCTCCTTCGGTACCCCGCGAAGGTACATGGTGGTTCTGATCAAACTTTAAACTGTAAGTCCAGTTCCGATTAGCCCACCTGGGCATAAAGTGGACTTAAAGAGAACATCATTTTCCCAGTATTATTATATGTCGCACATTTAAACAGATATATTGAGTAAAACGATGTTCGATGAGGACGATTTTAATGAAGAGATTAAGTCTTCTCTATATACAATAATAACGCACCTGCTGTGTATAGAGATTTTCATTTTCATTTTCATTTTCATGCAACAAAAAATTCACTTCACAGAACCTCCATCACTCAAAACAGTGCGTACGAACAAACACGCGAACATGTGAGAGACCGACTGCCTGGATAGAATGCACGTAAGAATTACTATTGCTATGTGGGCGTTTCCTATTCATGGCAGGAAGGTAAACACAGAGGTCACAAAAGAAAATTTCGGCATCTCTACAATGCTTTCCTTTGCGCAACACATTGTTTCGGCTCATTTCCCGTGTCAAAGCTGCTTGGACGCGGAGTTTAAAGGGCAAGCGGCGACGCTTGGCAACGCTCTACATGAGTTCTTAGCAACGATGTTAATTGCGCTGGAACAGGTTGCCAAGAAAAACAATTCTCTGTTGTTTTCAATTCGCACAGTGTGCAAGAATGAGATATGGAAGTTTGATTCTAATTTCATTTTCATATAAATTTCATTACCACTGGGCTGACAATCTCCGAGATTGCAACATCATAATTAATAATTAATTGTGACTGTTCCACAGATGATAGTACCATTATATTTGGCTGAGATATTTCCACATAAACAAGGTTCAATCACAAAAAAAAAACATATTTTTACGACGGCTTTACACGAAGCTACACACAATTGAATTCGACTTATGCAATAAATACCCGAAAAAACTACACTTTTACGAACATGTTTGTCTGAATAGAAAACAGTCAGAGTTAAAATCACTTTGTCTTGCTTTTGTCTACAAGCAGGCACTTGTAGCTTTCCAACGAGGTATATTTTACTTTTTTCCTCCAATGGAGTACAATTTTACAAGCACGCAAACCAAGGGCTCAATATTTTTGTCACGGATAGTAGGCTGGGATTCGAACCCGAAACAACTGGCGTCGTATCGTGTTGTGCTAACCATGTCTCCACGGAGGTTGGAGAGAAATGGATTGCAGAAGATAATTAATACAATAACTGTCCTAACGAAAGTTCGATGAAGTGACGGCTACATTAAGTGAAATAACATGAAATAACAAATTTCAAGTCTTCAAACAATGTAAACGCTAAGCTAAATGGATTAGTGCCAAGAGAAGTAAAGTGGAAGACAGTCTCTCTAAAAAGAATGGACTGAAAGGAAAACAACACCACTAGAAGTAAAGAGAAAAGGGATGAACGATACACTATGTAGAATGAAAATTAGCATGATGCCAGGCACAATGGAAAAGAATACATAATAGACAATCGAAGTAGCAAAAAATAAGCACTAAAGTAAGTAATTTGCGAAGAAAACTAAACTGAGTGGACGGGAAGCAAATAAAAGCTAATGCAAGTAAAGTGGAAGGAAATAATCGATAACCTATGTGGAACGAAACAAAATCAACACAAAGGCAAGTACATTGGAAGAAACTGAACGTAACGTTAGAGATTCAAAGTTTGTTTTTAAGTCTACTTTACGCAGAGAACGCAATGTTAAATTACCTGCGAGTGAACTGAAAAGAAACAAGCAGCAAACCATACAAAGCGGAAGAGATTAAACGACGAACTAAGTGAAATAAAAGGATAAAACGAATCGAACTGAAAGGAAATGGGGCCAAGAGAAGAGCCAGACGGAATAAATGCCTAACGAAAGAGAGCGAAAATGGAATGAATGCATAAGGAAAGGGAATGAAAGATAAAACCGATGAGAAAATCGGAGACTTACGATAACATAAACAAGTACGAAAGTGAAACGGGAGAAGAAGGATTCAGGAAAAACGCTAAGTTCTGTTTCGGCAAGGTATCTCGTGAATGTTTTGAGAAAAAAAATGACGGGATGGTTCTAGGAAGAGCAAGATTCAAGACGCAGCAACATAATAGCAAAGAAAACATCGCAAATGGAACGTGCAGCAATGTGCACCATGGCACTGGAAATCGACGTACGTGTCACAACAAAGGTTCCGCCTCGTCTCTTGCTATCTCCAGTGAACCTTCATAAATTCCAGCTTGATGATGCCTGAAAGCTATCTTTTTCTCTCCTTTTCTTCCAGATGCTTTATCTCATTTCCCTCCCTCTCTCTCTGTCTTTTTTTTAATTTTCAACTCGAATTCATCGTCGGAGCAGTGGAAGGAGGAGAAGTGAGTAACGTTATGCCGGTCCGAATACTAGCTATGTTTCTCAGGAGCAGAATTACGACCTTTCCCAGACCTCTTTTGGGAAGCAATGAGAACAATGCAACGGTTTCAATTTGCGCATAGTTGGGGAGGGAGGGACGGGGGGAGAGGTGGGGGCTTTCATTACGTGTCTTTTCCTTGGAATGGAGCTAACGCTGTCATTCTCTCTAGATGAGCGCACGCCGTCTGGAATTTCCCGTCGGACACAATTGTTCGCCTGGAATTAACGGCAAAAACATATGAGAGGACGGCCGCTCGTTTCTGTTAAAGCATACAGCTCCCGGAATCATCACGGACGTCCTCGTTGTAACCGAGGATAAAAAGATGTGGGCGGAGGGAGAAAGCGACAGACATGTTGCGGTCGCGAGGATATTTCCTCTCATCGTACACAGCTACTTTTTCGGAAATGGTTGTATGAAGTCACCATAGCTCCTGTGCAGCGGTTTTGCAAGGGTTACAATCGTTGTGTTTCTTATTATTTTAAATTGCCAAGACGAAACAAACTAATAGTTGTTTCTGTTGGCGAAATAAGCATCTATGTCTTTATTCTGTTGTATTCAATTTTCATTATTTTACGTTGCTTTTCTACATTGGGTTAATCATCGACGGCGATGGCCGACCACCGTGACGGAGTGGTTTTCACGGCGCGCTATGACGCCAGAGGTTCCGGGTTCTAATCACGGCCTGCACGTGGGTGTTCTTTCTGAGTGTCCCTTCACCATATAGTCGTCACCCATCCTAATCGTCGCGATTAACAAAAAAAAAAAGTGGCAGAAAAGGGCCAATAAATAACAAAGATCAAATCGAAATCTAAACGACAATGAGGTTCCCTTGGAAGATGGGCAAACAAAATGTCTGAACAGGATTCGGACTTGTGACCTCTGGTTTCGCAGCGGCCGGCGCGTGATTATTTGAAAACTCACCACAGTGTTTTTAGTAGCTACCATGATTAATTTCACACCATTTGTCTCAACAGGGCATACCGACTTTTTACGAGTGTCGAAAACAGTTTTCTGTCTAAAACCTACGCATATGACATTTAATGGAATTTTAGGTAACACTTTACACTCTCTAAACAATATACTCTAAAGAAAAACACGGTTTATAACTATTTTCAGCTTAAACTTTAACGTTATACATTTTCAAATAATATGCCAGTTTGTGTATAACTAGAACTATATATATATCTGTGAAATCTCTTTATCTGAAATGATAAAGAAACTTTTTATTTGTCAGTACAAAGATTTCAGTTCAAGGTCTTTCATTTTGCTTTGTGACATATGATGGTGACAACATTGCAGTCTTGTCACCTTGGTCGCCCTATTCACGTCTAAACTAGGTATCATATTTCAAACATGTTATTGTCTACAGGAGAACGCTTCTACGAAATTTATTTTTTTAAGATTCAAACACAGAGCACATGTCAAGAAAGGGCAAATGATGCAGGGCATATTGAACCGCATACATAAACGTTGTCTGCACTTCAAGATCGATGCCTAAAACATACTCCGGGACTTCACCACGAGATTCTCCGCAATATTCAGGAAATACTATCGCAGGCAATCATATTCGTTCACAGATACACTCTATAGGAACATAGAACATGCTCAGAATAGCTACGTACAGCCACAAAAAGCCAACGTTCTGATCTTCAGCAGGAAAACTGTAAAAATAGATAATGTGGCTGCTGAAGGCCGAAGGAAGAATTTTGGAAGGAAAAAAAAGAGCAGCATATCAACTGCTGCATTCCAGCCATATTGAAGGCCAAGGAAAGCTCATTCCTTCACTTCGGCAGCGAAATGCAATAAAATCAGGAAGACGGTAGCCATTAATCTGGAGGTAGCCAATTCCTTCCTCTTCTCCAGAAAATATCACCGACAGATCACGGACTACATGGGCGATTGGGGTAGACGGCCGCCGAGTGCGCATGCTCAGAGCGGAACGACCAGAAATGGCGGTGCTTCAGAGTCCGTAATGGCGGCCACTAATGTGATGAACAGAATAGGGTCATGGCCGGGTGCTAAACATCCCTTCTTGCTTCGGATGGTTCCTCTCATGGAATTCAATATTTCCCTCGCTGTAAACAGCGTCCACCTCAATGAAGAAGACGTCTCCCGTTCGAGATAAATTGAAAAGCTTTTTAGGTATTGGTTGCGGAGACCTTCGTGGTAGAAATCTGGGCCCTGGACCATGTGCATTTTCAGAAGTCCAACATACATATCGTTCAAAATGTTCTCGATAACGATAAACACCTTTTGCCAATTTACATCTTCTAAACTCTGTATTGATCATGGTTTAGGAGTTTATGAAACGGAACTCGAAAAACCAGTGTCAGGGTATCACTTCCGTTACAAAATTTTACATTTAAAGTACTGTCCAATGTTTAAGAGGGCAAAGCTTCCCAATTAAACAATTTTGTGACCACAATAACTGCCGAAAATTTATCCTTTCACATGTTATTTTTGGACGTGGTCGATATCTTCGAGTACTACTCCGATCCTGATTTTGAGCGAAATAGGGCATCGAGTTTCAAGATGAACGAAAATAACATTTTCCCAGTTAGATGCAGAAGACGGTATTGTACAAGATCTTTCAATCCTCTGCCTGGACTACATTTTCGAGAGTAAGGAGTGAACACTTGGGCTTCGATTTGGCAATACTTTTAAAATAAAGAGCGTAGTTTAAGAGGCAGTTGTGTTTTTTAAGTCCACTTTATGCACAGAAAGGCTAATTGGGACTGGACCTACAGCTCAAAGTGGTGTCGAACCCAAAACCTCCTGATTACAAGGCGACGATATTACCACTACGCCATCGGAGAGGCCTCAAGAGACAGTGTGACCCCAGTCGCAGCAGATTAAGAGTGGCACGATAATTGCCGTACATTTAAAGTGTTTGCAGGAGCTCGATATTTTAGAGAATTGGTGTTGGAGTTAAGCGAAATCGGTCAACGCGTTTTAAGGTAACTCTAGTTGGGGCAAAATATACGTATTGGTATGTGGCTGCTAGGAACGGTACCTATATCGAGAATGGCATTTAAATATCGAAACGACAACGAGACAGACCTGTGTAAAATACAGACGAAACGAGATTTAGCCCTCCTGTAGACTTTATCTAAACCAATTATGCGATGTATTCAGTCAGACATACCTACCTGATTATTTACAGATGTGTCATGCATTTTGTTCATTCAAATTGCAAAGTCAATCCATTTGCTCCACGATAATATTCCGTTCTTCGAGGGTTCGTAGCATCGAAACGAAGCGTCAAAAGATAAATTGGTTATTAAGAAAAGCAGTTTGCCTTAACGACTTCTATACGCTGTAACAGCTTGTGCATAGACACGCTGTAAATGTTGTATACATTACCAGACTGAAGACGAGACAAGGACCATAAATAAATCGAATCACCGCCAGGTCTCGTCTCATCTCGACATCATCCCTACAACTTGCCATGGAAAATTCACTAAATGCACGGGCGAGATTTTTATGTCTTCATAAGTGTGCAACCTAAGTGACATGAAAACCTTCGCCCAATTGTGTGTTCATTTCGGATATTCAGGACCAGTGGCTTGCCCATTGGAAAGACTGTTGAGGATCACGTCTAATACACGAAAAAAATACCACTTTCTTTAAAATTTATGGGCACATGTCTTCCTGCTTACTGTTGAATCTGCCAAAGCAATGAACATGTGATGGGGACCAGGCATTAGTACAAGGGTCGTTCAAGGTTGACCGGGACTTTTATTTTTGCAGAGGAAATGGGTAGCAGAAGAAACACCAAACTATGTCAGTTTTTCAAAGTATTCTCCGTGCGCGCCGAGGCACCGTTGCCATCGTTCTATTAGCTCCCGAATTCCTTTGGCGTAGAAATAACTTGGTTGTTGTCGTAGCCACTGGATGACATCGCTCCGCAGTGCTTCGCCTGTCGTGAATTTCTTCCCTCCCAGATGGTCTTTAAGGGGTGCAAACAAATGATAATCACTGTGGGCTAAATCCGGACTGTAGGGGGGATGGGGCAGAACTTCCCAGCGCATGTCGGCCAGAGTTGTTGTTGTCACATTGGCCGTGTGAGGGCGGGCATTGTCATGGAGAAGAATGACATTTCCAGACAACATCCCAGGTCTTTTCTTGCGAATGGACTTTCGTACAGCACCACTCAACAATGTGGAGTAATACTGGGCATTAATCGTGCTCCCTTTGTCAAGAAAATCCACATGGATAACGCCCTTCATGTCACAGAAGACACTTGCCATGATCTTTCTGTCCATGCGCTTCATTTGTCACCAGCTCCCGTCCTTCGCGAAACTGCTCACACCATTCGTACACTCTTGTCCGCGACATCGTTTGTTCACCATACTGTGCTTGCAATCGTCTGAAAATCTCAGCTGGTTTCACTTTCTCCTTCACGAGAAATTTGATTACACACCGCTGCTCCACAGCCACAGACACACTGCTTGCCGCCATGTTCGCTGCAACTGCTGCGCATGCGCGAAATACGTCATGCCGGGCGCTAGTTACTCGCGAAGGAATACATTACGTCACCCGCACGTTTCATCATGATCCGGCTATTCATCGATTTTTTACGTACGAAAATCCCGGTCAACCTTGAACGACCCTTGTACATGGCTACTGGGTTTGGCCTTCATTGGCTATTCTGTGTATCGTGTGAGAATGTTTCAAATGCATCAAATATGTTATTTCTTCACAGTCTGGTTTCTATCTTGTTTTACTAATATCAACCTGAATTACAATGACCCTCATACGAACCTATCATCATGATTATTAATAAATTGTATGGTATCGTCTTTGGACATTCCGTCCATTCAGATGACTAATTTTAACCCCTTGATTATTCTACGAATTTCCCACTGTACACGATAAAACAAAAACCTAGTATTTTTCATCCAGCACACGGGTTGAATTTGAGAAACCCCTACAGTATCCCCCACCTTTTCAAACAGCTAATGCACAATCCATTAAACTTCAAAACAACGACCACCGCAATAACAAGCCACCGTCACTTGTTAGTCTAAATGATCCATAAATATTAACATTAAAAGCACTGTAATCATTTCGCCTGTACGGTTCGGGGAATAATCTCCTCTAATTATACGCGGAAAAAGAACTTTTAATCGTGGCACACGCGTTTGTCCCCAGCAACGGCGCTGCAAACAAGGTCCTCCATTATCTTGCAGGTCAAACATAAACACATCTAGCCGCCATGTTCTTTTGATCTTGTTATTCCTAGAAAAGGTGTGCGTATATATCACTTCCTCTTTAATTAGGCACAAAATCTTTTGCGGGAAAGGGGGCGGCGGCTGTACCTTTGCGGCCGGAATTTTCAAAGGAATGGAATTTTTATTGCAAAAACTTTAAAGCTTAACAATTAATTTAATCCGAAATACCTCCTCGCTCATCCGGAAAACAAATTAGAGTTAAAATGAATTAAATCTCAGTTGAAGGGATGCGTGATGCACGAAAACACACACACGCTGCTTTTTCCAATGTTCAAATGGAACCGTTTTCATTTTGACATACAATTGAATCATGTTACTGTATTCTTAAATACAACTGTACAACAATTTACGAAAGATCCCACATTATATTCAATTAGAACTGAATGAGAGATGAAAAATATCTTGCATTCTGTTAAGCTCGTTCTCACTAAACTACGCAATATTCAGTGTCTCGTTAGATCAGACACAATAGTGCTTCCAAAAATTCCGTGGTTCATCAAACCAGGCATTAGAGAGCGTCCTAAAATTCAGTACCTCGTCAGACGAATCATTACGGTTTGTCCCAAAACTTAGTATCTCCTCGGGGCAAACATTAATGTGTGTCCTAGAAATCAGTCTCTCGTGAAAGTAGCGATTTTTTTGTGTCCCAAAATCCAGTGCCTCGTCAGAGCAGCCATTAGAGTGTGTTCTAAAATTCAGTGTCTCCTAAGAGCAGTCCCAAAATTCAGTGGTTCATCAAACCAGGCATTGGAGCGCGTCCTAAAATTCAGTACCTCGTAAGAGCAATCATTATTGTGTGTCCCAAAAGTCTGTCTCGTGAGAGCAGCCAGTATGGCGTGTCCCAAAATTCAGAATCTCGTCAGAGCAGTGTCTCGTGAGAGCAACCATTATCTCGTAATGCGTCCCAGAAACTGGTTCCTAGTCAAGGCTGCCACTACAGCGCTTCCCAAAAACTCGGTGCATGGTCAGAGCAGCAAATTGCAGTGCGTCCCAAAAATTCAATACTTCATCACGCCACCTCATAGTCTGTGTACTAAATTCAGTGCCTGCGGAGTTGAGGGGTTAAATTGCCGGCGGGAGAGCCGAGGAAACGGAGCAGCATGGAAGCAGATCCTTAGTGCCAGTGGTGCAAGTGCACCGTACTCATTTTTATCCCGTCAGCTTCCGAAACTTGCTGAACACAAGCTGTATGAAATATTTATGAAGCGAGTTCCGCATCTAAATTTTCAATTTGCAACAGGATCGAGATGCCGACCTTCAATAAGTAACCAGAGCAGCAATGAGGCATGCGCACTGCTTCCTGAGGATGCCGCGCCAAGGGATTGAATCTCAGACTCTACAGCAGGAAGCACTCATTCCTAGAGCCAGTTCTTTGAAATATACATGAAACCCTTTGCGTCTATAGAAGGAGCAGGCTAATATTGGATCGCTTCCAGCTGTATGCAAAGTGCTCCCCGTCCCGAGCCAGACATTTAGACGCTAACAGATACGAGTATTATGCGTGCTAAAGTTCGACGCTCGGGATAGCAATCGACTGGATGCCTGCTCTCTCTGAATTACAAATCCTTTCGGCATTTCCTCTGTTCTATGGCAGCAAATAACAATAATGATAATAAATCAGAAGAAGCGCATTTCAATAACAGTGTTTCTGAATGTACTGAAAGCGTCTTAATTGTAATTTTTGAAAATTTTAAAATTCAATATAAGTACAAAACACAGCAAATTTGGTCAAGCCTGCATAATAAGGAATTGAAAATGGCATGTCCTGACTACAATATATCCCGCGAATCTGTGGGGCAAGACTGCGCAGTAAGGAGAGAGAGAGAGGGGGGGGGGGGTGCAGCGAAGCAGTACACGCTGCGGCAAAGGCTATAATTGTAGCCCCTCCGCCTCCACGCAGATCCGTTCCCTCGCACGTGTTCATTGGTCGAGCCCTCTCGAGTCATTACTTGCGCAAAGACTTGCTTTCGTTCGCTTGCTCCAAAGATTCCCGGGACAGAGTAAAGGGCCCAGATTTTTATGTATTTACATATTTTTTGCATGTAGTAAAGCAAAAATGACAAATGTCGACGCACTGGGATGTTAGGGAACGACATACATGAATATCATGTTAAATGTTTTTACATATTTTGAGGTACCTTGAGGTACATCTTATATTTCTTTTAGAGTCAACATTTTTTTTACAGAAAATGAGACATTTGTGACATATCTCTCTGTAATTAATGATTAATGAAGAGACGTATATTCGTGGGGCAAAGATCCGAAATATGTTTTCTCCAAAAGTTCGGTAATGTCACACCGGGACATTTCACAATTAAAATAATTCGAAGAGTAGCAGGATGAACGACGCCATAAGTGAATTCGAGTTTCATATTAAATTGTCCATTTTCGACACGGATGGGAGTGTAATGAATTAAGCGACCGTTATTTGATGTGTTGATTGCGCCTGCAATGTGCCTCCAAGCGTCGAAAGTACAAAACTGAATATAAAACTCAAATTAACTTAATGCTGTCATACAAGTCCTTTCTCTGTCAATCGCTTGGCAGCCCTGACATAACAATGGGACAGGCAAAGTAGATTGTTTGGATAATCATGAATTAAAAGCTGCTGTTATGTTCCGGAAAAACCTGATCGCATTCACCTTGTGTTCATTTTAGCTAGATAAATACAAATGCTCTTCCAAGTTTTCCTGTATAGATGGAGCATATTACTTCTTTGCAATACATGATGCTTTTCGGGGGGGGGGGGTATATTTAAAAAAAATGTCATGTGGCCAAAACTCGAT
Organism: Lepisma saccharinum; assembly: GCF_977018435.1. Classification (NCBI taxonomy): domain Eukaryota; kingdom Metazoa; phylum Arthropoda; class Insecta; order Zygentoma; family Lepismatidae; genus Lepisma; species Lepisma saccharinum. Next base: position 148,925,685 of record NC_139229.1, on the reverse strand, counting down.
TCGATAACACAAGGGAATGAATGCGTTCTAGCAGCCTCTTCCCCTGTCCCAAACTAACATCTTGTGACGTTCCTTTCTGGTGTTCGCCACTGGATCACTACATCACGGTAGCTACCCAATCTCCTTGTGGGGCGGAGTTATGAGACTCTCCTTAATGTTATGCTACAATGAGCATTCTCAGGACGTAACGATTTGAAAAAGAAATAGCTTCTTGCCATTTATAAATTTAATAACACATTTTACCTTTAAGCAATCACTGCAAAATAACAACTGTGAAACGCCCTCCCTTGCCGGGGAAAACAAATGCTACCACTACCTAGATAGAGGCGGCAAATCTCCCTCGGACAAGCGAAATAGCGTTACGGTCCAGGTTAAGTTCGTGTGTAGGAACCGGTGACCAACAGTGCATAGTGATAAGCCATATCGAATAAAAACAAAGACATATGTACTTTCAAATAACCACCTCTTTACCTGTAGGCGGGAAGCGGCTAGCTGCATACCTGAAAATCACGGGTAGCGACATGCGTACGAAATGATATAGCCCAAAATTAACATGAAAATAAAAAGTATATTCTATTCATAATCAACAAAAATCAATTTACTACAGCTCCCCCTCTTAAACTCTCACTTTCATTCACACATTCAGTTATCACGGGGTCATCGACACAAAGAATGATACATGACATGTACAGGTGTTATGACGATAAGCCCTAATTATTGCATTCTCAATTAATTTTACCTTACTTTTTGTCTAATCAGGTCATTTGTGATTCTGCTCCGGTGATACTCAAATCCTAGCCAGTACTTTACTCAAGTTCACTTTTTTTAAAAAGAAACTAGTCGGCGCGGTGACAATACATTATTTGATCAGCATAAACAAAGGCGTCTCAACGGCAATTACATTCACGTGGGCGGACGTTTTTCCTTTTACAAGACCTCACGTGGTTCAAACATAACAAATAACCCCCGTTGAGTGACGCAAACATATACTCTCTAGCAGGCGGGACTTAAACACTTCGCCGCGACGAGCAATTCATATTACCAGGCAAATACTTTTACCAAATAATCACACATGCGGCCTGACATAGCTAGTACTGACACAAAAAAAATGAACAAACCTCAAGTAGGTCAAACAATTAAGTGGGCGGCGCTTTACTCTAATAGTACGCACTTTAAATAAATACAAAGGAGCACAAACAACAATAAATTTAAGACCATTAAAAAAATATCACAAGGAATAAGAAAAATCGACCTGAGACGAATAAATTACAAATGACAAGCGCGACGGGAGTTTGATATAAAATTTCGAGTTGAGTGGGCGTTTTCAAAATGTTGACGAATTTCAAGGGCGTTCTCTAAATCAATCGGGCCGTCACGTGCTGACAATCACACAGATGAATACATTACCAACTCTCAGCTTCCGAAGTGCATCCTGGCGTCGTTATGGGCGATTGAAAAACACGTAGTATTCACACGGAAGGTTTCCTTGGTCGCGACGATGAAGATGCGAAAAGTGTTCATACTTCTGGTTCCTCGGTTTCTCTTCCCCTCGGGATCGGTGGTCTGGGCGTCGGGACGTCAACGTGGCGGATGGTAGGCATCATCGGCGTATCAATAGGGCGGCGTTCGACGTCTCTCTCTCTCTCCATGGCGGCGGATAGGCATCATCGGCGTAGTCTCTTCTGACATCGGGCGAATCGACGTAACGCCCTCATCTCTCTTCTTCCTCTAGCCCGCCATAGTTTCCGGTGTTCCTCGTTTCTCAAAAAATTATAAACGGCGTAAGGTAATCACAAAAACACGGTCTCGCTTCAACTTCTCCCAGCGGTTGAGGTAGGCGCACTCGTGTAGACTTACTGTCTATCACACACACTGGTGTTCGTAAAACACAACAAAGTCCACTGTACACGCAGAGGTAGAACGAAGGTGCTCTCGTTACAAGAATCGCGGCAAAACTGTACACGGAGAGGTAGCACGGAGCTGCTCTCGCTACAATGATCGCGGTAAGACTGGGTGTCGAAAAACCATGTCCTTCGTTTTATTTAGATTTTGAAAAACGACGCTAGGCGTTCGTTGAAGTGACGCTTCCGAAGAGGTCATTCCACTTTGCTCTATTGTCTCCCAACTGGGACGAGCCGTGCTCGAAGTTGAGTTTCTGCGGATTAAGCCTCAGCCTTGCTGTCGCCCATAGCTCAATTGCAACCGGTGTCCACAAACTGATCAATTACAACCGATTTGATCTGGCGTCCGTAATTGTTGCTTGATCGCGATGAAACTCCACACATCCGTCCTTGCACACATGCCGCTGCGCTGGTATAAGTTTCACGTGAATCTGACCGCTGGAAACCGAGATATTTAAATGTTTGTCATTACGGTCGAATTTCCTAAGCTTTAGACGCATAACGTGACCCTTCAGGTGCTCACCCTTAAGACACGTGAACGTCTCGTTCCTCCCGTCGGCTTGGCAAAAATCAAATATGTATTCTTACAACTTAAAACTCTCAACGCTTTGAATCAACACATTTTTTACCGCTATGGACAATAATAATAATGACGTCGGTAAATCTGACTGTCACACAACAATATTCACAAACACAATCACCTTTCAATTAAGCTGCGGCTTTTCCTTTATAACAGTGTTTTTAACAAAATTAACATCATCTCACGCAACTCAACTTACTTCTTCCATTTCACGCACTCTTTTCCCGGCAACGGAATCAATACAAGATTAGACAGTTCTACAAATGTTTATAAACCGGAAATGACTTCCGCTTCCGATATTGCGTGTAACAAATATACAGCAAAAATTACAAATTTAAATCAACACAAACAACAGTATTGAAACTAACAAATAAATTAAACTGATGTCTGTGAAATTAACAGAAAACAAATAAAATATTACATATGGCCAAAATAAACAAGGCGTATCAATCTGGCACCATAGCTACAGATATGTTGGTTTCTCTATAGCAGCACTGGCTTCAATGTCAAATCTACAGCTTCAATGCCAGACCTAGAGATATATTGGTGGATCTACACAGCAGCCAGCCAGACGTAAACAGTGATATCTACGGCGACGAGAGGGCGATCGTCGTATAGCAGAAGGGATGAAACATCTGGTGTTGAGATAGAGTTGACCGTGACGTAGCAATTTCCGGATTTCCACTCGTCGGACGTGGATTGAGGAAACGTGGGCATAAAACAAGCACCGCCTCCAGTCGGCTATGAATGCTGGACGTGCCACTCCTCCAGGAGACCGTGCGACTGACAGGCTGAGGAGATGGGTCTCTGCAAGGAAGGAATTCGTCTCGATGTAGTCGTGGCGGGAGAACCAGATGGAATGGGGTGTCCGGAAGAAGGAACAGTCACAGGGTTGCGATAAATATGTAGAACACCGAGTTCGATAATTTTTGGAGGGATAAGACTGACAATCCTCATGTGTCTATATATAGAGTATATAGTTTACGGCAATGCGTGTAACATACGAGTGTGATTTATGTATGTGGGGCTCTCGGTGATTCAGTAGGCAGGGCGTTTGTTCATTCCTTTGGATCACCCAGCATCCTTCAGGAGATATCCTGGGCAGGTCCGTAGCGAGGGGTAGGCTATGGGGACTGAAGCCTAGAGCGACATGCACGGAGGGCGCCATCAAAAGCTTTATTTAAAAGAAAAACAACAAAATAAGAATATGGGAGGGGGAATTTACACTTGACAGAGGTAAGGGGAGATGGAAAAAATGAAAGGTGTTACTCGTTCCTTGTTTCCATTGAAGATTTTCAAGTGATGAAGTGATCCCTAGATAATTCCTTTGGGGTGTTGCCACGTTAAAATAAGTGTCACCATTCAACTCGGTACACACTGATGAAATTTTCCGTTTTCCAAAGTAGTAGTAGTAGTAGTAGTAGTAGTACTTTTTTTAAAAAAAAATTCTTGGGACAGTAAGACATAACTTTAATATTACTAAATATGCTAAAATTCTTTTTAATCAGAAATCCAAACAACGAATTTCTAAATATAAACTACTCCCTCTGTCCCATAATTATAGTCCGGTATGCCAAAATTGTAGTGCAGGAATGATAGACGAAGAGGCAGATGGAAAGCACAATTTGTAGTGATCCTTGAGTAATAAAGTTGTATGACTCATTCACGTGTTTCACGTTCTTCTTCTGTATACACCAATGTCACAGTTTGAATATCGGACAACTATTATGACACAACAAAAAAAAAAATGTACCGGACAATAATTATGGGACAGAGGGAGTATAAACTACGTTATTTTTTTTAGTTCTTTGTTTCCTCATTTCAAAACTTGTAGGATGTAATTTATGAACGATTCATAAACGATGTAATTCATAAACGATGGCATGAGAAGAAAAGATGTAGGTGCTTTAGTAGTGCGTGGGGGATGGGTGAAGGGAGCTAAATCACAATCCTGCTCAGGGAGCTGCGGGGTTGATATTTGGGAGATAAAAAAAATGGCCGGAGGGTGGTGCTGATCAAATTACTTACACTATGGCTGATACAAGAATGTATTAAACCCTCTGTCAACCTTTGTGGCACGGTGCAATGTACAGGGGAGGGGGTACCTTTACCTTTATACACCTCAGTCGCACCTTTTTCAGGTCAGTACACAAGCAAAAAACATCTGTATCCAACACTTTGAACATTCCGCGAACGCGTCTACTTCATTCGACTGACCTCCATAGTGTGTGACGCACTCTCTTTGTGTTTATTCACTTGTCTATCCCATCACCTCGCCAATCCCCATTGCGCCAATTAAACTAGAAAGGCATAGAACGAAACACTAACGAACCAAACCGAACTGCAAAACCATTTCGACGAGGATTTCAACTGCGTATTTAACTAATTGATGACAATTAAGTTAATTAGTCTTGTCTATGCAAACGCGGCTATGGATTCTATTTTGATAATATGATCATACATTCGACCTTTTCGCGGAAATTTCCTCGCTACACACATTTTCAACCACCAATCAAAATCTATCGGTGACTATCGTAACCATATGAGTTGGAACCATCAATCAGTGCACAAATTCCATTAAATTTACTGATGTGAGCACTCGTAATTTCACACGTTTACTTCCTTCTAGATTCGATTATGTTTCTACAGTTCTACGCTAAATTTTCTCAAAAACCATACATTTACATAAACCTTCTTCAATTGATCGAATGGTCTTTTGTGAAAGCTGTATTCCAACTTCCACATACCCTATGCTGTCATTATGAAGACATGAAATATTAATTAATAATATAATTTAATTACTTTAATATATTAATTAAAATTATACTGTGATGGTAACTGTTAGTTAAACAAAAATCTTACATATCGCGTTTCGTAAACTTCTCAATAGTAAGGTAAACCTGCATAATATCGGATAGTTTTTGAAATCACCATATTTGACGCACGAAAATGAACAGAAATACGTAATTTTTGGAAATTTGAACTATTGGTACCTTACCTTTTGCCTTGTAATGTGTTTATCTCCCTTATTGTTTAATTCTTTGTTGTACAGTACAAAATTAAAAACAATGAAAATTTGATATATGGATATATTTGGCACGGTGATACCAGATCCGTTGTGGCTTATGTCAGTAGTTTTCAATATTATTGTAGGTCGAGGCTTACCATTCTTGCTACACTTTATGCGGCCTCCATTCTTATAATGGAAAGCCTATAAAGTATATTTAGGCAAATATCACCAAAGTAATACGAAATTCACAATAAAAAGAAGTTCACAATTAATACAACCAATGCAATTTAATAAATATTAATATATTGAAGATTCAATTTACACTTGTTAGTACGTTAATGGGATGGATATTCGCTTGAAGGTGCTGAATTTCTGACTTCAAAGATGTTGTTAGAGGTTAGGTTTGTAACGAACCTGAGAGTTTAAGATTTTATATTTATAAGAAGTTAAGATTTTTAAAATGTTTGTTATTTCAAATAATGTGCAAGTTGTCACAGATAATTATAGTTAGACTGGTACAGTTGTAGTTGGAACTTTTATATATGTTTATAAATACGTCAAAATCTGTTCGTGTTGACGTCACTTTCTAATCTCAGCCTAGGAAGTGAACTAACCTGAATGTTTCTCACCTGACGACAGACTGAGTTTGAAAAACAATTGAAGGTGAAGAATAATAAGAACTTGGAAAAGGAGAGAATTGAAGTACAGATTTTGGTTTTTCGAGTTTTCTTCTTGCCGATAAGTTGAAAGTAAACAATTAATTATGTTCTTTGACCTTCGCTTTATGTGAGGGAATATACCAACGTTAGTATTGAATGTTCTAGTGTTGTACTGGTAAGTGATTATGAAATATACGCGTTTATAAAACTGCGTTTTAACTTTGAAAACAGTGTTGTGTTTCTTTTCTACCCAGCAAGCCCTGATGATTTGCAGATTCTCATGTTCCCGACTAAAGGAGTAGCGGACTAACTTTGTGATGACTGGTGTTCGACCGGGGGACGTTGCATAGTTATTTTGGCATACCAACGCGGGGCTCGAGTGCACAGTTATTTTGGTACAATCGTGGGGGCTTGAGTGCAAAGTTATTTTAGCAATTAAAACGTGATACCCGATTTAGTGCATACTGAAAGTGTTCGTCCATAGAATTCACGAAGGTGATATTGAAAGTTGTTGGAATTCACGAAGGTAAAAGTGTGATCGTGAAGTGAAGGTATTAACTGGTAAGAATCATAGACGGTGTTGTAGAATGGAGAAAGACGCGACAGGAATGAATCTGCGAAGCAGAGGAAGAACGACAATGGATGCAGAAACCAAGTTTGGATGCTGTGATGATCTTACCAATGACAGGGAATTCTTCCAGTGTTGCCAATGTTTGCAGAGGTTTCATAGTAGTTGTGATGGGCAGGAACTAACGTTGGCATCAAATAAAGAGATGCGATGCAAATCATGCTTGTCAGCACCAGAAACAGAACCAGAACCGAGCGTTTCTACCAAACTCTCATCAGATCACTGGCTACTTGATTGGTTGATGAAAGATCAAGCAGAGCGAAACCAGAAAGAAAAGGAGGATGAAGACCGTAGACAGAAGGAAAGGATAGAGGAGGAGAAACAGCGTAAGAAAGAGATGGCTCAGATAGAGAAAGTTCGAAAGAAGGAGATGATGGAGTTTAAGCTCATAGTAGAGTCTATAGAAGAAAAAAGAAGGAAAGAGAAAGAAGAGGAAGAAGAAAAGAGAAGGAAAGAGAAAGAGGAGGAAGAGGAAAGGAGAAAGAAGGAAAAAGAAGAGGAAGAAGGAAAGAGAAGGAAAGAGAAGGAAAGAGAAAGAGGAGGAAGAGAGAAAGAGAAAAGAAGACTTAGATATTTTCCGTGCATTGATTGAAAACCAGGAAGAAAGGAGGATACAGGAAGATATAAAACTAAGGTCAGAGTTACAGGCTCTATTCTCTCAACATAAACTTGAACAGGTAGAGAGCATCAGAGGAGAGATAGAAAAGCTTAGTATTAAAGTCACTGAAAAGGTGGACGAAAGGGGTAAAAGAAATTGTCGAAGAGCAGCTAGAGTTCTTAACAGTTCGGCAAGGACGGATAGAGAAGGAACAGGAGCAATTGAAGAAGAATATGGAAACCTGTCTTGAGATTGTCCAGTCTGGAAGAAAATCTGAATGTGACCCTCCACAGAGAGTTCAAGAATTAAAGATTTCTGTAGAGTCTATTAATGTAGCACTAAAAACCTTTGGTGAACGAACAGAACTCATAGAAAATATAGTGCAAGAACAGAAAGTTGAAATAAAGGAAGCTGGAGAAAAGGTTAATTTTCTCCATGAGAAGGCTAAAAACATGGAAGTAGCTCTTCGCCAAGAAATTCAGGAACAGACAGTTACAATTATAAGTAGGGTCAGTGAACTGCAGGAAAAGATCCATAATTTACAGATTCGACCAGTAACCTCTTCTGATATACTGCATGATCCAATCCGAGGACTGAATCCAGAATCTACTGCCTATGAACCTCCTGTTGTACTTCCAAACCCATTCTTCCCCGGTAATACCACAACTTCTGATAGATGCAAGAGGCCTAGAGAAAAGGATAGTAAAGACGGTTTTTCTCCTCGACGAAGAACAGAGTTTAAGATGCCCAGAATGGCTGATATCGCGAACATTTCTAAGTTTAAAGGCGATATCGAAGCTCAATCTGCCGAAAGATATCTGCGTGAATTAAATGTCAGTTTCGATTTAATGCAAGTGCCTGAGCACTATAGATTGGAATTATTACCTCGGGTTTTCACCGGCAAGGCTGAGCATTGGTTAGCTGGTAATATGGACAACTTTGTGAATTATGCTGATTTCTGCGCACGCTTTAAGGATGAATTTGCATCAGAAAAGGCAAAACAAAGACAACTAGCGGCTGTGAGGAACCGAAGGTATTCTCGCCTGGTCCACGACAACTTAGAAAGTTTTGCCTGGAGTGTCTACGCAGCGTATAGAAACCTGGCTGACAATTTTAACGAGAGTGAAGTACTTAATTTGATCATTGGACAGTTGCCGTATCGCATTCGGAATCTTTGTCTGGCGCATGCTCCACAAAGTGTGGATGAATTGACACACTTATTAAAGGACTTCGATATTTATGATGACCCTGATGCCTGGAAGAGTAAAGAAGACCCTAAGAATAAAGAGGCTGCAGGCAATAAAAGTTTTAAGATCCGGAATATCCAGACGGATTCAGAGAGTCGAGGAGGAAATTTTTCACGACCTCGAAGATTCAACAGAGGATTAGGCAGGAGAGGTTTCAACCAAGATCAAAACCAAACACAGCGAAATTTCTACAGGCCTCGTCCAGAGCAAGAGCGGAATTCTCCAGACAGATGGCGTTACGAAGAACGACGTAGCCCTAGTCCGCCCAGACAGTACTCTCCACGACGTAGAGGTGACAATTGTGGTTCTTTCTCCCCAAGACATGACGTTGCCTCAGAGCAGGAAGAAGCAGTGGAGACTACCAGAGAGTTTCTGCACAACCAGCGATCCCAATCATGTCAAACAAACGTCGACCTTTTCTAAGTGTCTCCTCTTCATTTAGGCAAGTGAACTCGACGGGACGTACAATACAAGGATACTATGTAAATTCTTTTTGTTGACCAAAAAAGTATCTTCAGGCAGTCAAGTGCAAAAGGTTCCGAATGTAAAACTGGTATATTTTCCGGAAGCCTTAAGAAGATAGTGCTAGGTGGTAGACAAGTAGAACATGATATTAGTGACATGAATTTTAGCACCAAAGTATCCATTTAAGAAGGTTTTGGTTCTGACTTCCTCTAGCGAATGCTTTTTCTAAAAACTTCACCAGGCAGAAATAAGTATTGAGAAGAATGCAGTTGATGCGTTGTTTGTTACCACTCCTGATTAAATGAAGGAGGATTTTCCAGATATATATTTAGTGCGGTACATCCGAAAGGTCCAAGATGAGGATAGAATTGGGATGTATAAATCCGTAGACCTCTCAGAGAAGGTCCATATAGTAAATATTTGGATTGATTCCTATAAGCAGGAGTTATTATATTGCTGGTATGGAATTTAAAGCCATTATTCTAGAAGCACAGAAGCAGGAAGAGTGTTGAGTTTGAAGTGCTATAGGAAAGTACTGTTTCAGTTCATTGCTTATCGAACCCTATACCGTTTTCTACAAAGTCTTTCTGGAGAAGAAACTAGATATATGGAAGCCTACTGTTCTATTAAACCATCATGGAATCAATCATTGCCTGAATTCACTGTTTATTGGTTGTTTAACTACCATCGATTACATTCTCTTTTTGATACTGTAAACCAAGGTTATTAGAAGTATAGGTTGGGCCAATCCGTTGTTTACTCGTGATGACGAAACGACGGTAAGAGGTGAATTTATCCATGAAATGAATTCCAAATCTATGCGCTAGTGTTGCACTATGCAGATAGAAAACCATGCCAGAAACTGAACACACGAAATCGAGTACACAAATGAGCATTTCCACCCATTTACATTTTGTGGCTTCAGACAAATAGAAAATAAATATAAATAGGTACTTATTGTTATGCGGGACAGAATATTATTGATCGGAACGGGAATTTTTTTTAAATCCCGACATTCGGGACGGGAAATATTCGCAATTTCTCGACTAGTCGGGAAATCTCAAATTCTCATTTTCACCTTAAGTGATTTTCTTTGCATTTCTGGAATGAAAACTAACAATTTCCGATAAGTTCCAGACACTTGCAATGTAGAAAACGTCAAGAATTAATACCGTTTTAAAATGAGCATTCGGTATTTCCCGACTGCTCGGGATCCAGAAATTTAGGGAAGCCATTTGCTGAAGTCGGGATAGGGACGGAATTTTTCTTTCCGATCCCGGTCCCGACTTTTCGAGATACCGCACACCACTTGTTATTATTATTTATTTTAGTTCAGCACAAGATACATCTTTCAAGTACGTTGAACATAATATATATGTTATATACGTTTTTCAAAAGTATTCTTCGGTCACCGAGCTTTGGATTCGTGTGGAAACGCTAACGTGATTCATGCTAATGCTAGAATCTGCAGTGCGCATTTCTGCCCAGATGATTATGTACGTAATCTGAAAAGTCAACTTTTAGGTTTACATCGAAGAAAGATCCTTAAGCAAGATACCTTCGACTCCTTATTATGAGCAGGAATGTAGGGAGTATAATCCTGGTAAATACTTCGCCTACCATTTCTTTGCCATTGGTGTAACTAACTTTACTGTAACTGCTAACTTTTCATTCCATTTTGGTTATTTATTAAACGATACGTGTTTGTATTTATATTTGATAAATTTACTTTGCTCTTCCGGCCATTTAAGTCAATTGAGATGATGAAGAAGTGATAAAATAGATGAATGGCCAATCACAGTTCCCCTTACTTACAAGAGCGACCACAAGAAAAAGAACCTTCCTCCTCTTCCGTTCAATTCGGACTATAAGAGAGCATGCTCCACTCTCCCCCTCCCCTCCACACTGGAGTACGGTGCACAGGAGTCGCGAGTCTACGCAGGTTTCTTTGCTTGTGGTTCCACTATAATAGTAATATAAAATTGTACACTCACCTCACTTAGTTCTCCGGCAGTTTGTTTCTTTATACATCATATTTGGAGAAGATACAATTCAACACTGGTCTGAGACCTCCACGCTATAACAGGTGACGGCGGAACAGTGTGGGAGGGAGACCAGCAGTCGGTAGGTAAGCCAAGGCCCGTCAAGGGCTGTAGCGCTGTGGGGTTATGTTGTTTAACAATTCAATCTATAGTTGTACGTACACTGTATATAACACACCTTATTACTGACTTCCTTGACCCTGGATGTACAGGGTCAAGGAAAACAAAGAAATGAGCATAATTTTCTCTTCGGTGAAGATGTTGAACCTAAACCAAAAAAAGTCAAATAATGAACTCGACAATGTAAATTGATGAGATTTAGTAAATCATTTGATGAAGTGAACTAATTCTGAGTGGACTAATCGCAAAGGACATAATCAGCTCAGATCCTATTACTTCTTCATGGTATGTGACTTAAAGTTTCCGCCCAACCGTTTGACGGCGTTAGTGGTTATCGCATCTCCTTTTCCACAGCCTGTAGTACACATCCTCATCTAGACATTGTTCTTGTTCTGGTGTTTAATATCTCCATACTGCAACACTGTCGTTTTGTCATTTCACGTGACTTCACATTGAAGTGAAACATTCACTTGGCCGGTTACACGTCATCGCACGCAAAAACTTCAACCGTTACCATGGTTTTGGGCCAGGGCTGCTGCTAACTACGTTCCTTCTGAGCTGTTGTCAAATGAAGAGAAGCCAAGATTGAGTCCTTCGCTTTATGTGAGGGAATATACCAACGTTAGTATTGAATGTAATGTTCTAGTGTTGTACTGGTAAGTGATTATGAAATATACGCGTTTATAAAACTGCGTTTTAACTTTGAAAACAGTGTTGTGTTTCTTTTCTACCCAGCAAGCCCTGATGATTTGCAGATTCTCATGTTCCCGACTAAAGGAGTAGCGGACTAACTTTGTGATGACTGGTGTTCGACCGGGGGACGTTGCAGGTTACATATTAGCTCCATTTCTGTATTTACTTCTTGTGTGGAGGGAGCCGGGCACTTCATCATGCACATGGATTGTTTATGGCTTATAAAAAAGTATAAACCAAGTATTGAAACGAAAGGGTTAACGTGTTGTCTTCCATTAATTTCGGTTCTGTTTGATTGTACCGATTGATGAAACGGCAAATATTTGATAAACTTCTCAAAACATTGATATTATAATAATAATAAAAAAAGAAGCATGGTTACTGGTATACTTCCTTTTAAGCAAAATATTTAAAAAGCTATACTGCTAAAAACAATAGACAAAACGGGGTGCCTCAGAAACATTCCAATACACACTGTCCCCTTCTTATGTAAACAAATATCACGTGGAACCAATGGAAAACAGTTTTTTTTTAAAAAATGAATTAATTATATTTTTTTTATAGGCGATGATTCATTATAGGAATTGGGTTTTCGCTAAACCAATAGTTGATGACGTTATAACCGTTGGAGACCTACTGTAATCCTAAAGTACCTACGTTCCGAGTTGCCTATTTGTTCTTTTCCTAAAAATTCACGGCGTTTTTGCACGATCACATATTATCATAACTATTCACTAATCTCTCTCTTCCTGCTTTCTTCACCGGACTATCTGAACCATTCCACATGGAACTTACGTTAGCAACTGTGGGTAGATATAGTATCCAGACGATACTTGGCAGTGCCTCGATCTCGTCACGAGTCGCAAATGCATCTAGTTCTCGGTCTCGTCTACAGTTAAAAACATGTATCATTCTCGGCTCTAAGGATAGATTTGATTTGATATTTCTTATTTAACGTCGCTTTTCTGCCACTTTAGGCTAATCACGACGATGAAGATGAGTGGTGATATGATGAAAATCATGAAGGGACACTCACAAAGAACACCCAATTGACAGGCCGAGCTTCGAAGCCAGGATTCCCGGCGTCAGAGCGCAGTGTGTTAACCACTCCACCACGGAGGTCAGCTCGAAATATATAGTAACTAATGTATACCCAACGTGTCACCGCACAAACTTTCAAAGCATACAGAGTTGAGTACACAAAGGACTTTTCTTAATAACGTCAGTAACGTTTCGAAGCCATGAGTCTTCGAAAAATGATATTTTTATTCTATCATTAATGTAAATGTATACAACCACGCAGCACATGCTCATAATTGCCACTAATGTAAAACAATCAAGAAGATGTCCGTTTGGTATGTCTGAAGAAATCCCATAGTAAATCAATATCGTACCACAGTCTCGAACGAGCTCAGACAATAAGTCTCGGTGTTCTCTCGAGTTTCCAGAGATTTGCTCTCGTTCTAGTATCGATTTTTACCAGCCATTCTCGGCCTCGGTACCATCCTTAACTTTGGATTTCTCGCCCAAGCTACGTATGGCCGAACACAGTCGAACGTAGCCGCCGAACACACAGAAGATTCATCATCTCAATTCTCCCGCGTGAATTTGCATAGGCATGGCAATATGGCGTCCGACTATCTGTCCGCAATGCGGTATATACTTCTCCGGCATCCGACTGTGCAGTGACCAATTCATATTTCAGTCGTTATGAGGAAAAGGGATAAAAAGGGGGCGAGCAGGCGCTACCGCAAGTCCCAAATGGAACAAGCAGGAGCAGAATTAAGAAGGCAGAAACATGCGAAAGGAAATTAACTTTGATGTGGAAGTTTGTGGTGGTCCTTGCGTCAGGGAAGAGAAACTGCAACGTGTTTCGTGAAGAAGTTTTCAGATATAATTCGAGGTTTAGTTGAGCAAGGGGGGGGGGGGGCTAAGAAAGGTTAAGTTAACAATTTTGTTGCACCGAAAACTGCAGTAAATGTTCAAGTTTTGAGTTGGAAACATTTCCTAGTTTAAATTTCAATGTAGCTGATGAAAAAATATTAATAAACATTTACACGAATGGAAGAAAAACTTTATTATTTCTAACAAAATGGTAAACATTCAGAGTAAGCTGAGTTAAAATCTCTCTCGTCTTTATCTAAATACACGTACAGTCTCCAAGATGTCCCCGTACCCCTCCTTGCATATATCCTGTTAAGAGCGTATTGAAAATTGGCTGGTATTCGGTTGCTTGGAAATGATTTCATTTTCGTGGTTGGCATCCCTGCTCTGAAGGTCACATGGAGCGCTGGCTAGAATTCGTAGTCAGTTGTTGGTCCATGGCAACAATTACTGTCTTGAGGAGCGACTAGTAACGTTTATTGTTTACTGATTTGGTTCATCTTGCTTTGCTTTTCTTCCACTTTTGGCTAATTGCGAAGCTAGTGTGGCACACACCTTCTTAGTCCATATACAACCCTTTATCGGACTTCTCGAAGGGCATCAGAGGGTTAGTACGACCAAGCCCCTGCGTGGTCTGTAGTGTAGGATTTGTTTGTTTTCTACCTATATTGGTTTGGAATAAATTGGTATCTTATTTAGAGATTTATTCAAGCTTCCGCCGATATACATAAACATTTTAAACAGACATCAGGCCGAAAGATATTAGTTATATCGCAGTTTAAAACCCTGGTCTTTTGGTGATGCAGAAGAGCACCTTTTCAGCGTTAGGTTTAGAAATATCCGCCTTGGAGTATTATCCCAAAACCGCCCCTAGGAGCGCGGCAAGATATTTCCCCAAACGTCCCCTGAATCACCAGCCGTTCAGCAACCAGGAGAGTGTCTCATAAGTTTACAGAATTTTTGCCCTTCTAAATATCAAGATCTTTTATATTATTTTTCAGTAAGAATTAAGTTTAAAAAACCTATACATATGAGACATTAACAATAAAGTATTTTTAAAGAAAGAAATAAAACATCTTTTAAAGAAACCTGAGTTGAACACAGATGAATCTTACATAGATGAAGCAGTTAGAGCTTGAAAAAGTCGCAGTCGACTGGGGCGACACAAGTGTGAGTGGTGTTATGATGGAATTGATGAAGTGACACTCGCAAACAACAGCCATGCCCAGGCCGGGATTCAAACCTGCGACCCCTGGCGTTGTATCGTGATTTGCTAATGCAGGAACGACAACGCACGGGGCAAACGATGTACTGTAACGTAATATAAAATTCTCACGTATGTTACAATGTAAACAAATAAAGGCATATGATATAATACATAAATATGTAACATATATCTAGTGGTAATGTGTACTATGTAATATAATCTAGGGGTACGGAGACTTCTCGAACACAATGTAAACAAACCCTACAAGGATAAGTTCACTTTATACGTGCGACAAGCGTAGATGGTTTCTCATTTATGAAACTTAGTACTTCAATACTACATAATTTATCCATCAGAATTGTGAATTTATTAAAATCTTATAGTAAATTTTATGATGTAAGTGGTAAACTATCTATGATGATCACAGAATAAAGTCGACGTGCCTACATGCACTATAAAAATCGATACAAAGTTGCACCAAAACACTGGAATTAATTGAGATACGTTTATGCGACCTGCAGTAATACGATATCTTTCGGAAGCGAGTACGAACCACTTTGTAACGCTACACCAGATCAGAACAGTGATAACGTAGAAGGAAATTGGCAGCTAATGAGAAGGCACACTCCCGGTTTCCAGGTGAATTACAAGGCAGCAGCGGGAACAGACGGGAGGAGGGACCCGAGAGGGGAGGGAGGAGACATATTCGCACGCCACCGGGTCATTGCTTTGAACGTACAGAATTCGGGCACTTCAAGACATGCACAGTTCGGCAACGCGTTGTTTTCCATCCTGCGGCGCTCGCTAAACATTCGCACGGCAGAGTCGAACAGGATGTTTATCACCCAATCTGCGAATTAATTCAGCGTCCGATGCGTTGCATGTTTGGAGAGCGACAGATGGCGCTCAAGTTGTGTTCCGAAATACCTTTACACTACGCGGCGCTGGTTTATTCAACATTTGGCTCTGTTTCACTGCTGGATGCATAACCTTCAGCTGTTTCTATTTGAACGAACCAGATTCCTCTTGTACTTCCCCAGCGTTTACTGCAGCAACCCCCCCCCCCACACACACACACATACATATACACACACACACAACACGAACGGCAAAATAAAATTTTGAAAAAAAATTGGGGACTAATACAGGAATATACGTAGATTGGAAACTTTAAAAGTCTTAAATGTTTTTCAAATCAAACATTTTCATCCCAATCATTCCATTTCTACAATGCTGTGGAAAACATTTTTTTTACTGATTTACCTAACAGCACACCTGATGTGGACATGAACATACCTGGGAAGGTTTATAAAGAAAGCAAATAATGTTGAACCTGTAATGTTTGCTAATAAACATGTAAAACACAAGCTATAAATATTTAAAGTGCGTATTCGTCAAGTTGGTTGCAGGATAACATATATATATATATATATACATACATAAATTGTATTTCTCTCCGAATATATCTTACATTTGATAGACTTTTTAAAAATAATTTTACCAAATTATACTTGCTTTTTTGAGACAAGCTGATATAAAATTGCAATTTATTTTTTTGTTAATGAATGATTGAATGTAGTTATATAAAAAAGTTATATAAGAGCGTATTTGAACTTTGTGTGAAAAATGTATGGTAAAATGCATCTTATGTATTTAAAATGTATGCTGGGCATAAACAGCCTCATGTAAAGCTGCAAGTCGAATAAAATTTTGTTGAGGGGTCATTCCATGTCAAATCATCCAGAATTTTGTGAAAATGTCACCCACCATCCCCGATTTTGATGAAATTCGGTATGCTTATAGAACTTTTGATGCTGATTACAAAAATGACAACTTTTTTAAAATTGGTCAAAGGGTTCAGAAGTTACGCGCTTTTTAAGATCTCCGTGTACGCCACATGCGGCTCCACTTTGAATGTCACGCATTAAGTTATAAACGATTGTATCTTCCCTCGGGTTTGCCGTAGAAACTTCAAGTTTGTTTTCTTTTGTTCAGAATAGTATAAGCTTTCATTTAAATAACGTTTCAGATGAATGCATCAATAAACATGTATTTTTATATATAGTTTTATGTATTTTTTTAGAAAAATAAATGACTAACTTCAAGAGCGAATTTCATGCAATGCCCCCCCCTTCAATTTCCCCCCAATTTTATATGTAGGTAGCTCAGAGTGTGTACTAATGTCTGATGAAAAAATTGGGATGGGCGGTTCAGAGACAGGGTGATTAAAAAATAATTTGCATAAAATGACATTAAAAGTAAATCTTCTTAAAAATTAGCACAAAACCTGAAGTACAATATGTTTCAAGCTACAATATTCAAAATTTATGTTCGCTATGTGTGAATGTAAGCATAGGCGTAACCTGGCGGGGGCAAAGGGAAACACTTGCCACTACCGAATTTATATATGAATTAAAATTTACAAGTTAAATATATTTTGTGATCCTCCTGGCACTTGAGGAACAAACGAATAAAGAGTAATAATAGTGGTTTTTCAAATGTATTTATCAAATAATCCTGGACACTATTTTTATGCGATGGAAAACTTTGTGATTATCTCAACCCGAAGATAGTTTCCAAGTGACACCCATTAAGATAGTACCTAAAAATTGTACTCTATGCATTGCCAAAATTTCATGTACTATAAATTGTGCCATTCACATTTTACATGGATATTTTGACCATTCCAAACACACTAAAGTATTTGACTTATCAATAAGTACATATGTCCATACATTTGTATTGTTAATGTCCACTGGACACAGAATATTTTGTGGCCAGTAGTAGGAAGTTGATGGATCAAGTGGATGCGAGAATTTAATAGCTGCATCTCCATTTTCACGTGGACTTTTGAAGCAATCCTACAAACAAGTTTGAGTCACGCACACACATGCTACTACATAACTGTTTACAGTTGGAATTCGGAAAGCCACTTCTTCACAAAAGTCAAACCATACAGTTATACAAAACATATTACATCAGCACATACTATTTTGCTCTGACTGTTAAACAACTAGTGTTTCGAAGTAAATAGTTACAAAGTTACAAGTACAGTTACTTTTTATTTAGGAATTCTAACTGTAACTAGCTACTTTTAAAAGTAAGTACCCGTAACTTTAACAACGGTAACAGAGTTATTTTTTGCAATAGGGAAATAGCTAAATTGGACAATTCTGTTCCAGACTATAAAAATAAAATATGTACCTTCTCCGGATGCTACGTGAAAGGATTTTCTTGGAATTGCTGGCAAGGAAGCTATGCTTTGTTGCATGCTAAATTTAGAACATCCACGCTTTACTGTAATTCATTTCTAATTGTATGTGAAAACTCCATTGTTTTTGGTAGACTGCTGTGTTCGTTTGGAATGTTGTTGTCCAGCTAGGAAAAAGTCATTGTCGAGGGAGTGGATCTTTGGATCTTGTTGAACTTGGAATGGGGGAGAAAGAAATAGGTGCAAGTGGAATCAATGACACCATATTCAAAACACCATGGTCAGCATACAAATTATTTTTTAATTATAATCGTTCAAGCAAAGCTGACTGTGTTTTCCATCATTTATTAGCAGTAATAATGTAAATATATGAATACATATTATGTACTAGAAACATAAGTAAAACACGGAAGTCTTCATGATCATTGATTTTGTGTAACGTTTACACAAATCAATGATCATTAACAGTACGTTACTGTTACAGTAACTGTAAAAGAAACCCAGTTACTTGTAAAAAGTAACTTACGGAACCTGTAAGTTCAAAATAGTGCATACTTCCTGGTACTGTTGTAGTACTTTGCAATCGCTGACACATTGTACTGTGGGTTGTTGTCATTTCACCCTAGATGATTACTAAGAAATTTTTGCCTTGAATACTGTTTCTACGGAATTGGTACATAATTGCCGTACTTGTTGCTTTATACTATAGAAGTCTATACAAGTTTTTTTTCTGTTCCAACCATCCTGTCACAAGGATATTTTCTGTGGTATGTGGCGGAAAAGCTCAATTTGAAAAAAATAAATCAATCAACACAAATGTGTAGTATTAATTCTTACTTCATATTACGTATCCCCATGAAGAGTAGCCAAAAAAGAACTTCCATATTGAGATAAAATGCACAAAAAGAATGTTCTCGAAGATAAATTTGCTAAACTTGAGAATGTTAATAATGATTATATATATATAATTATATAATATATAATTTTTTTAAAAAATTAAGACTGTTGAAACTAACTTAGATACAGTGGAACCTCGATTTTACGTTATCCAGGAGACCAAGCTGAAAAAAATTAATACGCGGGAAAATGTAAAATCTTAGAAAATTTCTAAACAATTTACTATGTTGGGACCACCAAGATTGAATGCAAAATGAAGGAAAATGTAAAATCGAGGAACTTCAATATGAGTTCCACTGTAATTATTACTTGCAAATTTTAAATTAATATATAAATTCGGTAGTGGCAAGTGTTTCCCTTTGCCCCCGCCAGGTTACGCCTATGCTTACATTCACACATAGCGAACATAAATTTTGAATATTGTAGCTTGAAACATATTGTACTTCAGGTTTTGTGCTAATTTTTAAGAAGATTTACTTTTAATGTCATTTTATGCAAATTATTTTTTAATCACCCTGTCTCTGAACCGCCCATCCCAATTTTTTCATCAGACATTAGTACACACTCCGAGCTACCTACATATAAAATTGGGGGGAAATTGAAGGGGGGGCATTGCATGAAATTCGCTCTTGAAGTTAGTCATTTATTTTTCTAAAAAAATACATAAAACTATATATAAAAATACATGTTTATTGATGCATTCATCTGAAACGTTATTTAAATGAAAGCTTATACTATTCTGAACAAAAGAAAACAAACTTGAAGTTTCTACGGCAAACCCGAGGGAAGATACAATCGTTTATAACTTAATGCGTGACATTCAAAGTGGAGCCGCATGTGGCGTACACGGAGATCTTAAAAAGCGCGTAACTTCTGAACCCTTTGACCAATTTTAAAAAAGTTGTCATTTTTGTAATCAGCATCAAAAGTTCTATAAGCATACCGAATTTCATCAAAATCGGGGATGGTGGGTGACATGGCCTGGATGAATTGACGTGGAATGACCCTGAGGTGAGTTCGTGGTTGCTAAGGAAAGTGAATTAGTGTCTTTTTCACAAAGTGAAGGTTGCTTAATTAATGTTAGTGCATTTTAATGTTATTGATTGCTTGGAATGATTAATTACCACATATCCGTTATTGTGGAACGATGATTTAGAGTGAAATTTAAGTTCGAAATGTGATATTGTCGAGCTCCTTATTCGTGAGACCATTGAAGCAAATAAGACTTGATTTATTATTTCCTGAACGCACATTAGATAAGATGATTGTCTACAAAGAGCTGAGAAGTTCTATTTAAAAAACTAATGTAAGTATAAATATTGCAGAAATCCCTTTGTACAGACCACGAGGTGCAAGTTAGTGCATGTCCGTGGCATTTTGAGGAATAGGACGGGTTTTTATTCAAATTATTTTGTATTTTGCAAACTAGATTTTTTTAAAAAATGTTCATATTGTACATTATTTTTTGTAACTATTCATTTTCCAAAACTTGCATTTGTAGCAAAATGCATTGTACACGAGCAAAAAGCAATACTGATGGAAAATTCCATCATTGGAAGTCCAAAGGGTCGATGTTCGTGGTAGCAATATTGCATAAGCATGTTATTTAGCACTCAGTAGAATCACACAAGGCTGAATTTTACCAAATAGCAACCATTTTCATGGCTGTGGGTGTTGCGTTTTGTTCCTTTTCCTTGTTCTGTAATATGTTGTTTCAATTATACTGTTAACAAGAAAACAATGAATGAACAACACCAACACATTCCTGCATCTCACATTTTGTCAGTCCGGGAGTTAAATCTCTTTAATATTCCTCTTGTATAGACAGCCTTAACACGTCATTCACAGGTGTAGCTTCCTCCTCTTTGATCCTATCCTGCTGTATTCTAAACACATTATCGGTCGATTCCTTCCTGCCAAGTGTGTCACGTCACAGACGCAACACCTGGCAAATTCCACAGATTCCAGGCTCTCCTATGAGAGTACCGATAATTTACAACTACATGCCGAGGGAGGAGGTGTAATTGACATAATATATATATATATATATATATATATATATATATATACTAGCGCTGGGATTTTGATTACCTTAAAATTGCCAAAAAATGACCTTTAAAAATGCATTTATGACGTAATACATGCAAGAAAATGCCCTATGAACTTAGAAATATGATCTAAAAATTCTGGAAGATTTTTAAAACGAATTTATAAACTACCAAGAGAAATTCATATTACAAATTAACGTTACAGTATCTATCACATGTTCATTGCGTATGGTAGTACAAGTAAGAAAGTTTACTTTTTGTCATGTTTTACACTTTAAGTACTG
This sequence comes from Lepisma saccharinum, assembly GCF_977018435.1. Lineage (NCBI taxonomy): Eukaryota > Metazoa > Arthropoda > Insecta > Zygentoma > Lepismatidae > Lepisma > Lepisma saccharinum. Next base: position 148,904,211 of record NC_139229.1, on the reverse strand, counting down.
AGTTGCAGTACACAACGAAAATCATATGCAAATTTTCAAAAGTGAATGATTGTCGGACAAGAGAGCCTTCCTTGCACATGGAAAAACTTCTCTCGACTTCCACCAACACAAGAGGAGCGTACTTGAAATGAACAATATCACTTGCAGTTAAGTCACTTTTAATTCCTTGGATTGCAAATTGTTTCCCTGACATTGACAAAATGTCCAATACAGAGCACAAAACTTTGTACCCCCTTGTTTTTTAACAATAATCCGTCTGGCGACAATGTATTTACTGATAGAGGGGGAAATCACATTGTTTGAGCTGAATTGTTACACAACAGCTTGTATCAACAATACAGCACAGAATGTCTTTGTTTCTTAAAACACAGTTGTTCAGAACTGCGCTGAAGGCAATGAGACGAGAGTCGGGAACCTCTCTCCTTCAACGGGTTACATTTGCATGTAAAATGCCCCATTTTCACGAAAATGTAGAAAAAATTCATATGACTTCTAATAGGGCCGAAAAATGACAAACTGTTTAAAAAGTGTAAAGAATGACCTAACAAATGCATCCCAATTTATTCACTTACGTGTAAAACACGTTCCTATCTACATAGTCTTACCATAAATACTGTCCCAACGTTTGAGGGTGGCTGTACTTCCACCCGTACAACCGAGAGACGGCAAGAGCTGTAGCGTGAAGCGTGAGTCTTTGCTTGTTGAGCTGGTCAAGTGGAAAGGTGTCTGTTGTAAGTGTTGAAGATGGAATGGGTTGAGTACGAAAATCGTGTGGCCGTTGTAGCATTGCACAAGGTAGGCAAATCACCAGGGGAGATTTTCAAAACCCTCCAGAAGCTCAAAATCTCCAAGAAATTTGTCTACCGCACTACCCAGCACTTTGATGAGACTGGTACTGTTAAAGATCGCCCACGGCAAGGAAGACCACGCACAGTACGAACACCAGAACTTGTGAAAGCAGTGGCGGCACGAGTGCGACGAAATCCTGTACGGAAACAGTCAGTGATGGCTCGTGAGCTAAAGATTTCAAAAATGTCGATGTCTCGTACGCTACGCAGTGACCTGAGACTCCATGCCTAGAAACGACGCAAAGGACATATCTTGACAAGTGAACTGAAGCTCCCGAGGCTCCGGAAATCAAAGCGGTTACTTCAGCGTTACGCGGCAAATGGGCACCGTCGAATCCTTTTCACTGATGATAAAATTTTCAGTGTTGAGGAGACTTTCAATGCCCAAAATGACAGGGTGTATGCCACATCCTCTCGGGAAGCTGCTGACAAGGGCCCCAGGATCCAGAGGGGTCACCATCCTGCATCAGTCATGGTGTGGTGGGGTGTGAGCTACGAGGACACAACGGATCTCCATTTTTGTGAAAAGGGGGTCAAAACTTCCGCCAAAGTGTACCAGCAGACAGTGCTTCAGAAACTATGCAAGAATCTTACCGACACCATCTTCCATGGAGAGAACTGGAGCTTCCAGCAGGACTCAGCTCCAGCACAATAAGCACGCACCACCCAGCAGTGGTTGGAGGCAAATGTTCCTGACTTCATTTCCACGTCAGATTGGCCCTCTGCCAGTCCAGACTTAAAAGCTTTGGACTACAAATTGTGGTCCAAGCTTCAGGAGATGGTTTGCAAGAAGAGACATCCCAATATTGACAGTTAAAAGCGGTCTCTTCAGAAGGCAGCTGCGGAGTTTCCACTTGATGTGTTGCGTAATTCCATTGATGAGTGGCCACGAAGACTTCAGAAGTGTTTCAGTGCTAAAGGTGGCCATTTCGAATAATTATTTGTGATTTTGGTTCATAATGCATCCATGCACCTCATGTTATTCTGATATTAAAATATCTCTCACCATTTTGTGTCTATTTACTTACAACTTTGGGACAGTATTTATGGTAAGACTAGGTACTTATGCAATGTTTCTGCATTACAAAAAAAAAAAGATGCATTTGCATCAAAATCCTAGCACTACTTATCACACTTGAAGGTGAATTCCTGCTCGCTAAACTGGTACCAAAATCACTTAAAAGAAAAGGTGCATTTAAATATACGCTAATGATTTCACTATAAGTCTAATGCGATGATCTCTACCACCTGGGATCATTAGCTACTTGTGTCTGTGTTCGGTGTTGGTGTAACCATTCAGAAACAACTTTCAGCCACATGGTTTACCTTGTGCAATGCCTTATGGCCGGTGTACCTATTTGTACAACATAATATCCACTCACCGATTGTAGGAAACTGAAAATGGTCCAATTGCAGGAAGGTCCAGAAGAGTAGAAACATATGTTGAACAAAAATGCAAGGGGAAACACGAATCTAACGTTAGAATACACGATACAGGAAAGGGGATAAATTATACTCAGTCCCAGGAATCTGTGGAGCAACGGCGCGCATAACGGAAGAAAGAGAGTGGGTGGAGCAAAGCAGTGCGCGTTGCTGCAAACGACTGGTATAAGCAGTCCCTTTCCCTATCACGCGTTCATTGGTCGAGTCATTACCTGCGCAGAGACCTGGTTTCGTTCGATTGCTCCACAGATTCATGGGACAGAGTATACCGACATTGTTGCTACATTGGAGTCCACCATCTCAGAATTAAATTAATGTTCCTAATGGAAAGGTGGTCATGTGATACATGAAAATGAACTAGAATTTGACAAAAAAAACGAGTTGCTATGCATAATTTCCACGGTTAACCCTTATTCAGCAAGGGCCATGATGATTTCCGTAGCCCATACGTGTGAAAACATCCGCTTAAAACAAACGTAGATAGCGACACACCAATAAGATGTCACGATGCAAGATATTGGAAAGGAGAAGAACGTGTTGGTGTTGTTACCAACATGGTGGCCATAATGAAATATGCTATCTTGGAGTCATATTAGTTTTCTTATATGAAGGTGGTCATGTGACATATCAAAATAATTAGAATTTCACTAGAAAGATCACAGAGTACTTAATTTGAATAACTTTAACCATTGTGATCTTTCAGCTTCAAATGGTGTCAGTCTCAGATGGCTCGACTGGATTTGTTTGTTTGATCTTTTGTTGTAAGTCCACTTTATACACAGAAAGGCTAATCGGGACGACCTACAGTTTAAAGTAGGATCCGAACCACTGGACCATGTGCCTCCATCGGGTATCGAACCCGGGACCCCTTCATTACAAGCCGACGACGTTACCACTAAGCAACCGGTTCGATTGGAGATGAACGCAAGACAAGCTGATAGAAATCGAAATGCCGGGTTATTGTAAAAGATTCCAACGAACATCACTTAGATTGTCAAGTTCATTGAATTGGGATCCGCACCACTACGTGGCTCCACCGCATATCGAACCTGGGATCCCCTGAATATAAGGCGACGACGTTACCACAATGCCACAGCTAAGGAAGGCGTTTTGGTAACTGAGGATTTGTTGTTAGCTTTAGACTTATTGGGAAGGAGTGATCGCCACACTTTATATGTTAAAAGAGGAAGTGATCATGATTTACTATAAGTACAGTGGTGATTTTCTTTCATAATTTTTGACGTCTTGCATCGGGCCTCCTTGGCAGGTGTCATCGGAAGAACGGGCTACCAAGCATTCAAAAATCTAACTCTGGCAAGGCATGGAAGTACCGTAGTATTTATGTCATCACCATATCATTCATCCTCATCGCCGGGATTAAACCAATAAGTAGAAAAGTGACGTAAACTAACCACAGAGGAAGAAAAGAAAGAAAGACGTGTTGGGGAGCGATAATACCCTTCGCCTCGTCTTTCAGCCACGTATGAAATGACACAAAACTCCATAGAGACTGTGGGTTCTCATTAGCCTGAAAGAATGCAGTTTCCAGGGCTCACCATCGTCACGATTAATCTAGAGACAGAAACACAATGTAAGATTAAAAACTAGAATTTACTTGAATGACGAGAACATTCTAGTAGATTCGTCGAGAGGCAGTCACGTGAAAAAAAAAAATGGGGCAACTTCTCCCCTTCTTGGCAAACGTGTGACAGTGTTCTCTCTGTTTACTCGTACGAAGGAAAGAGATGTGAGTGGGGATGAAGGGGGGGGGGGGTAGGAGACGAGAGCTCCACTTGGGGAATCCAGAAGCGTTTGCACAGGATTATCTTACTCGAGCCGCTCTTTGAGGCAACGCTGACCTTTTTCGGACGAGTCGCTCTGGCATTTTGTGTATTCCCCTTCCCTCTCCCCCTTTTTTCGCCCCGAAACCACAGATCGCTCACCCCGAAAACCCTGCGTTGCTGGTGGAAATTCGTATTCCAGACGAGGCGCCTGGCAAACTGATTTTCCGTTCGGACCTCGCCATGTTTTGGAGTTGCTTCTGTGTTGACTCTCTGTGCGCGGGTTCGAGTCGCCTCGAGGCCTGGTTGAGTAAACCTCTTTTCCAAACATGATTTTGTGTACGGAAGCGATCAATAAATGGTTCTACATTTTACTGCAGTTTCGTTATTTGTCGGTTTTTTCCACCCTTTTAGATCAGCTAGCATCGTAGCCGAGAGAGCTCTACTCATCATCCAGATGGCTCTGTGTGCGCTTCATCAGTCTCGGCTCTCCACTGTTCGTTCTCAACCTCGTAATTAACATAATACATGTGTAAAGTAAGATAACGTAAAGTTCCCCGTGCACACTGCACCGTGCCAGGAAGACATACACAGGGAGATGTGGAAGTTTTGCTCCATTCAATCTCGATCTCGGCTAATTTTTGGAGGTCATGTGATCAGCTACACGCTCCGGTCGCCTTTGACATTCAGAAATAACTTTTTCTAGCGCGTCTCTCTTTTCCAAAAACTGCTACGATATTCCAAACTCTGAACAATTACACGGGTTTAGAATTCCCTGCAGAACATTCAAGCGAATTTTTTCACGTGTATTACTTTCGCTGTTGTGCCCGTTTCGTGGTACCGTAATCCCATTTGCTATCATAAATATCAAGACAACAGCGAGGGCAAATCAAACCAAGATTCGATTTGATCCTCTATACTCCGTCCCAGGAGTCTGTGGAGCAAAGCCGCTCATAAGAGAACAAGAGAAAGCGAGTGAGCGCTGCTGCAAACGACCGGTAGCTGTAGCCTCGTTTTGCCCTCCATGCACTCATTCCCCCCTCTCTCTCCCTCATTGGCCCACACGAACCATTACTTGCGCACGAGTCATTATTTCTTTCTCTTGCTTCAGAGATTCCCGGGACGGAGTTTAGAAGGAATTCCAAACGAATGTAGAGAATTTGGTATATTGTAGTGCAGAAATTCTAACCATAGGTGTGCACGCATGCCACGAAGGCACATTGGGTGATGTGGAGGTATAGAGCTCCACATGTTCTTGATCTCGGACATAGTTGGGATGATGTGATCAGCGCATCACACACGGCTGCCTTTACCCCCCAGGATTTCCCCCCAGGTAGCCATTATATCAGAGTTGAGCACAGAGGGAAATGACTGGAAAATTTTGCTGGTCCAAATCACCTGCCCCGAAATTCGAACCCGGGTCTTCGTCGTGGTAGCCGATTCTCTACTAAGTGAGCTATCGCGGTTCATAATTCTAAACAGGTGCATTTTTTTAAAAAAAATGGACCACCATAGAGGTTTTAAGGAGAAGAGAGAAATTTTCGAAAAAGTCGATTTCCTCTATTATAATTTCTCATTCTCGGGATGATCGTACATAGGATCATATCTTCACGCTGCACAAAATGCACGAGTTTCCACCAGGAATCGAACTTGAGAATGCTTGAAGCAACGCCGTGTAGCGTCAAATTGGCAATTTTTCACAACACTGACGTTATAAGTGCGTTTATTTTCACACAGCTCGATCCAGCGCACTTTCAACAAGACTTAACGCTAGCGCTGGAAGCGCCATTTGGTTGTCTTCCCATCCACCGAAGTTTCCACCAGAAACGATCCCTGCAGCACCGGATGTTTAACAAACTTTGTAAACTTCAGCGCCGCCTAGAGAAGAGTTTTCGAGGGATGATTTAAGCGGCGCTGTCTCGTAGATCACGGCGTTAGCATCTTCCCGCCATAGGAGGCCCACGATGCGATAGGAGCGTGTTATTATCATGTTGCGTTCTCAAGTAAGTACTCGCTGCTTTCCCTTGTCTCTGGTCTCCATATAAATACTTCAAACCGAGACGTTACTGTATGATTTACTTCGCATTTTGTCTCTTCCTTACAGCGCTCTGTCTTGTTTTTCTTGCGCTTGCCACAAGAGCGATTTCTGCAATAGGACGCTAATCCTGGTACAACTGAACAACATCAGACCTAGTCTAGTGTCCCACGAGGTATAGAACCCATGGCCTGTTGGGCACCCAAATATTGATTTCTCTTCCACGCAATACACCCTGGACTGCATTCGTGCACACTAATGGGGCTCTATCGTCTGGGATCGCAACCAATACGATCCTCTGTGAGACTTGTGTGATGCCATGTGTGTTTGTGATTGTCCCTTCATCCATTTAATCTCACCACCATTCATTCTTATCTTCGCGATTAGCCAAAGTGGCAAAAACCGAACTAAAATAAAACAAATTAATTAAATCAAACAATCAAAAACAATAACGAAATTATTGAGAATTGCACACAAGATAAAAATCATTATCTATAAATACGAACAGGTTTTAATGTTAATTATGTTCGTGTTGCACAACGTTAATCCTTTTGTAACTGAACATCCTCATGATTTATAACACCAATTCCCGTGAGATTGAGCACAAAACGTGGTATCTTGATCTGTAAAGCTCTTTGTTCTCATTTCTTAGTATAATAGCCTTCTGGGCGTTAAACTATAGATGGCAAACTGAAAATATTCTCTCCGACTCATTGGTCGACTGCTTTTGTGGATCTCGCTGCCTGCATCTCTGTTTCGTGGCTGGTGCCAACCAATCGAAACCAATCCTCAATTATCGTTGTTTATCTCAAATGACATTTTATGGGAGCAAACAAACCAGCATATATGCCATTTATACAGTAAATATTGACTCATTTTTATTTTCACATTTGTAAAGCTGACGAGGAAATATTTCGCATCTACAAAAACGGTGGAGAATTTCCTTAATACGAAAAAGAAATTTCGATCACAACGAAAGTTGAAATGAAACACATGTGTTCTGAATCAGCAACTTAGTACATCTTAAAACCAATGGTTAATTGGTTACAACATAAAAAAGCCATCAGACTGAAATACTGAAAGGAAATGACTTAATAAAGCCTAAATCAGCTTCCATGTGCTCCGTATTATTTTACGAGCTTAACATTGTGGTTCTTTTCTTATGATTAGGCTATATCGTCGAGCTTTCGTCTTCCCTCTTTGCCAGTTTCCAAATCAAGAAATATAGTTATTCTTTACATACCATAGGCGATCTTATCGTTTGGTAGTTTAAAAAATCAACTCCAAGAAACAAAACACGAAATTGTGTTTACATCACGTAGATGTGATGATTCGCTTAGAAATCAGTGTAGATGTCATAATACACAGCGGCTAACACATTAATTAAAACACAACAAGCTAAAAACATGTCGCTCCAAGCAAACATCCGATTGAATGAAATGTTTAACATGTAGGAACATTTGTAATTCAATCAAGTTAGATGTGCCTACAAAAAAAAACTAGTTTAATTTCACACAACATAATTTATCGATGATAATGCTCATATGCGGTTTATTTCATGCAGGCGAAGTAAGCAATACATTCAAAGATTGTGAAATATGAACCAAAAAACTTTAAATGGGGGCCATTTTGCAATATGGCGCCACCAGTACATCTTCGATTTTAGGGGGCTGTAAGTATGTTTACTGAAAGGTAAGCACAACATTTCTCGCATATTTCTTTGCGGGTTTAACAAACAGCAATTTGTATTATGGCAGGAGCTTTGGATAGCCGGCCCCAGTGGCGGAGTTGTCATCCTCATCCCCATCTTCGCAAATTAACCAAAAGTGGCACAAAATGGAAAGTAAAATAAAGCAAATCAATCAATGGCAGGACCTTTGGTACTTCCGTATCTACACCCTGTCTCGCGTGCGTGTGCGTTCAAAACTACGCATAAGTGCTTTAAGAATCAAATCCACCTGAATTTTCCCCCGACATCACTGGGACTGAAATTTCGTGGTAAATCGATAAGGTGTTGTTAGATGTTTAGAAGGTAAAGGCACGATTCTGTTTCACGATGATAAAGAAACTCAAATATATCTCTGATAAAACTGAATGACACTTTACAAATGAGAATAGGTGCATGATACGTATTACGCGATACGCGAAGAATCCCAAACTTCATCCGGAAATGAGCACACGTAGGATTTCAACCACAGAAGTCAGGTGAGCGCGACAAAGTCACAATTCATTAGCTCTGAAACAACAACCTCTATTGTCATTACAACACCTGTCTGCCTTGCTCGCACAATTAATCTGCGACACCTCTGAATACTCGGCGAGATTATCATTACTCCCTTCGGTGCAACAAAAGGGTGGATTTTGTTCATTCTCTTTCGAGCAAGCACCAAACAGCGTTGTAAAAGTACTGCACGAAAATACATTACTTAAACAAGGGTGGGTATTCTAGAAAATTCGTTAAGTATATTAGAGATACAGTTATTCTGGAAACTAACTGTATATGTTTAATTGTATTACACATGCAACGCGACTGAATAGTCTCGGCATTATACTCATATGTAGCAACAATGCCGCCGACTTCATGTGACTTTGGGGAGTTATTATTAATATAATGTGTGTGCATATTACCTTTATAGTATATCGATGGCAATATTTGTAACCACACATTCGCAATTATCTCGAAAACGGCTCGTTTGCAGACCCATGTTTACTGAGACTTTTTGCTTCTATTATCGGGTACTTTCAACTGTGTCAGTTTGCGCTATTACTTATGATACACCCTGTATACACGAAGGTGTTGACTCGTCACACATAAGAATAAGACAAAGTGCACCACACAACCGCACAGAGGATTATACTGGCTGTGAATCAAAGTGCCAAACACTCGTTGGCCTGGGAAAAGGTTGCTATCAGGCTATATTAACGTGGAATTGACACATTAGTGCCAACAAAAAACTGGTCTCTTTATTTGAAGTGATAAGTACGATAAGAATAAATTCAAGTTATTGAAAAACAATAGCAAAGTACAGCAGTGAGAAAGGAGAAAATTAGACAAAAATATGGCTTGCAAAATCGCTCTTGATTTCAATCGTAAGAATACTAGGGGTTTTAAACACACAACACACGCACACTCGTACATACCCATTCTCCCTTGTTAAAAGAATTTCGATTTGCTAGGTCTCCTGTTCTTCCCCCATTATACATCAATTACCACATCAATGTTTTTCTCATTAACCGAATGAGTTTTATCCCACGGCTACGTGAGAAAAACGGAGAAAGAGAGGAAAACAAAGTGGAGTTTCATTTCGAAAAATGCGTATGGAACAGTGTTGGTAGAGGAGATGCATCTCCCCTCTCTCCATTCATTAACAAGAGACGACAACTGCGATGCCCCAATCCTCATTTCGAAAACAAATTATCACATTCTATAAAAAGAGAGATCAGTATATACATAATACAGGCTTGCATCTAAATGTGCATATTTATACAAGGAAGAATAAAATGAATACCTTAGTTCGCTTTTTTCTTATCTAGTATATTTCCGCATGTACACTACCGACAAAAAGTTTAAGACCACCAGGAAAAAGTGCCAAAAATCAGTAGAAATGAATGTATTTCGTAATTAATGTACAAGAAACAGATGTAAGATTCTGCTTGGCAATGTACAAACATAGGTACATCCACTATACATACTAATGTCACCTCATATTTTGCTTTCATCAATATGTCCGCCATGGGCCTAAATGACAGCAGCGCAAACACGTGGCATGCACTCAAATAGTTTGTCCAGATAGGATGGTTGAATGTTGCGCCAGGCATCGTTGATGAATTCCCATAGCTGTTGAGTAGATATTGCTGTGTAACTTCTTCTTGATGTCCCTATCAATTTGGTCCCAGTGCAGTTCAATTGGTGAAAGATCAGCAGACTGTGGTGGCCACGTCATGAGAACTAATACCCCTTCTGTAGCCTTGCGTTCCAAATACCGCGTGCACAATTTGGATGCATGTTTGGGATCATTATCTTGTTGAAAAATAAACCCATTACCAACAAGACTACGACCAGAGGGGATGGCATGATGCACCAATATCTGATGATACCCTTCTTTTACCAATGGTCCCTGAATTTTATGAAGGTCCCCCATCTGGTTTCCGGCAAAACATCCCCACACCATTACACTTCCACCCCCATGTTTCACTGTGGGAACAAGACACTCTTCTTTCATTCTCTCGCCGACCTTTCGACGCACAAAGGTTCGCCTGTTGCTGCCAAATAATTCATATTTGGATTCGTCGCTCCAGAGTACCCGTTTCCAGTTATCCACAGTCCAACCTTGGTTCATTTTAGCCCAGGCCAATCGTTTTGTGTTGTTCACACGTCGTAACAATGGCTTTCTAGCAGCTACTCTGCCATGCAGCCCTTCTTGACGCAACCTATTCTTCACCGTTGACACAGTTACAGGCATCACTCTGCTGTTATTCAGGGAAGCAGCGATGACTGGTGCTGTTAGGTGCCTGTTCCATTTGCTAGTTAGTGTAATATATCTATCGTCAGCTGCAGACGTTACACGACCTCTTCCACTACGTGCACGGTCAGCATGACTGTTGGTTTTATGGTATCTGTCCAATGCACAATCAACACCAGTCTTGGAAATATTCAGTTTTCTTGCTATTTCGCGTTCCGAAAAACCTTCATTTTTCAGTGTACATATCACAGCATACTTTTGAACTGAAATTGCCTGTT